>NC_054059.1:9311666-9622083 GCF_017639655.2 Falco naumanni
AGAAACAAAAGTAAAGTTCAGACAATTGTTTCCATTTTTTTTATCTGTCAAAAAAACTACTCTTCCTTTACATTTTTGTCTTTATATTTTTAACTGATGAGTGTGAAAATTTTCTTATCCAACATGTAAATAGCTGCTACGGGTCTCTTAATGACTTCGTGCCTTTGACTTATCCACAGAGCAGGGCTTACGGTATGATAGATGTCATGAACAACCACAAGCATGTGTTTTGTTCTAGACAGTTGTTAACTAATACCGAAGAAATAAGACCATGATTTCACCACACATTCTGCACAAACTTAGGATCGTATTTTGTGAGTTGGCTGCAAAGCACCTGTTGCTTGGGAAGTTCTGTCATACACAGAGTGCTCTGCAGTGGGTACAAACAAGCAAGAGAAATGTATACGTGGATGCGATACAAATTTTGTATGAATTCACTTCTGTGTGGCAGCCTAATGAGAAGTCTAAACACTGCTTCTTATCTGATTTTAGGGAGAACTTGAGCTTTCGGTTTGCTATGTGTTTGCAGTTTCCAGTGTAGCTAAGTTAATACACCTAATGCATGCAAGATTACAGTGATGTTAAAACGCCAAGAGTTTTCTTCTGCTGATATCCCTCACTGGCTGACTGTATGTTTATACTCACATGGTTCAGTCATCTGATTTACTTAACAGTGCTTTTTGTTTTGTAGATGTTGATTAAATTTGGGATTTTACTTCCTTCTCCATCTTCAGCTGTTCCCAGATGATGAGGCTGCATTTGGCAGGCACTGACAGCACATGCATCCCATTTCCAATGTCCCTGCCCAAATGTAACCACACTTTGGTTTAAGAGGGAGATTTTAAAAATACTTGGTTGACCTGCTATTTCTTTATATATGACCCCATGAAACAGGATGCTAATTAATAGATTTTTTTCCCTTATTATTCCATTGTTTTCTTGTGTATTTTTGTCCACTTGCTCTCTCATATATCAGCTGTAATCTCTGTAAGTCAGGGACTAGTAATTTTTTTTAGGTTTTGCGTATCTTGAGATCTGTGTCTGTGACAGTATTTTTGTAACCCTCAAGATAATAAGCGTAATTAATAGTGCTTTCCTGTTTTGTAATGTTGAGTTATTCCATCAGATCTCAATGTGAAAAGTTGCTTCAAAGAGAAGCTACTGGGTATGAACAGAGAAAGCTGTCAACTTGTGAAGTAGTTTGACTCCTGAAGAGAACATTCCTCTTTAAAAATACTTGCATCCTTTTGTAGTGGTTTTTGATCTTATGTTGAAGATTTTAAATTGGCTTTCAGGCCTGTGTTCTGCATATTATAGAGTCGAATTAATCGTGAGCTATATGGTGTTCCTTTCTTTAAAGATTATTCAGTTCCATTTTCTCCTTAGAAAAATGTCATATGAGACTCCTGTGAACCCATGAGAGAAAATGAAAACTTACAGTTAATAAAATGCATTTACCTATGTGTAAGCTGTGACTGGCTGAACTGAACTTCCCCCAGCAGTGCTGTTATTGTATGCCATACATGTCCTGCAGATATACATGCCTCAAGGTCAGTGGGAGCAAATTTTTGTGTGTAAGTGCTGGTATGCAAGACTCCATCTTCTGAAGCCGTTGTGCCCAAAGTGTAAAATAGTGATGAGAAAATTTGCTGAAAGAACTATTGTTTGCCTTTACACTCAACTGCTTCTCCCAGATCAACACCTGCAGCTGCAAAGGGTTTCCCTGAACTGATGCACAATGGTTCTGGTTCAGGCCACAGAGATTTTATAGCAGAGAGAGGTAGAGGAAGGGAGGAAGGAAGAAGGGAGGAAGGGAAGAAAGGGGAAAAAAGGAAGAAAGAAGGAAAGGAAGGAAAGAAATGAAAGAAAAGCAAGAAAGGGAAGAAAGGAAGAAGGAAAGAAAGAAAAAGAAAAAAGGAAGGAGGGAAGGAAAGAAAAACTCAAGACCTACACAAGGGCTGATTTGAAACAATCACTTGGCTTGTAACTTTGCTTCTTTTTTCTAGCTGAGGGCACATGAAGCTCTCAGCAGCAATGCTGGGAGTGTTCCTCTGGAGAACACTGGCAAGGCTTAACAATAGTCTCAGATAGGAGTTGTGGGTGTCCTGGTGGTGGGCTTGCATTAGCTCTAATGATATATTTGGGATGTGGCAGTCAATTTTATTATATTTATGGTTTTGGAACCAAACGAAACCAACTTTTTTTCTGGAGTATTCTACCTCTTGTAAGAGTGGGAGATACCAGTTCCTGGAAGGGAATAAAACAAAGCAAAATGTGAGGAGTTGAAAATACTGTTACAGTGTGGCCCAGCATAAATAGAATAAGCTGAAACTTTTAGTGGCCAATCCATTTGATTGAGTTGTCACCTCTGAATTAATGAGCAAGGTTATAGTTGGTGTATCAATAGCTGCAAAAAAGGTGTCAACATGACAAGCAGTATTGTTGTGTTGCACAGACACTCACAGAGTTGGTTAAAAAGTTCCCTAATTTATCGGGATCTTGCATTAGGGTAATGCTGTCACGGAGAATGATGTCTCTCAAACAGGAGCTGGTTGTTGCCCAGTGGTGACAGGGATCTGTGCTGCAAAGGTCTTTGCAACAGTGCCTTCAGCTGGATGGGGTGAGACTCTGGACTGCAGTTCTGCTCAGTTCTTCTAACCCAGCTGGCCACGGTCCTACATGACCACTCCAGCACATGCATCATCCATCACTGTTATCTTAACAATGTACAGGAGACTGTCCTATTTAGCCATTTCTGCATCTGCAGGAACAGTTTTTATTAATTACTCACCATATGGACAGTACAATCCCTCTGCATCAGGAACAGCCTGGTAGTCATGGAGCCACCCCATCCAGGAGACTAAGCAACGATTTTAAGTGTTTTAAGTCCAATTAAGCACACAGATTGGACTAGGCAGAGCAGGAGCTGCCTGGAACTTGCAGTTCTGCTTCTAGAAGTGTCCAAAAGCCCCAGCTGGAGGGCTTCTGCAGCAGTCACTTGAACACCTAACTGTGAAGGTGCTGGGAGTTCAGTCAGTCACCCAGTTTCAAGTCAGTCCCTTGTCTAAAGCCAGTCCAGTATCTCATCTATGTGGATGACTACCTGGGAAGTTCATGGACCACCCAGGAAGTCAGTGACCAAATGCATACTTCTGGGCATGGCTGGGTGGGCATACAGGCACAGCCTGATCCTTACCTACAGCTCAGTTATAAATAAAGGAGAAACTTGAGGTTTCGTACTTGTAACTCATGTATAATTTAAGTTCTGTAGCTTTTCCCACAATAGCTTATCTGTGAAATGTCCAGTACTGCCTTTTGCACTGTTACTTTTGGGACATGCATTTGGGCCTCCTGTATCTTCAGTCTGAGTGACGTGTGGAATTAAACTCTATAACTCGAAAGTTATAAAGTAGGTATGTTTATTGCACGCAGATGCACGGGGGATCGCTCCTCCACAAGCGCGCATGCCCGAAGTGACGAACCATCTCACATTTATACAATAAAACAAATGAATGTTCAACTGACACCTATACATATTCATTACCTAAACCCCGCATACTCTCACTTTGTATGTTAATTAGCTTATCAGTCCTTTGCCTGGAATGTGTTGGTCTTGCAGGTTTGCAGCTAATTCATGTCCTTGTCGATCATCTGTTTTTTTTTAGCGAGGAGATCTCTAGATAACATTGGAATGTTTTTCATCCTTTTTATAAATAGCCCCTTTGTTCGATGAAGAAGAGTAGGTATTTCCTTAAAGCTGTGTGGTTACGTGACCAGTCACCACACCTACACTCCTTTAGCAGACATATACAATCACAATCGGTGTTTATTGTCCCTATTTTGCACTATTTCTCCATATCATGAGGACCTGGCTAGAAGGTACTGTGACTTCCTTCTGACCCAAGCACCTGGATGTCCCCCGTGTGGAAATCTGCTTGTGAGGAGACGTCACTATGCACTGCAGTCAGTGTGTCACAGGACCCATTCCTGACTCCTAGCTCAGATGGTTCCCTGCGAACTTGTCTCTTTGCTGCTTGCCAGCAGGGTACCACTGCAGAGGCATAATAATGACATAACACTATCAGAATAAACACCTGGGTAGCAGCTGTGTATTAAAAAGTAAAACAAGCCAAGATGACAGTGTTTATAGCATCACTATTTGTTGTGAGGTTTGTTGAGACCTTAAAGATCACCTTAAAGATCCAACCCCCTTGCCATAGGCAGGGACATCTTTCACTACATCAGGTTGCTCAAAGCCCCATCCAACCTGACCTTAAGTACTTCCAGGGATGGGGCATCCACAACTTCTCTGGGCAACCTGTTCTAGTGCCTCACCACCCTCATTGGACAAAATTTCTTCCTTATAACCAATCTAAATCTACCCTCTTTCAGTTTAAACCCATTACCTCTTGTCCTATCACTACAGGCCCTGGTAAAAGGTCTTTCTCCATCTTTTTTATAAGCCCCCTTTAAGTGCTGAAAGGCTGCAATAAGGTCTCCCCGGAGCCTTCTCTTCTCCAGGCTGAACAACGCCAGCTCTGTCAGCCTTTCTTCATAGGAGAGATATTCTAGTGTTGACTTGTGCTTTAGCAGTGACCACACAAACTGATGTTTTCTGTGAAAGGAGATGGGCTTCTCCTACTTTGCAGCTGAGTCTCGTTTTAAATTGCTTAAGCTGCTCTTCAGGTATATTAACAACAGAACAGCTGGTAACAGTGCTTGCTCATGCTAAGAGTAGGGTGTTCCAGTGTCGCCTTGTCTTAGAAATGATAACTATCTGCTTATTTACTTGCATCCTTTTTGATTCCTCAAACCTCTTTCAGACTTGATGCAACATTTTTGTGTCATCCAAATAATCTCCTGATTGTTTAGTAATAACTTAAATACTGCCCCTCTACAGCTACTTTTAAATTCTCACCATTTTCATGCCTAAATTATCTACCTTTGTATCTTTTAATCAGTTTCAAATCGCAGGACAGAGGTTTGACATTTAACCCATGACTAATTAGTTTCCTTAATAGCCTTAAAAATAATTTAATGAAAATACAAATAAATTATACCTTGCTAGCCTACTTTACCTATTAGTCTGCTGACAAGAATTCTAATTTATTAGTAGAGATAGATTTTTCTCATACAAAATCTCTTTTCCTGTATTACCTTCCCTCTAAAACACACAAACAGTAGGAACCAGACCTTCAGCATCACTTAATTAATTTCTTTGAAGCTGTGCTAATTTACATCAGTTGATGACTTGACCAGAAACATGCAAGTCTAAGAACCTCATCAAGCAATCTATTCTCATGCAATTAGTCTTTAATTGTGTTAAGTAGTTCCACTGGGATGAATAGCTGGAAAGATTCATAGATTTTGGCAGCTTTTGTACTGAGGTAAGTCACAAAAAGGTGCCCACATCTGCAGGAGAATTTACTGAAGTGTGACATCTTGGTACTGCTGCTTCGCCAGCGCTGGTCAGTGTGGTAACTTTGTGGCCTCTCAAAACTTTGTAAGCTCAGTTGTCGGCCTGTGCTGCTGCAGGATGGGACCCTGAGAATGGGTGCCCTTCTTCTCCCCACCTTTGGCCTTTCCCATGGAGGTTTATCTCAGTTACACCAGCGTTCTTCATAAAGCAAAGGAGATTCTCCTTCCCAAATACCAGCAGCTGGGTAGCAGAGGTGCCCACTATGGTATGTGTATGGCCCACGGCACGTCTCTGACCCACATCAGGCGAAGTGAGCACTTGAACCTGTGTCCCCATGATGCCAAGTGACTGCACTCTTTCTATATAAACTTGCTGACGTTCATGTTGGCGTTGTGCTGCTGTTTTGTGGTTTTTCCTGTGAGCTGCCTGGGAAGCACGCAGGCACACACTAGTTATTAGCTGTGACCAGACCGTGCTTGCTTTCAGGACAGGTTTTCTCTGTAATAATCGAGAAAATCTTCTTCAGGGCTTCATTCAGCTCAGGCCAAACCTGCAAGCAGCACGTTAGTTGTTGGGTTGCAAGAGCCATATACATATACATGTATATATATGTGTGTCTATACAGGCTTTTTTTCCCCACTGCTGTTGTCAGTTGCTTGGGTGTGTGCAGGGTAAGAGAGGAGCAGAACAGTAGTTGTGGGTTGTTGATACCTGGGTGGTGCCCAGGTGGTTAAGCAGCTTGGTGGTTGTGCGCCGCAGGCAGCTCGGAATCAACAGTCCCACATGGACTTCTTGTGGGGGACATTAAAAATGCTTTGTATTATACAGCAATATATCAAGTAAAATATCAATGTAGGCCTGTTTAGATCCAGAAGTTTCTCAATAGATACTCGTAAATACGTCTGAAAAGCTCATCATCATGTTTTTTTTAAAGGCCTGGATAAGACTGACGTTAGAGTTAATAGGTCTAGACATAATGCTGCTGGAAAATAATTACTTACAAGTAATGAGAAGGAAGTGCTGCTGACAAATATTTGGGGATGCTGAATTGTGGATAGAGATCATTTGTCAGCTTCATCATCAAAGCAATATCCGATGTTGATATCTGTGAAAGAAAAAGTACCATTGGAGAGAAATAACGCTGTGTTTCCTTTATGTAAGTGAGCACTGAAATGGTGGTGTTAATTTCAGCCAAGGTGTTTGGTGTGGTTTTAGAAGGACAGGATGGTTTATTGCTTTCATTCCCTTTTACTGATTCACTGTACAAATGGCAGCTTAAATACTGCAGATGAGCAGATGAGCAGAGGGCATATTCCCTGAAGTCTCTCAGGCAGGACAAATCACAGCATGTGGCAATATAAATACAACATTGAACATGTGCTGTGTGTTCAGAGACCTAAGATAAACCCAGAGCAGGAGCATAAATCTTCCTTCCGCATTTAAGACTGTGCCTAAATAATGTAGTCTAGCCTTCTAATTTAAATTCAGTTTATTTTGGAGGGGGGAGCAACTAATTTACAGAAGGGTAGAAGTGCTAACTGTCTTGAATTTATTCTTTGTGCTGTTATCTTTTGTCACTGAGGTTGTAAGATCTGTGATGGAGTATTTCCTACACTTAGGTATAGGACACTGTAAAACATGAGGCTGTGTAACTGATCATGTGTGGCCAAGTAAGATCCTTGTTTTCACTGCTTATTATTAAAAGAATTAAAATATATTTAAGCATAAGACACAGGAATAGGCAGCTCAATCTGTTTCATATGTACTGGAAAACCCCATATGAATATGAGTACTTTTCTACCAGTAATAGAACTCTAAAAATGAAGAGGTATGAACTAGAGTAGCTGATTTTAAATGAAGATACTGTCATCTCAGACTCAGCAGAAGGGAATTACAGGGAACCCAGTGAAAACAGGGGACCAAGCTTAAAAGGAATTCTTTTAATTGACATTCATTGGGAAAGATGTCCTATCATGAAGCCTTCCTTTGTAGGAAGCACGTCTGAGGAGCTCTCTCAATATAAACTGACACCAGAAGAGTGTTTACAGAAGGCAGTGGAAAGAGCAGAATCAGACTGATGACATCAGGCAGCATGAGCCCGGTATGTACCCATTGAACTCAGGGCTGAATTTGCTGAAAAATTAATTGTTGCTTCCACCCCGTTGTTTAAATTTTTTTTTTTTTTCAGATGGTTGGGAAGTGGCAAATATAACACCAGTTTTTATCAAAAGGCTTCAGAGAGAATTCAAGGAACCACAGGACAGTAGCTCCTACTTTTGTACTGGACAAATTATTGGAAGCTGTAACAAATGACAGAAAAGAGTAGAGAAGTGAAATACAACATAAGGGTCAGAGAAGATTTCCTAGACTGGAGTTGTTCCTCACAAATTTATTCTAGTTCTTTGAAGAACGTGTGAGTAAGGGTGATGCAGTTAACAAATCTCCAAACAACTTTCAACAATACTTTTCACCAAAAGCTCTTGGTGAGATTAAGGTGTCACCTAACAATAATTGGTTACATGAAAGAAGCCACGGGGTACAGGTAAATGACCTGTATTTCACAACAGAGAGGAGCGTCCACAGTCCCAGACTCTATGCTGTTTAGCATATTCATAAATGATCTGAGAAAGGGAGTGTGTGATGTGGTGACAACTGCTGCTTGATGGGACAGAGTATTTCAGAATAGCCAGAACTCAGACCAGCTGCAAAGAGCTTTAGTAGGATTTCTTGGTATTAATTGACTGTACAATAAAGACAGCAGATGAAGTCTGGGGACCATATACTTTACGTAATGTACCTGGGAAAGCCAATCCCAAATATACGTGCAAAATGATAATTTTCCTACTAGCCATAACAATTTGAAGTTATACATAATTTTCTTTAAAAAACCCCATTATAATGATCGATGATAATTGAAAGGCAAATAGAATGTTAGAAGTTATAAGGAAAGGAATGAATGATAAATCATCACTTTGTCACTGTTACATGTATGGGATGTTGAATAGGGAGCTCATTTTTGATCCCTTAATCTCAAAAAGATACGGTAGAGCTAGAAAAGATATAGAGGGACAATAAGGTTAACCAGAGACCTGAAATGGCTTCTGCATGTGGAGAGATCAAATGAGTAATGGCTTTTAGCTTGGGAAAGAGACTACTGAGATGCACCGGGTGCAGTTCAGTTGGGGATGATCACTCCCTGCCTCTCACAGCCTGTGCAGCATGGGCAGTGTAATGGTGCTGTTCGACATCTGGCTGAAAACAAGCAAGAAAAAATACTTTTCCACACAGCCTGTAATACAGCTCTGGAACTCATTGCCGTATGATGTGTCAGATGTGAAAGTAGAAATGTGTTGAGCGAATTAGATGGATTTGGAGAAGAAAGGCCATCAAGAACAAACTCTGGCAGAGAGCAGCCTCAAACACCTGCTTGCTGGGAAGATCAGCTGTGGTCAACAGGGCTTTGTGTGCCATGTTTCCTGGCAGTAGCATCTGCTGACAGATTCTGCCAGAGACTGGCTACGGGCACAAATGGACCTTTAGTCTGACAAGTGTCTTAAAATCTTCATGCTTATATCCACTCTGTTGATTACATGGAGTTAACCCTGTTCTTCACTGTTGACTGAGTGACCAAAGCCTGGCCTGTGCCAAGGACTCAGGTGGCTGCTGTGACTCAGATCTTCTGCCAGCAGGAGGTTGTGGCTCTGCTGAGCCATCGCCCAACCTTGCCATCAGGCTTCGCCAGTGCTTCTGCTTCTGTCACTGTCTTGGACTTTCTTTTTGCCCCCCAAGCCTTGATTTTCTTAAAAGCTGAGTTTTAACTTTTGTTCTTTCTAAAGAACATAAGTACAAGGTGATGTCTTGAGGAGGCACGTGGGCACAATTCCAGCATATCTGTATGTTGGTCTCGTAGCAAAAAGTCTTGTGTTTTATTACCCAGCATGCAGTAAGCAGTACAAGCTCTGCTGTCAGGATTTTTTCTGCCTGCTTGGCAGAGGAAGGAAAGATGTCATTATAGTATGAAACAGACTGAATATGACCCCTTAGTAAATAATTTCTGGCTGTGTTTCCCAGCAGACAGGTGGAAGCTCCTTATTTATATGTATTAATGACACCTGCTTAGTGAAGAGCGATAATGCAATGGACAAACAAAGGGCATTTCCAGTACTAATATGTAAATTACGCGCTAAGAAGAAATGGCTGAGGACTTCTGAAATACAGCAGCAAACACTAATTGCATTCCTTGCCCTTCAGTGTGCTGTGCACTGTAGATAGCTCTTTCCCCTAAAAGAACATTTGAAGATTTCATTTTGTCTGCTTCTTCATGCTTAAATAGTTCAGATACATTTTTTTCTTAAGTATGTTGCACTGTTTGCATATAATGCTTTATTGCACCTCATAGGAGAAGGCTGACATGACCAACAGTTTACTTGAGCAACCTTTAGGTGCTCTGATTCCCTGGAAATGTTTGTAGGTTGTTCCTAACTTGGGAGCAGCAGGTATAGTACTGAGGTGGATTTTCTTCTGAGAAACCATGCCAAACAATCCCCTTTTGTAAATACATCCAGCCCTATCTTGGAAACTTGGTTTTCATTTTGTTCCTAGTATTTTTTTCCTGGAAATCTGTGCCAGAACTTTGGTCTCCAGATGGCTGGAAATCTCATTTCTTAGTAACCATTTTCTTCATATGCCAACACTGTCTGTGAGCTTGGAAAATTCTTCTCTTGTGTCTTCCCTCTGAAGTATTTGTAGCACAATCACGTCCTGTCACAGGGTCCCCTTATAAGATGAATCTCCATTTCTCCAGTCCTCCGGCCAGTACTTGCTGAACACGTGCCAGTCCGAGTTCCTCTCTCTTTAACGTAAACTGTCAGGAAACATAAGTGCTGTGTGAACGGAGGCCTTCCTTATCAGAGCTTAACCCAACAATGCTGCTCCTCTGCTGTTTGTATGTAAGAAGTAGGATGACTATGGAGACTTGTACAAAATATCCTTCCAGATCAAGCACCTCCGAGTGAAAAAATCCTGGTAGATCAGAAAAGAATATCTCGGTGTTCAAAATAAGCTACATGAAGAATAGCTAGAGGTGCTTGATGAACCCCAGGAACTTGCACAGGACAGACACATCACGTTCATCCTTGCTCTTATCCAAGGGACTTGTGCACGCCCAGCCCCTGGCCACCCAGCATAGTGCTTTTTTGGGTGACTCATGGCTGGGAGCCTGCAATATTTAGGATTCCTTTTGCTTACTGGAACTATGCAGAAGTGTTACAATGAGAGAAGATCCCATTCACATATGCTTGTAGCAGCTGCTTCTGTTGGCTGAAGGAGGGAACTGCAGATGATTTCTGAGCTCCAGTTCTCCTTTGCCTATTTATTTGAGCTTAATAAGAACTGATAGATTTACCAAGTTTGAGTTTACTAAGAACTGGAGAAGGAATTGCCTGGTGGGTGAGACTTGGCAGGAATCTCCCCTATCCAGAGAGGGAAATTTGTGTTGAAATCCCTTTGAAATTGGCTTTGTTTAAGTTTTTAGGTTATACTCTTCTGTATCTAGCCTTGGAAGAAGTGTAAGTTAGTTTTAGAGAGAGGATTCCTACATGCAAATACGAATTGCAATTAGCCATTGGCAATGGCAAGTAGCAATTCCTACACGCAAACCACCTAAAATGATATGACAGCCTTCAATTTTTGAAATGTGGGGTACTATTTGTTCTCACTTGCTGCTGGCATGGTGGTGCTGTGTAGTAATAGCTGTTCAGAGGAGTAGATTGGATACACTTGTTGTAAGGTAGTTTCACTTTTAAAGCTGTCAAAAGCTCAGTCGACAAACTCATCTCTACTGAATGGAATTATGTTTACTCTCCTGATTTTTTAAAGACATTCTTCAGACTAAGACACAAATTATTTTCTTTGCTTTAAAGTCACACTTCTGAGTGTAGCAGTGAGAGACTGGAGAGCGCTGGGGAGAGTGTTTTATTCAAGAAGCTAAAGGGAGACTCGAGGTGATCTCTCTGCCTCTGATTAAATTCATCCCTTTATCTGAAAGCTCTTAAATCATTCCTGGCAGAAGGGACATTATAAAAATAATTCTGAAGAACAAAAGTTCTTGCCCTTGGATTACACTGCATTGCACCAAATGGTAGGCGTTTATTGCATTTTTTTTTCTTAGAGAGGGTACATGGAAACTTTAGTTTTCTTTAGATTTCTTTAATCAGATTTTGCAAGTTGATAGATTCCCTCCCCCCTCCCACCCCCCCCCCCCCCCCCCCCCCCCCCCCCCCCCCCCCCCCAACTGAATACCTTGTGAAATAAGCTACACAAAGGATAGCCAGGGTGGTGACTGGTGAACCCCAGGGACTTCTTCAGGACACTTCAGTTTCATCCCTGTCCCAGTTTAAGGGACTTCGGTGAACCCAGCTCTGGCTTGCTGTTCACCATCTCTGTAGCAATATGTGCCCAGGGAGCACTGTGCTGCTTTTCCTGCGTACTCGGTTGCAGCAGAGCTTGGCACATATTTATTTAATTGTACATGAGTATTTAAATGGAGATAAAATAAATCCTTTTCCTATGGCTTACTCCTTTGGCAGGCAGATGCACTCTGGGGATGTAGCTTTACTGCAAGATAGTAGTGAAAGAATTTTGTGAGAGTCTGTGTGACTCATGAATGCCTAATACCAATCAAATTCCCCTCTTGCAAAGGAGAATCTGTGAGGTTTTCCTTTTGACTGACCAGGAGATGGTTCTTCCTCCTTATGGTGTAAAGAGTTGGAAGCTGGCTCACCCGCAGGTGAATTTGTTCGTAGAACAGAGGCAGTTTATTTGTTTGGTTAGTTGGGGTTTTTTTTTGACAGTATAAGCAATACTTAAGCAGTACTGAAGCTGAATTATGGGCGTTAGGATATATGGAAAGCCTGCTAGTTACCAGTACTAACATCTGCCCCCTTCTGTAGATTATTAAAAATAAATACCCAAACTCTAGCAGATAGCAAATAAAAGATGAAGGTGGTGAATCTATGCCATTCTATTCAATGGGACCTAATTTAGTTTGAGTAGAGTTACAACCTAAATGCACTGATAATGTAATTTTGAAGTAATTTCTGTTAGTGATTTTTCAGAACATATTTCGTAATATCACTTGGTTTATGTTGTTCTGGAGGCATGTCAAGTCTGGTTTAATAAGCTTGTCTAAATTCTGGTCAGGAGCTTTTCTACTATATTATAACAGAGTATTTGAACTTTTTTTTTATTTTTCAAAATATTTAGTACAGGCATGTAAACTTGGAGTTGGTCTGCAGTTCAGCAACAGTGGTAACTAGTTTACTGGATAGCATCTATTTTCTGTGTCATTAGAGATGGAAATGGGCATTTGGGTGACTTATGGTGCAGGAAGTCCAAGATGCCAGCTCAGATTTTATTCAGGGAAATTTTCTTTAAGAAAATCCACAGCTTAGCCAGGAGATTCAGCCACAAATACACTGCCTGGCCTAAGAAGCAAGTAGACAACTAGAATAAAGGCAGATGGAAAGAAGTGAGCTTTGACCTTTCTCTATGCAGCTTTTGCAAGCTTCTCCCCAGACTTTAACTCCCTAACACTTGACTTCTATAGCTTTTATATATTTTTGTAGGGGTCTGAAAATGAGTTAGTTGACTTTAAAGACTTAGTTGTGTACCTTTAAGACAGCCACAGAAATGTCAAGTATGTAAACAAGATGTGAAAAACTGGAACTTAGAACCACAGCATAGGGCACATACAGCAACAGCAAATAGCAAGCAAGAAGAAGAAGACAGAAAGCCTATCAGCATCTGACACATGTACTATCTAAGATACATAAGCAATATGTAAAGATAATAAACGCCAATTTGGCCATTTTGTTTGAACCCAGCCATGGGGCTATAGTGTTTTTGCGTCCGCCTCGACCTGTGTCACCACACCTTTTAAATCATCAGCTTGGTGCAGCTGTTCCAGTTTTTATTTATCTTTGAATATATTGCAACGATTTCTGCTATGTACTTTTGATAATGGTTTCCAGAATACCACAAATGGCTTGAAACAGGAGCTGACAATGACATTGTCTCAGCTACAGCAGCTTAACTACCATCTTCTGAGCACCTGCTCCATCTATGTGACAATCGAGGTCTTTTAATAAAAAAGCCCTTTTACTGGGTACAACTGATTTTTTAAACTGATTTACAGAAGATGATGAGTAATCCTCACCTTCAGATCAGTTCTGAGATCTGATGTATATAGTAAGATGTCTGGGTGCTTTCCAGCAGCAAAGATTTTAGTATAATATTCTGATTTATGGTATAGTGTTCTGTTTAGGATAACTCAGCTTTACAAAGAGGCTGTTGCTGACCTTGATATTCTTTCATATGGACTGCGATAATGGTGAATTTTGAGAATGCTTCTTGTTACCTGATAAGGGAAATGCTATTTAGGAGTCTGAGGAGCAGCACAGAACAGAGGTCTGTCCTGTAGGAGACAGCTTCATGTTATCTGCACAGTGTGAAACTCACTTGTGGTTTTTTTTTCAGGCTTTAGGGAATTCAGCTTTGTTGAGGGAACTTCCATATAGTATCAAACCACTGCACCTACTTTTACCTCCCTCCTGGTTTCTGGCAGGTGGCTGAAAGTGCTATAGGTGGGCAAAGTCCCTGGGTGCCGGGGTGGCTTTGGAAGTGGTGAGCAGTAAGGCTTCTCTGACATGTGCGGGGCTGTGAGCAGGCAGTTGGAAACTTTCTAAATCTCTGTTGTAACCCCCAGACTGTATGCTTCTCAGGCACACTCCGCTGCTCTTACTAAATAATCTGCCATCGGTGTAGCATTCAGCTGGATGTGAAAGCTCTAAAGAGCTTTCATGTGGGGAGGAAGAGTGGTACTGCGTTCAAAGCTGGGACCAGGAGCCTAGGGAGCAGCCACCTGGGGTCTTAATGGGGCTGGGGCTGCACTGCTCTGTCCTTTCTCTTCGTGGCCAAAGCATGAATCTCAGCAGATGGTACTCAGCACTGGAGAAAAGTCACTGACAGCCTCTTAAAGAAGCATGTGAAGTTGGGCATCCAAATGGAGGAGTTTGTAGTCTTAACTGCATTGGGTTCTATGTAGGAAGCAGCCAGTGGAACAGCGTGTTGTGCTCGTGAGTGAACTGAGAGCTGCTGCATAACCAGTAAAGCTGCTCTCAGCCGCACCAGTGCCTTTATTAGAGTCACCTGTATCAATGAGGCCAGAATCCATCCATACCTGCTCATGCGAACTTGCCTGGACACCAAAAGATTTCTGTCCCAAATGTGGTAATGAGCTGATATTTCACTGTTGCTTATGTTTAATTTTTCTGTGCACCAGTTACTGGTTGAAGTACTCAAGCCACATAATCAGAGACCCCAGTTTGTGTCCCAGCATAGTGGCCTGGATGAAGTCGTGGTTTCTGAGCTCTAACTGATTTTAAAGAGGGCTAGCTGTCATCCACAGCAATAAACAACCCCTGTCCCTAGCACTAATAGCCCAAAGCAATTTTCAGCTTAGCTTGTCATGCTTTACCTACCACTTTATTGGAAAACATCTTTCATGTTGTAAGCAATTCTTCAATGTATGTAGAGGTAGTAAACCAAGAAGTGATTCTGTAACTTAAAATTCACTTAGAACAATGACACGTTGGGTTTTATCTTGTATGACTTCCAATAGAAAAAAGTATTAAAAGTTTTGTGTTTGAACATTTTCCTTAAAGAGAGCTCTTCTGACAGATGTAATCTCTTATTTGATCCTGCTAAGTATATTTCATTTCTCAAGTAGTGTAATTACATATATTTAAGGGAACTAATTCATATCCTTTGAAAACCAAATATTCTTCCCATCAGGCATTAAAAATTTACTTAAGAGAATTTTGGCTTGTTTACTTTTGATTTTTAAGATTTTAAAATGTAAATTAAGTGTGAATCATTTTGTGTTTGGAAGCTCTGCTGTAGGAAGCTCCAGGTAATTTTTCTGAGAGCGGAGTGGGTATGTGTGGAGGTGTGTGTACATACATATATGAATATGTATATACACACTCGCCTGTGAGCATTTATACATGCATATAAGTATGTATATATAGATACCTCCAAAGATATCAATGCAGAATTTCAGTTGCAGGATTAGTGCCATCTGACTAGCATCTCATGCTGCCCTAGCACTAGAGGAGGACAGGATCTTGTAAAAAACATAACAAAGAAGTTTAAAGAGGAAGGAGGCAGTAAGGAAGAAAAGAAGGTGAGGATGATATCACAAGATGATATAAATTATCTGTGGGCCCAGCATGCTGTTTCTGAATCATTAGAGAACACCTTTAATGAGGAATGTGGATTGTCCCTGACTGCTGTTAACGCGGAAGGATCATTATTTAGCTGATGGATGTCACAGCAAAAGCAGGCCTTGAGGAGAGATTTGAAAGAGAAGATTCCCATCAGATCTTTTTCAAAGGGTACATTTTCTCCTTTAAATCAGTTGGAGTTCCCAAAGCTGAGTCATTAATAAGCATATTTTCTGATGAAGTTCAGAGCCTCACAGCACTGGGAGCAGGATGAAATTAAAGCTTGAGAGGTTTGTCATACACCCAACCACAAAAGGGCTCACTCCTCCAGAAGTTGCCTCAAGTTTTCTGGACAGCTGCTGTGTGTAAACGAGACATGACTGTGCAATACAATTCCCTGCTCAGCGCGTGTCCTGGGAATGTTTTTCAGGATAATGTGGGGCAGGTTGCCGTTGGGGGAGTGACCTGGGGAGGTTGGTGCTGTCAGTCCTGGCAAGCAGAGGGCTGAGGAGGTGCAAGTCTGCAGCAGCTCACCAAGCCTCAACCCAGGCCAAAGGTTTTTATGTACTTTAAGAGGGGAAAACACTGTGTGGCTAAGCCTGATTTCTCAGCTCTGTTAAAAACTCTTTCGGAGTACCTGTGTGCTGCACAGAACCAAATGACACCATTCTCATTGGATTACATCAGAAGAAGAAAAGTTAATTTAGTTCAATCTACAAATCCCTGTTAAAGCCTTGACTTTAAGGTCAAGGGTAGTGAATTTTGGTTACAGATGGATGGAACAGGTAGGAGTTTGGTGGTTTTTTTGTTTTTGGGGTTGTTTTTGTTTGTTTGTTTGTTTTTTTAAATAGGGTTTGTGTTTTTATCTGATTTACAGGATCTCTTGAGTACAGCTTTAGGGGTTAAAGTCTCAAAGGTAAATAAATATCTGCGTAGCTTCTGCTGAGTCCAGTTCAAGGCAGGTGCCTACCTATCATTGAGGACACAGATGTAAGTACTGCATTCATTCCTTTCTGTGAGCAAAGCCAGGAGATCTGCTTGAGCTCACATCTAGCCTTTTTTACCTTCACCTGTGTCTGCTGAGGCTGCTGAAGGGTTTATGGACGCTTTTTTTGTCACCACAGCAATCACACAGTGAAAGCAGGGGCTTTTTCTTATGCTCCCTCTCCATGGGAGAACAGGCTGAATTCAACATTTCTGTCTGAGTGGAAATGGGGCTCCTATATTTGGACGTGGCTTATCAGGACTCACTGTAGAAGAGAATTACTCATCTGCTACAAAGTACTAATGAAGCCAGTCTAGATTTGTGCCATAAAATTCAACCTGCTGAAAACTTAATGTGATACAGAATCTGGCACTAGTTTGACCCATTTCTAACGAGGGTGGTACTCAGATTTACATGTTATTCAAACACCCAGCTAGACAAGATTGAGCTTAAGTATTAAAGAGATAATGAGATGTTATGTAGATAAATTAATTGCATACAGGCCAGCAGCTGGACACTAACACAAGCTAGATTTGAGGCAGTCATTTACCAGTCCTCCACAACTTTCCCCTTTTGTTCTGATTCAAGTGCAACAAACACAGGTCAGAACAGTGCAGTAGCCAGAGAGAAACTCTGGAGGACCACAGCCTGGGAGGCAGTGCTTCTAACCTCACTGTGAGTCGTGGTAGCATTCAAACACACTTATATCCTGCATAGAAAGTCCATTACTCCAAATGAATGGATGTTTATAAAAAGAATTTGTTACTTTCTTCACTCATATTAGTTTATCAGTAAGTGAAAGTGGATAGCTCATTCTGTCTTTTCTTGCATGGAATAGCTCAAAGAAAGAGAGATGTTATTTGAATGGCAAATGCCATTGCTTCTTTTCATGTTGTTTTTTTTTTTTTTTTTTTTTTTTCATTAGTGAGCTTCAGAAGTTTTCTGAGAATCATTCAGATAAAAATTGTACCAAGAGATGAGTCACAGAAGAGCTCAGGGATAAGCAGCACCTATTGTGCCTGAGACTTCTTCCTTTGCTCTCAGCAAATGTGATTCAGACCATTTCTGGGGTGATCGTGTCAGAGTTTTGCTTTCAGGCTGCCGGAAAGCAGACTCCTGCTGTCATTTCCAAGGAATGGGTTTTCTCATGGCAGGGCTTTTTTTCCGTTAGATGTAGGACTTTTCCTCTTTTCCAGCTCTCAGGTGTGGTTCCCTTGCTGTTTTCTGGCCGTCCCCTCTCAGTATCCTCCTATGGCATGTCACACAGCTAAGCAGCTCTCCTGCTCTCTGTCTCCGCAGGCATGCTGTTCCTGCTCTGCAGTTTTTTAAGAAAGTGGAGGATTTCCCTCCCTCACCTCTTTCTCTGACATGTAAGTCATTCCCCATCCCACAATAGATCAAAAGCAGCACGAGTTGGAAGGTGTCAGGTGCAAACAACAGGAAAAACAAGTAACTCCTACGACCCTTCCCATATCTCAATTTTGAGCTTTGTTCTGTCCTTGGGTAATTTTCTGACCCACACTGGGTTCCGTATAGTGATATCTGTGAGCTCTGTTTTCTGGATATTGACAGGTTTGTAGCCTCTTTGTAGCGCTGAAGTCAAATCAGAAGAAAGGTGGCGTGATGGAGGCTGTGACAAGGATGGCCAGACAGGGTCCTGAGCTCCTTATCAGCCAGCTTACCTTCCTCATCACCCTCTTCCTCTCCTACTGCAACCTTTGTCTTCTCAGAATTTAGTTCCCTTTTTCCATATCTGTATCTAATCTCTATCGCATCTCTATCAGTCTTTGTCTCTCTCTGAGACCCTTCTTGATCGTTTTATGTGTAGTCCCACTTCGTTGCTTGTCTCTTCCCCCAGCCCCCCTCTTCATTTAATGCTGCAAGTAACAGATGTGTCCAATTTTTGATTCAAGGACAGGTTTTTGTTTTAGCTTGTTTTTTTCTGAGTGAATGAGAATTCTGAAAACATGGTGCGTTTGTCTGGCTGGCTGTTGATCAGTTGTCCACAGTGCTGCCAACACTGGCCCCAAACTTTTGAACACATGAGCTGATTTCATCCAAATTTACCAGAAAGGTAAAAATATAAGAAAAATAATAAACCCCTACAAGCTTTGTGAAGGTAGTTGGTCAGGCAGAGAAGGCAGAAGGTTCATGCCCGTCAGGGCAGAAGCTGATGTGGAATCATGTTGCTTAGACATCAGAGAGTCCAGAGGAGAGCACACTCCTGAGATACGGATCTGCAGGAAACCAAGTTTCATCAGCTGTGCTGCACACAGAGCTAGGCATTTAATTTCTCACTCCCTGGAGAAACATTGAACTATTCTTTACTCCCCGTTTGTCATTGTTGTGTTTGAACCTTGTATTTATTTATTGCACTGTCAGTAATGATTAATTTAGGTTTTGTTGATGCTACTTATTACATAGAAAACTTCTGACTATGACCTCTGCAATGTGGAGTCTATCGCCTGTGTTTTCTTTGCTGTCTGTTTTTATGTCTGTTCACATATCAGGGGGGAAATAATGGCTGTGGCCCTAAGTGAGAAAATAACTATTAATGGATTAGGTTGTATCAAATGGATTGTGAGATTGAGATAATAGCCATAACAGGGTTGAGGTTCCCAACTGTAACCACAATAAACCTGAAATTTATTGGTGGTAGAACTGAAAGTCATAACCCAGAGAGGAAGGTAACAGTTAGACTCAGATTGACTATGGAATAATAGTCCCATTAATTTTTGTTTTTTTCCTCTTAGCTAAGAAATAAAACTTTAACATCACATCTTTTTCAAGGCATCATTCAAAGATAAAACCAAGTGATTTTGTTGTCATAACATCTATTTCCACTAAAAGCTGTATCAAAAGCGATCAAGTAAGTGTCTTCTTCCTGGAAAACTCAGATTAAAATCTACTGGCTGCCAGTGTTCTCCCAAATGGCAGAAGATGTTAAAGAGTAAGACTTGCTTTATTCTTTGATAAGTGAGTGAAGGAAGCTATGAATTTACGTGCTTCCTGTAATGAGATTCCTAACTTGTGCTTTGGAAAAAGGTGGCAGTAAAGCTGTACTATATCAGGTTTATGGGGACACGTCTCTGGTTCTCACTGGACAAACCTTAAACCTGCATGCTCTCAGATTTAGTAAGATAATAACATTTAATATCTACAATTTCCATAGTTTTGTGTCTTTAAAATGCTACAGTAATTACTTTCTTCTGTGTCAAGATATTAATGGTAAGTTTGCAATATGTTGCTCATGGAAATGATTCAGCAAGAGGAGCATTGTGACTCGCTTCTGCGCAGCAACTTACTGATGAGCTGAGTTTAGCTTCTACTCAGATATTTGACTTTTCTCATGTAGTATTTTTATAGCCAAGCTTTTTTAACAAACCTGAAGAGATCAAAATAGAGATAGGAAACAGGCCGTATGTTAGAAAAGGTAAATAACATGTTCAAAGTTGATGAGAAAAAATAGATGGCATAGCTTCACTGTCTTTTGAAATTTTATTTATTTTGCTGAAAACTCATTTTGGAGAAAAAAGGTGAGACTGTGTCAAACCATCACACTGACAGTGGTCTCCACCTGTGACTTCTATGCCCATTGAACCAAACTATTCAAAACTTAATTGACAGAGTGGAAAAAAAAAAAAAGGAAAAGGCAAGTGGGAGAATTTTCAAGTTTCAAAAATATTCCCTTTGGCTACAATGCAAAATTAAAATTTCAAATGTTTGTGATTACAAATCTTTAGAATACATAACTCAGGTGAAAACGTTTTTCTTTTTTTTGCTTAGTTTTCAAAACAATATACTTTGAATACACAAATTGTTACTTTTTTCTCAAATAAAACTGTACAGTTTGAAAACTTGCATATTTTTTTTTTTTTTTTTAATATGAAGAAATATATCAGAGCTAAGTCTTTTCTACAAAAGGTTTTAGCAAGTCAAGATTTGCCACTGGGTATGTGGGAACCATTAATTGAAAAGTTTCTCACCTGCTCTACAAAGAAGTCTTAGATATCTTTGATTGCAATTGGAAAAACCATTCTCTGGAATGGGTGAGTTGTGTTCTCTGCTCCTCCTTTCATCTTGATCAGAATGGTTACTCCACACTTCAAACAGCCACTGCTGTCAGTTTTAAGAAAATATGACCAAATTAACTGCATAATTTGTCAAGATGTTATAAAAATTTCAATACGAAATTTTTTAAGGATGCTTTGACATATGGCCTCTGTTTTACAATCTAAGTTTAATGTGATATTGGATACATATTAAACTCTTTGGTGACAAGATAATCAAAAGTTACGGATTACTCTGGACTGCCTGGCCGGAAATGTTTCCGTCTTAGATAACCCTTGACAGTTTCATTATCAACTGATAATTGCCAGCTCTGCTGTAATATATTAATCTGTGTATTGATTATTTCACATCATTGTAAGCCAATTCCCCACTGCCTTAGTGCTGTCTGAAGGTGGAACAAAAAGGCAGACAGACTTTTTTTTTTTGTTCTGCTTGGGGAAAAAAAAAAAGAAATTATCTCTAGAAGAAGAGAGACAGGATCAAGCGATGTTGTAATGGTTGCAGTCAAAGTGGAACCACTGAATGTGTCATTTTGGAACCGTCTGAAATTTGTCTAGCTCTGGAGTAAAAATAAATCCATCATCAAAACACCATTTTTTACCTTAAAATCTTTCCTGGCTGTTATTAGCCTGGAAGACGTTTTTCGTCTGAACTTTAACAATCAAATGAAGCTGATACGAAAGTTTACCAACTATTTTGCATGCTTTCTATAGCTATTGTTTATTCAGAAGTCTTGCCTCTACTCAGTGATTGTGGGAGAAGTATAAATGTATTTAAATCTGTATAAGCACATACAAGAAGTATTAGTTGATATCACATATAAATATATTATTACTGTGTCTGCCTGAGCAGGCTCAGTAATTTAGTTAAATCAATTTTGCTATCAAGGCAGCTAAATGAAAGGGGGCAAGTAAATGCTAGGGACAGAGAAGGGCAAGTAATTTCTGTTACTACTTTGAAAACTGCTGGCTTTTCCAATCAACAGCAAATTTCTGTGAACAGAATAGGTGTTCTTACAAAAACTGCAGTAAATGAAATGTCATTTTTATTGATAATGATGCTATTTACTCTAGAGAACTCTTTAGTGTTACAAGAGCTGGTTCAGAACCTGCCAGTCCTGTCTCCATCAGCCTTACATTTCTCTGCAGCAAATAAATGAACTAAGTCCTATAAAGTCAATATTTAAGGATCTTGGGGATCATTTCTTCAAAATTTTGCATGAGCTTTTATCGGTTACAGCATTTTTTATTGAGATGTACTTGTAGTACCAGGGAGGGATGATTTTCCCCTTGGAAACAAGGAATCCTTAAATTATTTTTTATTCTGCCCTTGATAAAACACAATATTGTTTAGGCTTTGTGTAGGCTGCATTTTCACTCCCCTGGGAACTCTCAGACCTGCAAAAATGAAAAAGTATGACACTAATTGAGTTTTCTTGTTTCCTTTCAAGTTTCAGCATCGTGACTCTGCTTGGGCATCTGGATGTGATTGTTTGTTCTCAGTCCTGCCAGGGGACTGACTCCCACGTGCCATTTCTCCCTTCACCCCCACCTGCTTCCTCTTCGCCTCCCTCCCAGAGGTTGCTTTTCTTGAGACATGGGAAAGCCATCAGCATGTCCTACTGCTCTGAGGGCCATTTGCCAGCTGTCTTTGCTCTCAGAGGTGGGTGACATCTGCTTTATTTCATGGGCTGCTCAGAAAGGAGCAAGCAGAACTGGCATCTTGAAGCTGAGTCCTTTTTACCACCCAGAAAAGCAGGAGGAGAGGTGTCCCCATGCTGTGCAGGTAACACACTCGCATGGTTGTGGAGTGGAAAGTACCGATGGGAGGTGGTGGATGATGGAGCCACGTGCAACCAGCCTGCTCAGCTGAGATGGGGTATTGAAAAGCTGTAATATCTCACATTATCGGTGAATGCTGGCAGAGAAGGGGAAAGGCAGCCAGCTGGCATGCCTGTTCTCTCCCTGAAAGAAAAGACTATAAATCACACTTATGCTTTGAGAACGACTTATTTTTACCCCGTTTATCTGCCAGTTAGAGGCATTTGGTCTTTCTGCCTTTAATAAAAAATACTCCTCGTTAAGCCATTTGTTTTCTATTTGCCAGTGGGGACAGTTTATTCACTGGGCCATTTGCACTGCTCATTGCATCAGGATAATTTTCCTTGGTTTCTGGGTGAGGACTTGAACGGTGCTTTAGTGGTGAATTGACCTTAAATATGAACTCACCTGTTACGTTTTCCACTCAGGTCCTGGTAGAAGATTTACAAAATGGTTCATACGAACCAGAGTCTGGCCTTCAGTGTTTATCCAGTACCTGTTTAAGAGGTGATGGTTACTACTGACTGCCAAACTCACCCAGATTCAAAGTGACAACTAGAAGGAGAAATATTCTCTGTATCCTACTACCAAACTGAGGATGTCAGTCCGTGCTGGGGGAAGGTGTCTGGGAGACAACCAGTCCCAACACCTTGGAAGGTGAGCTTCCTTTTGTGCCTAGTCCTGCTTTACCTGCAGAAAGGCTTTCAATGAAACGGCTGTGAATAGTATGTTAATGCCCTTGCACAGTATGACAGAGATTTAAATCACAGAATTTTTAATTTTTATTAAATAAACGGAACGTTGTTGAAATTGTACCAGAGCTTATAAACCTGCTTACAATTTCAAAACCAGTTTTAGACTGAAGAAAATAAATCCAACAATGAAAGAAAATGTTCAGATACCCACACCTCCCACCTCCTCAAACAGAAGGAAAGCGGAAAAAAGTGATATGTCACTTTAATATTAAAGTTAAAAGGCTTTGATGTTAAGGAGAACTTTGCAGAAGAGAAAATGGTGAGGGTGACAAATCTTTAAAGAAAGGAAAATGGAGTGCTATTTTTATAATTATTTTATTCTTTTCAGATTGTGGTATTTTACAGAGTCTTACAGATGACAAAGCAGCTGCTTCCCCTGTGCTTGACTGAACACTTTCTCCACACACCACTGGGTTGTTTTTTTTTTCCTTTTTGTGTCACATTGATCTTCTTTCGTTGTGCTACCTCTAACATGTCATTAGATGCCTCTGGCTGCCAATATTAAGGAAGAAGATCAGGTTTTTGTAGGTAAACCGCCATTAGGCTCTTCCTGACACAACTTATGGTCTGTGTCTACAGTTTGAAGATATTTTGAGAGGTAGAATCACCTCATTATTGTTTCTACTACTTGTACTAAGTTTCTAGGGGCCTTTGTCCAGATCTGTCATACTGATGTTGCACAAATGGATATTAAAAGGCAGCACCTGACTCCCAGAGCTTGCCTTTGAACAAGTGAGGCAGAAAAAAGCAGTTATTGTCCCCAATTTGGATCAAGTATTTAAAGCTCTTCAGTGCTGCACAGAAGAATTTGAGCAAGCTCTGAACAGAAGTCATATGGGTAAAGAAGACTGATGCTACATCTATCATAAAATAACCACCTTCTCACAACCTCTGAGATGAAGTGGCATGTTAAAGCAGTAATACAAGGTACCCACAGTGACTAACATCTGAAAACAGAGTTAATCAGTCATATTAGCCAGCCTGGCATCTCTCATTCATATTAAAGATGTTGGCCACAGCCCCCAGATGCCCAGAAAGTCAAGATTACCTGCTGACTGGTTTTCAGGGGTATACCAACAAAGCACATGCTGTCCAACACACTGCAGAGTAACTTGTGTAAACACGTGCAAAACAGCTTTATTACCTTCCCTTGGATCTACCCTTAAAATAGCCCTCCATGTCTGTAATTTCTGCTAGGATGTGGCGATGATGAGGTTGCTGGTGTGTGGATGCTGTTGTCTATCACACCAATCAATATTGTCTGATGGGTTCTTATCTGCCTGTAATGGCCTGTTGCCTCTTTGCTAAGGCTGTGGGTGGCTACAGCAGCATTTCCAATCTGTAGAGCACTTCACATGGCAGAAACTTAGGCAACGCTGGGTTTCTAGGTCCTGGGATAATACATATACTAATAACAACAATAATAATCAGCAAGAAATCTTTCACCAACTGCATCTCTATGCTTGCATGATCAAATACCCTCCCCTCCTGCCCCCGACTTTCTGCCACCCCAAAATGTACTCAACACAGCTTGCCATACGTGGGAGCAATTTGCAGATGTTGATATTAAGGATGCCTGTCTTCAATAATTGAAAAGAATTAGCATAATGCTTGACTCACTGAATTTCTGTGGGGAAACAGTAACCTCCAGTGGTCATTTAGAGTCCAGTCATGTTCTAACAGACTTCAGTGAGAGCAGTACTAGATCCTTAATTTATACCTGGCTTTAAAATTTTGCTTGAAGCCCTAAATTATACATTCATAACCAATTTCTCATACAACACATAGCTGCTAGGACTGAGCTCCTTCAAAGGTTTATTTTGCAGTTATTTACCTTTGCCAAGGGCCTTGAGATCTAGAAATAAAAAATCCCAGTGAAAATACAAAGTAATACCAAATTTTAGTGAAAAGCACGAGCGCTATAACTTTTAAGGAAACAGTGGAACTCATGTAGCGTCTGAACTTGGCTTAGGAATGTCATTGAAGTGTTAGGTGAATAGATCTTTTCTTCTTTTTAAAGTGGGGGACATATTCCAGTTAACAGGAAGGCTAATATTATTTCCTTATCTACTTTAAATTGGGCTTTTTTAGAGGTTAGAGTCTGAAGTTAGACACGCATTTAGGAGTTGCTGTACTTTGGCCAGTCAGCCATCATAGGAAACAGGGATGGAAGGGACCTGGGGAAGACTCCTGGCCTGTCTTCTTCAAGGCTGGGCCTGGCCTGCTGTAGTTAAGCCCTCAGCTTCCTTCAGGCTGCAGTCCCACAATACAGAGAGACAGGGAAGGCTGACAAAGTTTCATGTCTCTTTGTGGTTCTTATTTATATTAAAAACCCTGTCTGCATCTGGTGTGGTACTGGAGTTGCTGTACATTGCTGATAGTGGAAGGACTGCAGACACCAGCGTGACTTTTCCCTGTCCTTCAAGGGAGTGACAATAACTGCCTGGGAGCTCAGAGGCTAAATCTTCAGAGTGCTGCTTGGGGCTGCAGCACGTTTATCTGGACAAGCACAGCGCAATTACCCTTCCTGTGGTTGGGTTTGCGAGACGCTTGAGGGTACGCCACTGAGTACAGCTTGGGGGATCACAAGTCTTCCCCCAAGATCTTTAGTTTTTATTGTCTGCTGGGTGAGAGCAATTATTACCGCCATTTGATTATCGAGTGCTGTATAAGTGTGTTTGTTTACATTTCTGCTGGTGGGTGGTGACTCTCAACATAACTACTGCAAACTTCTCAGAGCTTTGAGTGGGCCCAGTTTGCCAAACTGGGAGTCAAATACATTAAGTCCTCCTCCTCCCTGGGTAATTTTTTGCAAATGTGCCACTGATGTTTGGAGCTGGGAGAAGGTTATGGCTGGGTGTGGAGGAGTTTAGTTTAAAGCTAGAGTGGCTGTGAGACATCAAGAAGAGAAGGGGAGAAGTCTTGATATGCATCAGGGCCATGACAGCACTGAAGGCTGCACAGGAGCATCCCACCCTCCTGTGAAATGAATAGCTGAGCTGGCTGTGCCGGCTCCTCAGGTGCCTTGTGCCTAGTTATTCCCGAGGTGGCATGGGGGCTGACTATATACCTCCTATACCCTACCTACCCCAGGGTGGGCTGGTGTGGGGCCCAAGGTAGTGCCCTACGTGGCCGTGAGTGTGGGAAATGGAGAGCAAAGCTCAGTGTGGCACTTGACAGCTGTGATTAGGGAGAAAGTAGTGTTCTTGGTGACCCTACCAGAGAGATTCAGCCGGTGGTGCACCCTCAGGGGGCAGGAAAGGCAAAGGGACAGCAAGCAGAAAGAGAAGATCTTGTCTGACGGTGGATAGGCAAGATGCCTGCTCTGTCTATGCCTTTCTAGGTAGGACTAGGCTGGCAGAAAATGACCTGGGGGTGCTGGCTGTCAGCCAGCTGAACATGAGCCATCGGTGTGCCCAGGTGGCCAAGGAGCCAACAGCATCCTGGCTTGTATCAGCAACAGTGTGGCCAGCAGGACCAGGGCTGTGACTGTCCCCCTGTACTGGGCACTGGTGAGGCCCCACCTTGAATCCCGGGTTCAGGTTTGGGCCCCTCACTGCCAGACAGACACTGAGGTGCTGGAGCGTGTCCAGAGCAGGGCAACGGGGCTGGGGAAGGGTCTGGAGCACAAGTTCTATGGGGAGCAGCTGAGGGAACTGGGGGTGTTTAGCCTGGAGAGGAGGAGCCTCAGGGGGGACCTTGTTGCTCTCTACAACAACCTGACAGGAGGCTGTGGGCAGGTGGGTGTCAGTCTCTTCTCCCAAGTAACAAGTGACAGGACAAGGCAAAACAGCCTCAGATTGTGCCAGAAGAGGTTTAGATTGGGTATTATGAAAAAATTCTTCATGGAAAGGGTGGTCAAGCACTGGGACAGGCTGCCCAGGGAGGTGGTGGAATCACCATCCCTGGAGGTGTTTAAAAATATGTAGATGCAGTGCTTAGTGACACAGTTTAGTGGTGGACTTGGCAGTGCTAATTTAATGGCTAGACTTGATGATTTCAATGGTCTTTTGACCTTTGACCTAAATGATTCTATGATTCTATGACTAGTTTTGTTAGCTTATTCCCACCTCCTGCTTGGACAGTCATCTACTCCTGCTTTTTGAGAGGTGCCAAGGTCTTGCCTGAAGCCCACAGGCTTATTCTTGCTGCTGACATCTCCCATTCTTCCACCAACAGTGAGCCTGGTCTGCCTCTGCTGTGAAATCAAATTCTTCTCATGCTGGAGAGACCACTTGGGCTGTGGGCACATGTAAGAGCACACACCTAAATGAAGTGGTGCTTAGCTGGAGCAGGAAAAAAAAACCACTAACAAAATTAAATTTAAGAGGAGATAGCAGATGAAAGTAAAAAAAAAAAACAACAGGTAGAAAACTGTGGTTAATATGGGAAAATAGGTAATGAAAAGATGAATCTTAAAATATGAGTAATTAAAAAAGACCATAGGCAACACAGTCAACATTAGTTATGTCACAGCTGGCTTGTGCTCAGGGAAAAAGCAGAGATGAAACAGATGAACTGAGTGCTGGTCTCTGAGTCCTGCTTTCTTTCAATTAATGATTTCTTTTTTATTTCTTCTAATAAGTACTGCAAAACCCAGTTGGGTATTTACTGACTGTTTCCCTTGATTTTTTGTTGTTTCTCTTGCCTTTTTTTCTCTGGGACATTGTGGTTGTTATCATCTTTGGCTCTCCTTAAATAGGTCATTTGGATGAAAATTACAACATGTGCCTGTCTGAGGTATCAGGTCATTGAACACTCAGAAGACAGTGATGCTTTCCTAGAAGGCAGACCATGTGCCAAAGACGGCAAAAGATGTATTAGTGAGACTCATGGGGTGGGTGAGGACATATTCCAAATTGAAGACTGCTGTCAACAAGGAGTTGTGTATGGGACAATGATACTGTGCTTCTTTAAAGTAGATATGTTGTTCTCATTTGCTTTTGAAGTATAAAATTCCCACAACATCCAGCAGAAAATTTAAGTTTCAGTTCTGAGAATGTGGGATTGAGGTTCCATGCTACTAGATACTGCATGAATACTGGAAATGTGCCGCCTTTTCTTAAATCATGTACATGTCGGAAACAGGCCATTGTGGAAAGAGCGACTCAGTATGGTTGTAAGCACTATACCCCTTGGCTGCAAATGGGAAGAAAGCTACGAGAATCAGCCTTTCTGTAAGGTAAATAATACCAGTCTTCTTCAAGACTGATCTGGAAATGTACTGAAACAAACTTCGTGTCCTGGGAAGTTTCCTTCACAGTGTTCATGGAACCCAATAAAAATTGTAGTGGTTACAGAGCCACGTGTGAAAATCTCTTTGGACTGTTACAGGAGTCCTATAGATTTATCAAAGCTCCCACTCTCTTTAAGTTACTGACTTCAGAATTTAGTTTCTGTATATTAATGGTTTATGTGATGAAAATCAAGATGGTATTATTGTGTACAAGGACATACATAAATAAGATTTTCTCCATGGTTAGGAAAGATTTATGCCTTTTCAATCTCTGTTTAATCTTTCTGCTCTCTGCATAGTCCAACGTAACATAAATAATATTAAAACAATGCACTGACTCACTTTTATCCATGTTTCTGTTAGTTAAATTATTAATAAACGTTTGGTTCAAGACTGATTTCAGCTAAATTTAGCAGTCTGCAGTGCATACATTTGTATCTCATTTTGCTTTTTAGTTCTCCCTTTATAGTCAGTGTGGGAAAAACAATCCCAAGGAGTGATGCACATAATGAGTTTTAGGTACATTCCTTAAATGAGATTAATTATGCCCTGAAACACTCATCTTTCTCCAGCTAGCCCCAATGCAGATGTCTTAATTTGGAGAGATGAATCTTACCCTTTGTTCAGTTTGTGTAATTTCTGTTTGTACCTGGATCATTACTTAGGATCATGTTTAGCCTGAGGTAGCTGAGGGCACTATTCCTCTCTGGCTTCAAGTGCTGCAGAGAGTGATCTTCCCTCATGAGCACCTGCTGACTGCTAAAATAGCCAGGGTTTTTTATGAGTGTCATGGGCTGCTTTTTGTGAAGGCATCTAAGTCTGCTCATGCTGTGTTAAATGCTTATCAGATTCTATCTTTCCAGAATCATGGCAGAGGATATTTAACGTCGTGACTCTGGTTTTCCTCAAGTGGGAAGAGGGTTCGAGAAGCTCAGACAGTTCCTGCTGAGCAGGAGCCAGAGCAGCACCTCAGGCATTGAATGGACTAGAGTTAGATAGGAGGGTGCCTTGTGCTTATAAATGTGTCCAGGGTTAAGCAATAGCTGGGAAGGGATTTTATTCTTTATATTTTAAATGTGGTTGGAGGTCTGTTAGTTCTGCCTCAGCCTCATGCCAGTGGCCCAGGTCCTTTACTGGATGTAGCTGTTGTGAATGTTTGCAATACAGGGATTTATAGACACATTTATTCTGGAGGAGTCTAATCACTACATTGCCTTCGTAAATGTAGCTGCATCAGAAGCAAACAGTGCATGAATTATATGTCTCGGCAGGATTGATCGTACCCTTAGGAGCTAACAGCAGCACCCAGAGAACAATTACATTCTCCTACTCCCAATAATGAAGTATTATTTAGAAACAGAAAGTCATTATGCAAAACTTTGAGAAATGATACAATTACATTACATTACACTTACTTTTGTCATAGGCCTTGCTTATTACATAAAATTTAAATGTCTTCTGAGAGGGAATTCTGTAGTGCTGGTTTCCTGCTCTTGTGCTCCAAGGCACTTGGCCTGTCTGCTGAATGATGAAAGAGAACTGTTTAGGGTTGGAAATATTATATATTCTGAAAATTCAAAGAATTTGCTTATAAAGAGAAGTAGTATCTGAAAAGGAGCAGTTATCATATTAGTTATCAGTTAATTTAATATTAAATAACCTGTTAATTTGCCAGTATCTCCTTCATATTTTGGTTTGCCAGGTTATTAAAGCAAGATGTAACTCAAAGAAGTGAACACAAGGCATCATACTTCTAAGGTTATCCACCCTGCATAGTCAGCCTGATTTCTTGGCAATTGTTTACAGATTTAAATTTAAGCCTCAATATTTTTCTTTCTTTGGTCTTTGTTTTGCACACTGGTTTCAACTGATGCATGACAGAAGCTGTGTGATGGGAAGAAAAATGAGTTGTGTGAATCTAGGTTGTGCAGTGGTCAGTAGTCCCAAGGGAATACTCTGGTGAGTGGCTGAAATGTGGGGCTTGGCCAGGTGTCACTCCATGCATGGAGGCAGAACTGGACAACAGGTGGCATCACGAGTGGCCGGGATAGATACGCTCTTTCACAATCTCTCCGGCTTTAGCTATAGAAAATGAGACTTGGGAAAACAAGCTGGTGTGAAATGTTAGCATGGCATTTCCAAAAATCTCAATAATGCTCCTAAATCTTGAGGGCTTTTACTTGAGGCTGGAACCACAGCAAACATGAGTTAGTGCCAGAGCAATCTGACATTGCCTGTGTGCATCTCATTGCTTTCACTAGCAGTTCTTTGTTAAACAAGCTTTTTGTTGAATGGGAGATGTTAGGTATATTTTGTATCAACCCTTCTATTCCTTAAAGGCATTTTATTTAACCAAGACTCTGCCACAGTATGAAAAGTGATCAATGCTTGTTAAAGAATCCCCCAGGATCCCATAAGAAATATAGTGTTAATTGTATATAGCCTTTTTGAAGAGGTTCTGTCCCATAGGAAGAAAGGTAAGGAATTTTTTTAAGTGTATCAGCACTCTGTTATTTAAAGGCCGTTGCTTTCCACACTCCCATTTCTGTCTCGGTAATTGATTGTGGACGGTTTCAGCAAATGTGTTGTATCAAGAACTAGCTAACATTAGTGGCTTCAACTAGGGCTGATTTTTCCCCCACTGTCTCCTAGTATTTGCTGTGGGCTGTGTTGCATGTTGCTTTTTAAAATCAGTTCTGTGGCAATCATGTCATGCTAACAGCGTGTGCATGTATTTGTGTTCTGGGAGAGTGGGGCTCCGTAGGAAAACCGGGAGAAGCCTGGCACTCCAAGGACAGCTGATGAGAGGTTAATCATTTGCTTGTTTAAGAATTTGAGGTTCCCCATCATAATTAATTACTTCAGGAAGTGATTCCCCATCATAATTAATTACTTCAGGAGGCTGCTAAATGCCCACAGCACTGGAATAATATACAAACCAGTCCACCTTGCCCTTTTTATGTCCTAGGAGCCATTTTCCAATATTTTGGTCACTAGCATTGCTGAGAGCTCTAAAAAAAGTATTAACATTTTAAATAGGTGGGAGTCTCCCCAGACTGGTCACGAAAACTGTATGGTTGCAATCTGACAGTATTTCTCTTTTATTTCCATATATTCTAAAGGATAAAATGTCTTATTCCCTACTAGATTCCATCCAAGCTAATAAACTGTAGTTGAAAGTATTGAATTGCATAAGCCTGTCATCATCATCTCTCATGAGCTGCATTTTTGATGCGGCAGTCAAACTGAATTAAACCATGCACAGCCACAATGTAATAGCTCAGTGACTGCCCTCTTCCTAGTCATCCCACGTGGTGACTTTGTATGAAACTCAGTGCTGTAGAGCTGCCGGGGGTTGTTATGAATGAGTAGTTTAGGGTAAGTTGCTTTCAGAATACTTGTTAAAGGTATGAGTGCAAAAGTTTTAATCAGAATTTGTGGGACTTCAATGGCAAAGTTCACTCTATTACTTACTACATAGACAAATCACACAAAGAAGAATCAAATTAAAATTAAGCTGAAATGATTTACATAGAGACTAAAAAATGTAAAAGAGTAAGGGATACCCTCTCATTGAGTCAAAAGGTTCAGAATGGACCCCCTTGCTTCCTGAACTCTTAATAGAGCTTAGATATGGCTAGATCCAGTAGTTTCAGATTCGGACAACGGTTTATATTTAAAGGATATAAAGAATATTCACAGTTTAAGGCTGATCATAGAATTTCAGCAGCACTTAAATCATTGACTAATTTATCGTTTACAAAGGGATTCAAATAAAATTTACTTAACTTATAAAAGTGGCTTAACTATGGATTCAAAATTGGTAATATACTTATGAAGTCACTAAATCAGTTCACACACACATACATGCAGACACAAAGGAATAGAAGTGTAGAGGTATATTTACAAAGGTATACATATTAAAAATTCACCTCGACTTCAGTGAAGTAGTCACATAGCATGTCTTTGAATTTCTCAATGGGCAGAGCATTGAGCCTCGAGAAGCAGGAATATCAGCCCAGGTCCTGTCATCAGCTTTTGGTGGCAGTCCCCCTAGTATTGAAAACTTGGGAGTTTGCAAGTTCTGAGAGGTGTCCCACTCAGAGGGAGATGCTCTTCACAGATCGCTGCAGTCTAGGAGAGATCCAAGGGCCTCACTTAGGACCTTCATTTATATGTTTGGAGATGATTGTTTCTTTAGTCATCAGCAATTTTATGTCTTGGCTGCAATCTGAATTAGTAATTAATGATTTTTTTTTCTCAGAATTCCACTGACACTGGTACTGTACCACTTGGAGCCATAATGAAGAGCGTTTTCAGGCTTGTAAGGGGTGTTATATTCCAGATAAGGAATCCTCCAAGGCTAGCAGGTGTTGTTATTGCACAGACGAGGGATGTTTCTGGTATAGCCAGTGCAGTTGCCCACTTCAGCTGTGTGAGAGCTGCTAGGATGGTCAAGGGACACCTAACTGCCCAACTCATTACGTGGAGGCTAAGGCCTAACAGGAATTCCTGAGATCATAAAGCCCCCAGGGAAGGTAGCGAGATGCATCACCACAGGAGGTGACAATTGTACAATGCCCCCCACTCTCATGCAGTACCCCCCATTCAGTAGCTTTGGTCAAACCTCATGTTCCATTTAGTAAAACAATAGAAACACTCAGAAACTATGTATACTAAAAAGACCATTAGGTTAGGTTTAGAGGTTGGTTTCTTTTGAAGGGGTATGAACATGTAACTAGTAATATAGACAGCCAGCTAAATGTCTTCTTTTTTATAAGCTTTGAAATGTTGTGTGTTTCCGCAGGAGCTCCTGAGGTCTTCCCATTTGTTTTTAATCCAACTCTTTCTGAGATCCCTAGGCATAGAGATGAGAGCTTAATATACACCCTTGTTTCTGAGATATTGGCTCTCTCTGTCCACATCTTTGTTCCTGGATTTCTGGTGGCCAGGATATATTAGAAAATCCTCAGGTCCCAGACTGCTGGTGAATAACCGTGACATTTGGAGCAGCTCCAGGCAACGGATAGCCCTGAAACGCAGGAAGCTGTTTCAGTCCCTCAGCTGCCAAGTGATGCCTGTGCTCCCCCACGTCTGCTAAGAAGTGTGAGATGCTATTGTTTTCTTTCATGCTGTCTGATAAAATGACCATGTAGTTCCAGCTTCCCACTTATTTCTGGAAAGCTGCACTGCATTTCAAAATCGATAGCTCTTTCATGAGGAGCAATAGTTTTCAAATTATGCAGTGGTTTTTCAGTCAAAGCCTTTGCTCCTGGAAAAAAGTCATTACAGGGGATGACTCCCTTATTTTAGAAAGAAAAAAAACAACCCACAAGCAGTTATTAGTTTTAGTGGTTGCAGTGAAAAACTCGAAGTCATGACTCAGATTTACTCCAAAGGTAAATTAGAATGTAAGCAAAAATAATCCAGTGTTTAATTTTTTTAAGGCCCGAATTCCAACACAACTTATAAAATAAGGTCTTTTGTGTGCCTTATAATCTTTGAACATTTATAATTGATAAAGCTGATCTTGATAGGACAGTGCTACACAAAGCCACACACTCCCTGTGGATTGTGGTCTTCATTTTAGCCCCCTCATCCATCTGTCCCTCCTAGGGAAGCACACTGTGTCTGGTGTAACCCTGTGGTTTCATTTCACGTGGCTGAAGTTCCAGATTCAAGAAAAAGAAATGTACAGACTGAAAAGATCTCTGAGGTGAAGAGTGGTGATATCTGCTCTTGTGGAAAAGACTGAGAATACTTGGATAGAAATGACATGGAAGATCTGAAGGAATCTCCATCATGAAAGGTTTTAAAAACAAGTTTGACAAACCTCTTTCAGGAAAGACTTTTGGACAGCGATGCATTTGGGCAGGGGATGGACTAAATGACATCTTAAAGTCTCTTTCAGTCTTCTCTTTCTTTATCTTCTGTGCTTGGACTTTGTGAATGAGTTGTAAGTGACCCTCTGAATCGTTTTTTTTTTTTTTTTTTTTTTTTCCCTCTGAAGATAATAGTAAATCACAGATAATAATAAAATGTAAACATATTGTGTCTATGTAATTACTTCTATCTACAATCTTGTAAGTCATCAGAGAAGTAAAACTGGTTTAAATAAAGAGCTGTTTACCTTAAAACCATCTTAATGGGCATTACTTCTGCTTCTAGTTTTAGGTTGTTTGATATATTCCTAAATGATCCCATCTTTTTGCTGAGTATCACATTATTCCTCTATTTCTGATTACTCTTTGGGATAATGGTGTACACTTAGCAATTTTCCAGTCTCCTGGAAAGTCCTCCAGTGATCCAAATTATATCAAATTCATATCCATAGACCAGCTTCATGGCTGGTTCTCTGACATTTGTTTGGATGCAACAGAAGTCCTGGTCTAAGTAAACCTAACAAAATCTGTAGAAAACCTCTGTTTAACTCTGCAAAATGAGATTATGTACCTGGAAGATGGGGCTGTTTGGATGCATACAAATGGATTGCCATGTTCAGAAGTATCTTAAACTCTGGTAACATAGGAACTTAAGACTTCAGTGGACTGTGTGCTAATTTACTAGTTCAACAGAAAAGACAGCTTAAAATTTCATATTTCCTGCAGCATCAGTTTTACAATGAGAGTTAATGCTGACTTAAAAAATAGCAAATGAAAAGATTTCTGTTTTATCTTTTAGAAGTGATGGTCTTGAAATTTAGGTGTGAGAACACCAGAGAAATAGTCTTATTTTTCTATATCATGGAAAAGGGTGGCAGCAGTGAAATAGCAGAGGTCAGTTATAACTGTTGTTTTGATTAAAATGGTATTTACATTGCTGCTCTTTCATCCACTATCATTCTTAACTGGGTTAAAACCAACTCCCAGTGGCAAGTATTCATTATTAAAATTATTTTCCAAGTATGTTTAGTGAGATAAGCAATTGTACGTGTACCATGCCATCTTTAACAGTAAAAAATGGTATAAGAATACACGATTGTTAATTACTTCCCTTTTACTAGTGAGCTGGTATTAAAAGGAAAAAAATGTAATTTTTTCTGTCCTGTGTGAAGACTATGAGAAATCTATTTCTCAAGAGGAATCATCATAGTATCGTAACAAAGGAGCTGTTTGGCAGAAAGAGTTTTGAGATAGACCAAATTAAAATCAGCAAATCTTCAAGCTGGTTTTCCTCAACTGAGGGGTTGAAATTGGATATCTTTTTATAGCCATATTGATGTATTTTTATGTTGATGCATTTTATACGCTCTGAAAACCCACAGATATCCAGGGAACATGAACTTCGCTTGCTCAGCTCTTGTGAAAACCATAGAGAAATTGACCTTCTGTCTTGTGGAGTTTGTGTAGCTAAACCGATAATGCGACCTTGTATGTACGCATCTGGAGTAAAAAAGAAACTGTACAAAAATTCTAGGATATTAATAAAAGTTAGCATTATTTGAAAAGTTTTTCATGTTTATATTCTTATCTTCTTTGTTTGAAAAGATGAAAAGACCTAAACAGTGAAAGGTCTAAAAGTGACAAGTTAGAAGAGCAGACACCTCCTTGCATCTGGTGTCTAGAGAAGAATGGTGACAAATATTGGATTTAGACATCACAAAGATAGCATCTCCTTCTGCTCTCAGCAGGAATTTTGTGATTGATCTCAGTGCTAATAGTATCAAACAGAAAGACAAAAGGAATGTAGAAGTGGATGAAAGCAGAGGTAAAAGGACCAGACTGGCAAAATTCTGTCTGCACTGATACGAGATGTTAGTCCTTAGAATTAGACTTTGCATTGAAAAATGCAACACTGCTGTTCAAAATGTATAAATTACTGGCAAAAAGATTGATATGCATAAGTGTTCTACCTGCCTCATGAATGTGTTAATAACTGGGTTATATAGATATGTATAAGGCTATAGTTGTTTGGTATTCTGCATAAAATAATTGTTTATCAGTAACCTTTCTAGCAAATAAAAAAAATAAATTGAAATATTCTGCAATAAAATAGACCAGGCCATACCTAATCCAGCAAAATCTGTCCTAGGCTCAATGTGAAACAAGAAGTTCCATGCATGAGATGTTTTTTAATGTATCCTTTGGTGGCACACAAGCACATCATTAAAGTTATTCAGCATTATGAGAGCAATAGTACAAACAATAAAAGATAATGCAATAGGATTTTTATTTAAATTTTGATTTGATTAATGGCCTTGCTGTAAAATTTTACCAGTGGGGAATAGAAATCAGGTGGAAGCAAATAGAAAATAAAATATAATCTTTGTCCAGTCCACATCTCGAGAGAAGACAGAAGGAAGCTTCAGTGAAAGGCTTTTGAATAAGAAGTGACTTTAGGTGTGATGCTTTCCAGTGCGGAAGGGTACCTGTAGGCAGACTTTTTCTCTGTCTTGGGTCTTAGAGGAGAACCCATGTTATAGAGATCTGAAAGATGTGGCAGTCCTTATCAGGGAAGAAAAAGAGAATAGTCGATCTATGGAGCTTGTCTCCCCCAGTATGTCCATCTTGCGTAACTCCAGCCCCTTAGACATCTGCTACCAGCTTTGGTAGCTTCTAGGCTCTTTTTCTAGCTGATGTAGAGATAGGCAGTGATTCATTGCATTTGCTTTAGAAACTTACTTTGAGATGAGTGTTAAGCTTTAAGGAACCCAACCGTCCCTGCGTAAGAGGGAGCTTCCTAGCTTAGACTAAATGTCAACCTTAAACTTTCAGCCTGCTAAAGTTAGTATTTCTCAATATAATTTAATGTTATTCGCTCTAGTGTTAATTTATGCCTCACTGTCACATTTCCTTCTTGCAGCACAGCTCCAAGTATCATGTCACTGCCTGGCTCCCTCATCTGAGCCTCTAAATGTGGGAAAGGAAGAAGCTTTCACTACCCCAGGGGCATAGAGACACCAGTTACCACATTTAAATGGAGGCTGTTTCCATGGGATTTCTTGTCTCACCACTTTCTCAAAATGAGTATCAGCCTAATATTTTTTGCAGAATTCTGGCAGCTCCCACCTATTTTGTTTCCACCCAAGAAAAAACATTGCTTTGAAATTTAGGGGGAGAGGGTATGTATGCAACAGGATTTAATGAATAATCTACTTTGGGAACCACAGCCAGAGTGGCAGCCCTGGTGCAAAGCGCTGAGGACACTTGCAAGGCTGCATGCCTTAATCTTGAGGAAAGAACAAGCTATTGCAGCTCTGGGCATCTCTCTGATTGCTTTGGAACTGGTCTGGGTTGCTCTGTGTGGCACTGCATTGCGTCATGCACACAGATTGGTAGAGCTAATACGTACGCAATAAGTGCACATGCCCAATGAAGAAAGGGTGGATAATTTTGCGTAGAGAAGTTTCTTAGAAGAGCTGAGGAGCTTGTGTCAGTTGGCTGAAAAAATATATCTAAAAAGGCACAGCATGTGTTTGGAAAGGGATGTTCAAACTGTGTTCCTTAATCAGGCACCATGAAATGATTATTTTTGAAAATATTTTGGCAAGATCTCCTGACATGTAACAGATGATTTGCAATTCCTACTGCATGCACTCCAGTGACAGTTCTGAAAAAAATATTCTGGCTTTATTAATGAAGTTCAGTTTCTTTGGAATTCCACTGTTTCCGGGGAGGCAAGAGAGATTATGAACAGCATAAAATACATGGGTCCAAATTACTGAGCCAAAGAGTGGTTTCCTTCCCCACATTAGAGAAAGGAGTACTGTCTGTAGTACTGGTACAGTACTGCCCTAGACCCAAGCAAAGCACGTGTGGAGAATGATTGAAACTGCTGGAGCTCTGTACAACTACCAGACTGAGGAGTCACGCCCAGGTGTGAGGTTTAGGAGGACAGTCTCCCAAAACTCCAGCTGTGTTAGGTGGAGAAATGAGCATCCTCTGAAGGTAATTCAAACCTGGAGCCTAATTTAGGTTCTCTGAATCATCATTCAGAAGCACCTGTAGAAGAAACTTAGCCTAAGCTTTGCCTTAACTAGCCTTCAACCTCAGTGGGAAGCTGCAGGTCAGGAACTGCGCCTTTCTCCCCTTTATGTCAACATGCTTTCTTCGTAGGTAGACTGTCTGCTAGAACTGCTGCTAATGCAGTAATCCTTGGCCTTGTCATTCATAATTCAGGTACTAAATTAATTTTCTAAGCCTAAATCCAGATTTGCTGCTGAGAAAAACCTGTTGAAAAGGCTGGTTTGGAAAAGCTCAGGAATCAGGGAAGTGAGTTACTGGAACTCACTTCATATACCTTACAAGAGTTGCTGAATAAGAAATGATGTCAAAGCAGTAAGCTCAGTGTGCAGGGTCTCTCCTGCATCTTTTTTTTTTTTGATATAGTGACAGGAATATGTAAGACAGGGATCAGTCCTGCATGCTTGTGAGCCTGCTGCTTGTGCTGTCTCAAGCAGTGCAAATACTCCGTTTGTTCTGCTAAGCACAGGAATCATTATGCGGCTGAGTAGAAAAGTGCAACATAACTGATTAACCAAACTCTTTTGTAGTTAGGCATCCAGAGGGCAGGGAAGTCCTCTAGTCTTCAAAAGGATATTTAGTTTTTACTTACATTAAGGGAATCTGGCAGAACTTACATTTCTTTTCCATTCTGCAATCCTGAACTCCTCTCTCATGTGTCTATGAATTGGAGTCCTTTTAAAACCTAAAATACATATCTATTAGCTTTCTTCTCTGTATCTCTTAAAAATCCAGCAGACAGAAGTTTGGAACTTGTACATTGCCTGTTGCATAGCCACATATTATGTCAAAAACTGTATGGACTCCATATTTTGTTTTAAAAGTATTACCAGCATGTTCTGAACAACATATGGGTACAATTATACTGTAAAACTGTTCACAAGTTTGAGTTAAAGGCTTGCAGAAGTTTCTGTGGCACTGCCAGAACTGAAATACAAATGAACGTTTAAACTATATTGAGGATAGAAGGTTATGGACTGTTGGGCATGACCTCATTAGGAAAGTCCAATTAATGTTAGGCTAGGTGGGAGATGAAGTCTTCCTTTGAAAAAACTAACATTTCCTGAACGTTACATTTTCCTCTAAATGGCATCTTCTGAGGACTGCCCAGGTGCTGGCCTTCAATAAGTCTGGAATTAATTTTGATTCAGGTTGCTTGTTGTTTACATTTGTACAGGTCTGCAGGGTGAGAACCTTGAACAGAACTTTTAATTTTTATTCTCTTTACTCCTTTGTTGCTACTAAATTGTTTATGCCATGTCCTCCTCCTTTCATGAGTTCTTAATTTTAAAAGAAAAGTTCCTACTAGACATCAGTTTGTTTGTTGTGAAACCTAGCACATACCTCTCTGAAATAAGAACGTGATCTGAGGATACAGAGATGAAATGCTCAGAAGTGTTGATCATAATTAGATGTTTACATCCATACTAGCCTTCTGAAAACTTCTGTTCAACGGCTGCATAGCTTGGAGATGTTGAAAAGTCTGACAGCTGATAGAGGGCAAATCTACTTTAGTTTGATCTTTCCTTTGCTCTACCAGACTGTGAACAGCAGAGGGTCCTACCTCTGGCCAAACCCTTGAAAACTCTGAGAAGACTCTCTAAAGAAGTCTTGCTCTCCCTGGCCCTTGCAGTGGGCTTGCTAAGCTTGTCCCTTGGGAACCAGGATAGAGTCACAGTCACATCGTGGGATATGGGATATTGTGATCCAGAGAAAGGATCTGAGCTGCTCCCTGAAGGACTGGCCTGGGTGAGTGGTGTGGTTTGCTCATCCATTAGAAGGAGGACATGAACTACCACAGATGTTCTCATCCCAGAAGAAATACTGATTGTAGGTCTGCCCATTTTGTGGTGTCAGAGGAGGTGCAGCTACTCAGGGAGTTTGCAAGGGGACTTGGTTTAGTGGTGGACTTGGCAGTGTTAGGTTAATGGTTGGACTCAATGATCTTAAGGGTCTTTTCCAACCTAGATGATGCTATGGTTATAATGGGGCAAACAGCCCACCAGACACTTCTGGTGCAAAGGGACTTGTAGGAGGAACCCAGGACTGGGCTATTCTTCACAATAGCGTAATAAGAGTCCAGCTAGGAGACAATCAACCAGGCCATAGAGTGTATTTCACCCATCAAAGGCAATTTTCTTCTGTGAGGGAATACATAAATTTCCTGTATTGCATGTTGGAAAGAAAGCTGGAAGGTAACTTGACCTAAGCTATTAATTTCTGATCAGGTTCCCCTGGCCTTTTTGGTGTCTTTGCCTATTTGTATTCATTTAGTGAAGGCAGCTGATAGAACCCATGTGTGTTTGCACGTGCAGTGTGTTGGGAAACAGACTGCACCGTAATGTGAGGGCCAAGGCAAGCTGTGACTGTGCTCTCTGTTGTGCAACTGAAGAATGGCTTGTTAATTGACTAAGATTGTATTTAGCAACTCATTCACAAGAATTCAGAAACTATTCTTTTCAGCTGGCATATTTGCTTCCTCCAGTGTAGATTCCGGTTTGTCGTCAATTTGCCTCTGATTTTTCAGCATTTTTCTTGATTTTTTCAGACCAGCCAAAGCTGACAGCTGTTTTAAGCAGGTGGGAAACCAACTTCATTACTTCTGTGCTGTCAGCACTAGAATCTATGTGTTTAAAAAGTATACGCATACATATATTTATTTATATATACACATATTTCATTTTACAGCATGAAATTATAAGGCAGGAACTGTTCACTTAATATATCGAAGTGCTATGCACAACTATTGCGCTATATCATAAAAGCAATACACGGTAAATCACTTATATATTTGCTTGTATATGGCAAACTATTTAAAGCTGGAGTCTAACCTACTTCAGTTTCAAACTAATTGAAAGTTATCATTTAAGACTACTGAACTTGTGTTTTGGCTCTGTGGTAAATCAGACACTCAAGGTCCTGTGATTTTGACTAGCATAGAGTGTAAAGTCTTTCAGAACTTGCACACAGAAAGAAAAGACAAAATAAGCTGAAATGTGCTGTAATAATGTTCCATTATTCTTCACAGCCATTTTGTCTTCCCTCACGCTTTAATGATCTCCAGACTCCATGAGATGCTTCTAGACTCCAGTTTTAGCTCCCGCCCCTCTTTGCAAATAAGTACTTCCACCAGTGTGGACCAAACTGTAACTTCCTTTTCCACTGGCAAAGTGGTAAGCTGTATGCCAAGCACCTGCTGCACCATGACTGCTTCCCAGCACTCACCCTGCAGCAGGGAAGGAGGACAGGAGATGCAGAAGACCCTGCGGCTAAGCCCTCTTGCATGTTGACCAGTGACCAAGTACTGAGAAGGAACACTCTGGACTTCCTTGGTCTTCTCTGTATTACTTCTTCTCCACCTGCTGAATGGGTGGTGTATTATCACGACCGTTTTGCTGTATTGTTCAGTCCACCTGTTGCATTTTCTCTACGATGACAGAGTGGTCAGTCCCAACGCCACACTCCATTCTCTTGCAGCTTTTGTTCAGGTGCCACTACTAAGCCCACAGCTACAGGTTGAGCAAGTCCATGTGCCGGTCTTGCTGCTGGGATGCCAAATATGATTAATTCAGACTAAACCTTTGACTCTTTTGGCAGGCTTATTTCAAGTGCCTTATTTTCAGGTCTGCTTTTCAAACATGTTCATTATGTTTTGACAATGCATAATTGCCTGAAACATCCTCCCTTACTTTGCCTTCACCAAAAGCATCTGACACACCAGGTGATACTTCCATTATTTCTATGATGATAGTCATGGCTTCTTCTTACTGATCAAAGGGATCAGTGATTGGAGACAGTTCCCATCTAAGAGGTAAAGGTCAGAGGAGGAGTGAAGGCCTTTCCTGAGGGGCTTCTGATAAAATATTTTGACTTGACTGGATTCAGGTATGTGCTCTGCACTGCTGTGTTGGCTGACTTTCAAAGCTCTCGTAAAGTGTACCCCTGCCTCTGAGTTTCTGTGCCAATTCTCTAGCCGTTCTGCAGGTCAGAAGGGCAAGTTTCAGATGTTCTGCTTGCTGTGTGCAGTTGTAATTCATAGTGCAGGCCAAGTTAATAATCTGATTAACTTATTTATACCTGGCCTTCAGCCACAGAGTGCAAAACAAGAATCGTGAAACAAGTGTGAATGCATTTGTTTATGAAACACAAGGCACAAACCGGCAATTTTTTTTCACCCTGACTTCAGTATCAATATTTATGGGGGGGAATGCTCCATGCCTACATATATTTAATAACTCATGTAGCACTACAGAAGCAGTCTCAAGTGAAAAGCCATCATTGCTTAACTAATTTCTCAAAAAATTAGATAGGAATAGAAATGTGTATTGCAGGTTTTAATGCCTAGTTCTCCAATTATGGTGGAATCTGAAGGAAAGAAAAAACACCTTCAAAGATTTGTACATCAAATGCTAGCTTAACTGTTTCATTTGCTTGAGAATAACTTTATTTTCCTTCAAGGCTGATCCATTGTTGATCCTAGGCTTCTCATTGCTACTGTGACTTTCAATGATGCGCATCCTTTTGGACCTGCAAACACAAATATTTTTGCTGCAAAGCAAAACGCGGTCTTAAAATCCACATTTTCAAAGTTTTGCACCCCTTGAATGTGCATATTCATGCATATATGCATACATACAACCCCTTAAATCTTTTTTGATATGCTTTTAGTTTTCTTGAATTTTTCTTCCTGTGCAACAAAGGCATCAGTTAGAAATACTTATTCAGTACATCTTAGGTTTAGCTCAAAGGAATCTGAACATTTTAGAGCCAAAAATACAAAAGATGACTGTTTCTTTGCACGATGGGCTGTGTGTAAAGCATAGCAAGTGACTAATTCTTTTCTCTGTCACTGACAAGCTCTCCAAATGTGGCCAGGTTTGGAGCCAGAGGGGCTGGGTTGTTGAGGCACGCTAGGCTACCACCTGTCTACTGAGCCATGTTTCTTAGATCATTTAATTTGCAAAGTCAAGCATATTAGCCTAAATAACCACAAATGTGGTGAAAACACAGGACAAGAAGACAAGCTTTATTTCCAAACTTCAGTTTGATTCAGGGTGACAGGGGTTCAGAAACTCCTCAGAAACTCCTAAGCAGGATAGATTCCTGTAAAGTGGCAACAAACAGGTACTGCTAAAAGACACTACACCTTATGTGCTTCTAGATCATGAAACACACAAAAAAAATTTGTAGAATGAGTGATTAAGACTTATAGAGCTGTTTTCAAGTTTTCTGTTGTAGGTATGAAGACAGAAGAAAGGACCCTTCCTGTCTTACCCTAAAAGACTGAGTATCATCAGGTACTGACTCCAAAAGGAAAACCCTCTTTTTGCAGCTATACAGAATCTTTAAGCACCTATAATTTGAATACTGTGGGCAGTTTTCATGTTTGCATCTCCAAAAGGACAGTGTGGGCTTTAAAAAAAGTACAGGGGAGGTCACTAAAATGAGTAAGGGGATGAAGAAGCTGCAGACTAGCTTGTGACTTCGGTTTGGGGAGGTCTTGGGGCATATGGCTGAGGTTTACAAAATCAGGGAGGTGGTGGTTAAGGTGAATGCAGAACTGTTATTCTCCTTCAATACAAGAACTAGGGGAAGACATTGAAACTGATGAGCAACCAGTTTGAAGCACATAAGAGAAATGGTGTTTTTATGTAGTGAGTAGTAACCTGGAACCCATTGCTGTGGGAGTTAATGCAGGCAGAAGGTATCAGCAGCTTCGAAAAGAGTCTAGGCAAAAATGAATATGGCTGCGGGTCCATAACGGATACTAAAGGGAATGGGCAGGATTATCCTCTAATTGATGTTGGGGGAGAAAGAATATGAAGTACCCATATTCCTCATTTCCTTGTATTCCTTGTTTTTTTCGTATGCTTCAGAAAGGACTTTTTTCAAGAAATTAGTTAAACAATGATGACTTTCCACTTGAGACTGCTTCTGTAGTGCTATGCTAATTATTAAATATAAGTATTTATATATGTATATGTAAAAAAGGTGTCATCCTTCATAAATGGGTGTCTGTCAGGCTGGTCCTACTGTCTTTTCAGACCCAAATTCAGATAACTCCTGTGGAAATTATTTCATACTAATGGTTCTTTGATCAAGTTCAAATTTACTGTTTTGTGTAAAGGCTGTTATTTCTTTCCTTGTTTCTGTTTTTTGCACAGATTTAATTGCCCTTGGCTAGTTCAAGCTGGGCAGATGTCAGTAGGTGGCTGTGATTTACACGCAGATGGAGTTATGCAAAGGGTCCCAGTGATCTGCTGCCAGGGCTGGTTGGGCTCAGGGCAGGTACAGCAATGTGAGAACTGTCCCAAAATTAGGGCCACATCCCTGCCACCTGCTGTGGGACAGGTTAGTTTTACCAGGAGGCAAACACATGTGAGTGTGTTGTGGGGAGACACAGGCTATTACCTGCATCTACCCCAATTTAAGTTGCTTGTTGGCTTACACCATGCAACTGGAAAAAGAAAGTGAGCTGAGGAGCAGGGCCATGGGCACTGGACATATCTGGATTTCAGGCGATGAGCTGGACCAGTTTCCAAAGCTTAGTGTTCTCTGTCTTCTGTTGGGATGACTTCATGAACAACTGAAACTGCTCCTCGTGAGAGCTTCATGAAGGGAGAAACAGTTTTTCTGTTTGGCTTTTGTTTTTTCTTGGCTCAGATTTGTCATGCTTAAAGGTGTTTTTTGAATAGGCTTAATAAAGGCTTGCTGAGAACCTGCAGAGCACCAGAATCTCACTGAATTTCTGCAGTGCTGGAAACACTGTGCAAGATATCTGAAATCTGAATCTGGACAACAAACCACAAATTGTTCCCCCTGATGTCTTATGGCTGCAGGGGACATATGCCAGCACAGTGTCCTTGCGCAAGGTACCCCTGGGCAGCCTCATCCCGGGGACATGGAAGGTTCATGTACAGCACAGGAGGAAAGCCAGAAGCAGGAGAAGAACTTAGAAGCTGTGACAACTTATATAAGGATGATCCGCAGCCTCCAGGGAAATGGAACAGGATTTCACCCACTTGATCTCCTGTAATCACATAACATCTGTAATACAGTCTAGAAATGACAGACGAATGACACCTCCCATGTTGTGCTGCTCATCCCGTGGTGAAGACAACACTGAGCAGCAGCTGAAATTTGATGGACAGGTTTTCTAGAAATAAGAGAAAAGAAAACCAAACCAATAGCTTCTTCTTCTTTTTTTTTTTTTTTTTTATAAATTATTTTGGATTAAGACATGGCTGTGAGTATTGTGTCATCTGAGTTCAGCATTCTGTGGGTGAATCTGATTATTGCAAGATATGAGGCTGGTATCATTCATGCTAGCATTGGGCTGAAATCAGGTAGCTTATTGATGCGGCTGGGCAGAACAAGGTAAATTCAGGTTAAAAGCTGATGGCTGTCTCTTCCTTATGTTCCCAAAGGGTTGGGAAAAAAATCTCCTATGAACCTTTCCTCTGTATTTGTCAGATTATTTGTGAGTCTCCACTGGGCCTGAAATATTCGAAGAGTATTTATAAGGTATTGTCAAAATGAAATGTACTATAGTGTTTAATTCTACAAATCACATGGCATTATTTCTGATGCCCAACTGACTGATGTGTAGAATTAGCTTGCAGCAAGAGCACCAATGTCAGATTGCAGATATAAGGGTTTTTTTAAAGGAATTTAGGGTGATGAGATGTTACTTTTCCTGTTATATATTTTTTGAATTATCCAGGTTGAGCTAAATTTAGAGGGACTTGCACAATATCAAAGTGCATTCATATAGTAAGTGAGTATATACATATGGGGAAATTTGACATGTTTACCTAAGGCTTGACAGTAGTGACTGATACTTTGTAGTGTAAACATCTCACAGAGAAGAGCAGCAACAGCACATTTCACCAGTGCTCTTAAAAACATTGACTTGCTGACCCCTTATTTTCACAGGGTTCCACCCCCCCCACCCCCCCACCCCCCGCTTTCTCCCCCTCCTCTGTTCTAAGGTGTCAAAATCTTCTTTGAGATGATGACTGATGGATAGGCACAGGGGGGACTGGTGCAGTTTGGAGTGTATTGGGTTTGCTTGGAGGAGGAGCTGCAGAGGAGAGGTGGTGGCACACCCGGTGCCAGCAGACTCTGAGAACTCCCTGTTCAGTGTGGGCAGGAGGGCTGCAGATGCATGTGAGACTCCTGAACCTGAAGTCGCAGAGTCTGGAACAGTTTCAAGCCAAAATGCTGAATATGAAGACCAGGAACTGACTCAACATTTGGTACTCACCTCTCGGCATGGCAGGGAAGGAGTATTTCTACCATAGCAGGCTCCATGCCAGACAGCACTGTGATTTATTCTTTCCTCTCAGCAATGCTGGCACGCTGTGCAGCAGTGTGTACCAGCAGCCTCTCACTGCGTGCTCTGTCCTACCTCTCTTCTTCATCTTGTCAATTTGATGCAATAGTTCGTATGCATGAAAAAAGCTCTGAGCTAAAAGGGTTAATGCCAAAACCCGTGACTGATGGAGAAACTGTTAACACCATCTATGCCCTGAACCTGGCAAATCTGTGCATCCTGACTTGTGTCTCCCTGTGGACATACCTGACTGCCACGAAACTACACTCTGTTTTGTAATAGTTTTGCCACCATTGGTTTGCACGGCAGCCTCAGTCGTGCTCCATAATCTGCCAATGTTCCATAATCTGTCAGTCAAATCTACTGGGCAACATCAAATGCACAGCTTTGCCAGTCTAAACAGTAGCTTGCAATTTGCTCTGGAGTTGTTGCAGTTGCTGGCTCTGATACTGACAAACTTTTTTTCCCCAACTTTTCTCTCCTGACATAAGACCTCCTGCACCAAAGATGGGAGAAGGGCAAGCAATATGTTGACAGGCTTGTAGGTGTGCTTTGAGAAGACCATAGCATAGTCTGAGAGGCATCTCTATTCAAATCTCCAGTGGTTGCAGTCACTCTAGGTGGTGTTTTCAGAGGGAGGTTTTTGAAGGTGAGGTATTTTGGGCTCCTTTTCAAGGCACCTCCTTCTCCAATTTGTGCACATTTTTCTGCCGTGGCTCCATCTCTTCCCCATCCATCTTCTGAAGCCCAGGCCCAGAGCTCCTGCTTAGTTCTTACAATAAATAGATAGGTAAGAGAAATCATGTTACAGCCACCAATTAACTCTTACCAATAGTTCCAGACAGTACAGCAAGGGGAAACAGCCATAGGCTGTGGTTCAGAAGATCAGGTTGGACTGTAAGAAAAATTGCTTCACCAGAAGCATAGTGAAGTGGCTCATAGGCACTGTCAGATCTCCAACGTTGGATCTTTGCAAGACGTGGCTGGACAAAGACACGGCAGACCTGAACTAGTGATGGCCATGGTCCAGTTTCAAGCAAGAAGTTGGATTAAGTCATCTTCAAACAATATTTCTATGGTTTTGTGATTGTCTGTATTCTTAAATTGTCATAATGGTCCTTTGAATGGGTTTAGGCTGAGGCAAGTATAAGTCTTCTGAACCATCCCCGGGTGTCACTTGGGAATTAGCCTAAGTCATTCCCAATAAGCAGTTTGGATGCTGCCACCTTGTTTATAAGGGAAAGAGAATTATATAGCATGGTAACAAGGTATTCTGTACCAATTGGCCTCAGTGTCAGAGTGTCTAGAAAACATATAACTAATTAAATTTCCTAGGACAGATGTGGCCTGTAAAGTGGCAACCAGTGCAGTTGTGTTTCCTGCTTGGCTGTGTCTCTAGTAAAGGCAATCACAGCGTGGCTGTTTTGTTGGCTTTGACAGAGGGCTAACAAAATGTGCACTTATTTACTGGAGCACTAGGATCACTAGTTTATTACTTTAAAAGTTCTTTAGAGGATGAAAATGACAATCATTTATCACTGCTGTCAAGAGGGTAATCTAGTTGTGATCTTGCAGATATGTTTCTGAGTATTCTGTAGCAAAATAAAATTTGTCAATGTCTTTCTCTATAGCAATGCAGCGTGATGTTAAACTCAATTAGGATGTACAATAAGAGGGAGTGCTGCCACATAATAACCTGGTTTCTAAGACCTGAAGTTTATTGTGTTGTATTCTTGGTGAGGGCTTTCCAATCAAATAAACATGAGATTCTGGTACTCTTTGTTTATGGGTAGTCTAGTTAGTTCGTGGGCTCCAGGCTGTGTGCGTCTGTAAGCAAGGCTGTAATTCAGTGCCTTAAGAACTTAGATGTTGCTATCATTTTACTTCTAGGAGGGGTCACAAAAATTCTGTTTCTGGATAAAAGCAGGACATTTAGTCCAATGTTTTGTCACAGGCACTAGCTGGGCTCAGCATCAGGGGGAGCCAGAGATTCTGGAAACCAGTGGACACAATGGTTGATACCAGATGGTGAAGAAAACCTGCAAATAGCCCTGCAGCAAGAGGTCTGGAGTGAAAGATCAGGGAAATTCACAATAACATGTTTAGACTTTGTTTTTCTGAGCTCTACCAGTGGGTTTGCATAGTATCCAGAAAGCCTCCTCTATTTTTGTTCATCATTAGCAAATGCCGAATGCAGATAAGCTCTGTCTCTAGGGTTCTTTAGGCTGAGAGGAAGGAGAACTGGCACAGCTGGCCTGCAACACCGTCACTGGGAAGGGAGGCAGAGCAAGCTTGGCCCTGGGCAAAACGTCATGCAAACAGGCTGGTGCTCAAAGCTATGGGTAAAGTCTGCAGGCAGTCCTGACTCAAATGATTCACAAACTGCATTTTGGGGTTGAAACTGGGAAAAGTGGGTGATTGTGCAAGTGCAGGATTAGTCAGCTCTTCCTCCTAACATCTTTCTGAAGGAGCTTTTCTTTCCATTCCAGAAATGTCGAAGTCGGAGCAGTGAGGTTAAACTTTCTCCAAAGGCGTACGGGGATTTAGTGGGAGGGTTTGAATTACAGCCTGTCTCTTCTGCCTCCAGCCCTGAGCTTATCCCTGCAGAGCCTGCTGCCTCCCTCTTCGTATCCTGTTTTCTTTGTCCCACCACATCCACTTGGAGAATGGTGAAAAACGGACATTAGGTATCCTCTCTAAATTCAACCCCTGTATAATCATTCAATTAGTGACAGATTTACTCTTGATTGTAATGCAGCATTCAGCTCAGCAGGGCACTTTTTTTTTTTTTTTTTTTTTTTTTTGAGCTGTTTTAGTCTTTGTAAAATAATAAAAAAAGACTTTTTGTAGTGGCACTTTGCAAAAGAAACATTTTCAAGTAACATATAATTATAGCCTACAGTTGTCAAACATAACAGTGGTTAAGTGGCTGTTCAATAACATGCAGCAGCAATGCTATATCAGGTACTAATGCTGCTTACCTTTTAGCTACAGTGTAATTATTAGTATTTTAAGCAAAGTACTGCATTTATTCCCATGTGAAAGTGCTGCTGTAATGTGGGAAAGTATTGTTATATCATAATGCTTATCAAAGTTCACATGCATGTGAGTGAAAATGAACATGTCAATCACCCTAGAAAGAAAATGGAGAATTGCTCATCCTTTCTAAAATCAGCAGTTTTAAAAATAGTATGATTGTGTTAAAGGCACCTGACTTGTGTGTTCTGAAAAAGTTTTGAAAACATATTGTCTTTCCCCACTTTATAGAGTAAAAGGACTTCTGTAAAAGAAGATGATGCTTGAACGTAGAGGACAGCAGAACATAATAAAGGCCATTCAACACTACTCAAACTGGTAAGTGGCTGATAGTATTCAGTTCATCATAGCACCCTAAATTAAACCTCCAAAATTTTTAGAACACTTTGTCTGAGCCTAGCAAAACATGCACTGGAAGAGATAAATCATCTCTTAAATTCTTGGAGTCAAGGTGTGTTTTCTGTAGTATTTTGAAACCTGGATGCATTGAGAAGGCTTAGCCAAGAAAGCTCCACATATAAGTGTTTTTTGCATCTTAAGTATGTATTAGGTTCCTTCATGGTTCATCAAGATGAGAGTGCAGGGATTTGAGGAGTTCAGCACTCTCCTCGGCACGGCACATACTTCCACCCTTGTCACTTCTCAGCACTAGCAGCCTATTGATCAGACTGAAAAGACACCTGACATCCTTTCCTACCTTATTACACAGGAGCAGAGATGCAAATGCACAGGCTAATATGGTAGCAATTTAAAATGCTCAGTAGTAGAAGTGTAGGGAAAATACTGTGACCATCTCTTAGAATTTCAAATGGTTGCTCATACAAAGTATTTCTTTACTAAACATTTCAGTGAAAGGGTGTTTGCAAAAAAACATCTTTTCTATGCCTGAATACTTACATTTGTGTTGAAAAAGTTGTAGCTGCAGAAGAACAAAAATGCTGGTCGGTTTTAGATGGTTCCTATTTGTCCACTGTTGTTATGCTTGAATCTCTGAAAAGATCTGTCTGAGGAGAGGAAACAGTATGACGTGAGATGTAGCCAGTCACATGCCAAAAAGAGATTAGCTACCTATTTATAGATTACCTGAAGCAGACATTTCTTTATGTATTAGGTTTCTCCTCTTATTTTCAGGGATGACTGACACTTTCATACAAGACAGGATTGTTTGCAAAGAGGATTGTTAAAGAAAATGTATTTTGAATTAAGAAATTTTAAGTGCTGAAGCTCCTAAATGGCAGAACCAGGTCTTGTCCCTTGTATATCCCTAATCCGAGGCCGGTTTAAAACTTAGTCAAGTTAATCAGTAGGAGAATAGAAAAACTGTACACAGGTGCTCTCAGAAACCCAGGTGTTATTAGAAAAGCTAGTATATGTGAACGGGAATTGCTTGTTCAAAGACTAAGTGTGTTTGAAGGATTGTGTGAGTTAAAGCAGCAGAAAGAAGATCATGATCCGAGGAGGACCTTGGAGCCCAGGGAGACTGGAACCGAATAGGTGAATCAGCTGGGACAGAGTCAGGCGATGGATTCGCAGAACTGACAAGACCAAAGGAAACTTCTAAAAACTTTGGACATTGTTCGATAAGTGTATATAAGCTGTGCTGTATCCCTTTGTCCTCTGCCACTCACTGGAGTGGTGGCCCAACTCTGAGTTGTGACTAAAGCAAGCCCAGTGGTGCCCACGTCTGTGTGAATTTTTCCTTTAACAGGATAATGGCTAAATGTGTCAGATTCATTCACAGTGAATTATTCAAAAGAACCTTACTCAGAATTGTTTTTTCTTGGAATAAAAAGCTGCTAATAGACAGAAAGGAAAGTTTATTGTCCAAAACATGGAGCACGAGATACTGGTTGGAAACATAACTGAATTCTTTTGTACGTACATAGCTGCAGTAAATGTGCAGAAGCTTTATTTGGTACATAAATCTTTCAGCGGTACAGCATCAAATGGTAGCCGCTTGCCTTGCTATCCTGAGTCCTGAAATGATGAATATTATCTGTGAATCTCAACTGTGACCTGTATATTCCTAATAGAACAGTTACTTTTTCCATAGCTTTAGTAAAATGTGGTGAATATTCTAGACCAGAAGGTGAGTTGCTCACTTACTGACTAGTGGCAAGCAAACCTTTGCTCTTAATTCTTCTAACTCCAAACATTAGGTAAAGTCAGAAGCTGCCTAAACTAGAAACAAAGTGTTGTCATTTATGGTGTCGGCTGGTAGTTGGTAACAGAACTATCTCTGTATGGGATAAGCAAAAATTTCTCCTATGCTTCAGTTTGAATCATTAGGTTGGATATCACAAACAGTAGCAACCACAGCCTCATGCCCATCCCATCAAAGATGGAATGAGAAAAGATCTGACAATCGGAGAGAAGGAAAAGAACATTTTTTGTCTGATTCTTCCTTCCCTTGAAGTTCACAAGGTAGCTGCTGAATGAGCTCCTGCAGCCTTTCACTCAGCGTTAAATAAGTGTGAACATCCCACCAGTTTTTCCACACCTATGATACATGCACAGCAAAGCTTCCTGATGAGAATCATAACTTCAGCTCAGCTTCCCTTTTCCCCTGAGGAGAGCTTAAAACTTCCACATTGCCTGGGACCTTTCTGGGAGCTCTTTTTGCAGAGCAGAGTCACTTTTAACTCTGACTCAGTTCCCTCTTCCTTCCCTCCACCTTGGTACTCTGCTCATTTAATTCCTTTGCTTCTCAGCTAGGATGAAGCGAATGGCTTAATGCTCCCAAAAAGCCATCAGTCAACTCTGAGGCTGATGGGCAATGAAAGACCAAATGCCTTGGGGGGACACCCTGGGGAAAGAGGTCTTCCTGCTCTGCAGCTCTGATCTGAGGCTGGCTCAGTTCTGCGGGCAAAAGCTGACACAGCAACGTGCGGACTGTTGTTTCTGGCAGAGTTGCCCCTGAAGTATTAAGTGCAATCAAACATTAAGTCAGAAGGGATCTATAGTTTGTTTCCCAGGGGTATTCTACTCAATCATGTGCTTAATTTTTTTGTATGTTTCAGAAGCATGGTAGTAGAGATATCTGTGTGATGCTATCTTTCACTTCTTTGAATACAGCCCCTCTAGGAAAATTCAATAGCATCTATATAAAGTGAAACAGAAAGTAAACTCAGGCACCTCAAGAACAGAAACATAACTCATTTAAATGCTAAGTGAAGCACAATTCTGAATGTGGAACGATGTCCCTATATTTGTCATATCAGTTATTTCAATAGGTGATTCAAAGGTGAAGGTGGCCATGACTTGAGGCTGTTCAGAAATCAATGGTGCAGCAGTTTAGCAAGCATGCTATTTACTTCTTGGGCTTTTTTGTATAATGAATGATTAATTCAAATATATATATAGTAAAAAACCACATAATTTTAAACTTTTTTCTCTTAATGGCTGATAGGTGTTTTTTCCTTCTTCTAAGAATTGTTTATTGGCCTCACTTGATTTTTTTTTTTACTGAGTTTATATTTAAATTTACCTTTTTATGTTGTTCTAGTAACAATTTTCTGTGTTATGAGATCTAAAACTTCCCCCGTTAAATGCAATGCTGAAACTCCTAGGTATTTCAGTAATTGGGGTTTTGGGGTAACTATCAATGTGGTGACAGTAGTCTCAGCCGCCTGGTGCTAATGTGCATCCATGGCTATAGATTCAGGCTGTGGAGGAAAATAAATGGCTATACCATGGATTTATCAAAACACGAAAATCATTCATTATTTATCTGCTAGAGTGGAACTAGAAGGAGTTACTGTAAGGCTAGATAGTGCCTACAATATATCCTTAGTGCCTAATCTTAATCTAAGTTATACTTGCATCTGTCCCATTTGAGAAGCCAAATTTGAACCATGGTTTGACAGTAGAAGAACACTCCTATTGACCTCAATAAGCCTTTTTTTTTTTCTTTCCTGCAGACTGCAGACTCAAGGGTTCTTGCTGTAGTGATTTAACAAACATACTGGCTTAGCACATTGTGGGGAGGTCCAGTATCTTCACTGTGACTTCTTCTATGTACCAAATCTTTACCAAAATCTTGAGCATTTTCTTTAAAAGTGCCTCTCAAGCTTGGGCTTAAGCTGATTTGAAAGACTGTGAACATAACAAATGAAATGTAGGTGGGAGCACAGTTCCGTTAGCGCTTTAGCGCCTGCAGAGGGAACAGCTCCTTTGCTAGCTTTTTCCTTGTCCTCATGTGAGGTCTATTATGTGCTCTACATGCACAGTTAATAATCGCATTAGCCCCACAGTTTTGCCTTCTGCCTGGAGTAAGGGTGAACAAACACCAACCAGTGTGTTGCTTAATGCAGTAGCAGAAGGGATATTGACATTCTGGGAACGAGAAAGATGGAAGGATTTCTGCAGAAGAGAACGAGTAGCTTGATCACTGCTCCCAAATCCCTCTGAGCTTTGTGCATCCAGCTGCTGAGGTTATGATGATGAAGCTGGTCCATTAAGAAAAGTTTTCAGAAATGTCAGTCAGCTTTGTTTAACAAACAGAGCTTACTGGCAAGTCTCATGGCATAATAGAATGGGAGGAGACTGAATATGACCTACGTGAAGTTTTTGATCTGAAAACTGGGGTAAACAACAGCAATGCAGAAGATATTTGTGACTGAGAACTCAGTCAGCTCCAAACCATACAACCAACTTCCTTGGCACTACTATCTCAACAGAAAACGGCCAGACTAGCAGTGGCAGCCCAGCTGGTGCTTGGAGTTCAGATGCCCCTAAGACTGATCCCAGAAGCAGCAGCCAAGAGATCTGACATATTGAAAAATGCTAGCAAGCACTTGGGCTTGGCTGGCTTCACACAGAGCTTGTTTCAGCTAGAGATGGAGAGAGATAATGGGTTTGCTCTGCAGATTTTATGTGCTAACATTGCCATTTTGTGTCCTGAGATTTTGGATGCAAACTCACGGATGAATGTAGCTTTTTCTGCAACTTTTCAAGCAATAGCTCTTTCACATTTATGACTCTTCTTTCACCAAAAAGGAGTAAGATCTGCCAGCTTTACTTTACTGTTACTTTACTTTACAGTTACTTTAGCACCAGCATCACAGAGGCCCATTGACATCACTTGTCACTTTGTGCTGCAAGCTCTCTGGTGGATGTTGCATGACTGGTTTTGTCCAGCTGGCTCAGGATGTGATAAAAGTTGTGTGTTCACCCCTGCTGAGGGGTAAACACAGAGCCTGATGGAAAGCAGAAAGAGAAATGGAACACCCTTTGTTCCCCTTGTGTTATTGCTGACCTTCTGCTCTGGTGCAGTGCAAGCTTCCTTCCTGTTACTCACTGATAGGGTGGAGAAAAAAGTACCAATTTTATTATGGTTAGGCAGAGGTCAGGCCAGAACTTGTAACCTGATTGCAAGTTCTGGGCTGAGACTACACAGGGGGTCCCCATGCCTGCTCAGATTAGTGCTTATACACAATTTATACATCACTTTATAGACAGTAGTGCAGAGGGAGGAAGAGAAGCCTGCTGCTTGGTGCGATCCTCTCTGGGAGGTGGCAGAGCTGTACCCCAATATTTGATATGAACTAGGTGGAGCAGAAGGTGGAAGCTAAATTTCCCACAACTCGAGTGCTTTTGCTATCAGGCTCCTGATGTTGACAGGGAGGCAGATGCCCACTGATGTTTTACTAGGAGTGGTCCCCATGTACGCCGCTGTGGCTGTCGGCAGCCTGGTGTGCAGTTAGCCTGCAGAGCTTGCACCAAGGGACCAAAATACTTGAAGCAGGTAGACGATGGCAGGGCACATGTCACTGTCGTCTCCTTTTATTTGGGAGGGTGAAGTGATACCCACAGAGCTCCGTGTTGCTGAAACCAGGCTGGTTCATGTCTGAGGCTCTCTTTGTGGTCTCTGTGCTACCTGGCTGCCTGCATATAAGTATTCCTTTTTGGTTCACTGTGATTACTTCAGAGAAATTCCTAATCAGAAAACTCACTACTTGCCAAACTTGGCTTATACTCACTTACAGGTTTACTTTTTATAAACACAGATAAAAACATGCTGAGCTATTTTTTCTTCTTATTCATGCTAACAATAAGGGATTATCTTTTCTTTTATTCCCTGGCCACCCATTACCACTCTGTTGTTTGACAGTCCCAGTATACACAGTAAATCAAAACAGTGGGACCAATTTAAGCATAGGCAGACAGGCAGCTGTTTGTGGTAACGGGCTGTAAGTGGTGCTAAAATGGTGATGACAAAGGAAAGACAGCATCCTGCTGATGACTTTGCCGGGGCTGGAGCCTTGGGGAACCAGACTTGCTCTTGAAGGAGACATGAGGGCTAAGGAGGCAAAGACTCCTGCTAGGAAAATGGAGTCTGTAGCCTAGATGAGATTTTTCAGTTGATGAGAGGAGAGAGATCCCTGCCCTCTACCTGTCTCACACACAAAATGCACTGAGCCCCCTCCTTTAACCTGGCCCTCTTCTGTTCTGCTGCTCTGTTGTTCCGTCCCGATTAATTTTGTCCTGAGAAGCCATGGCCCAGCTTTGAGAAATAACAGGATGATCTAACTATATTCCTTGTTATGTTTTTTGATCTTAACTAAAAATACCTCAACATTAAGAGCTCAATCCTGTTCATCCTGAGTCTGTGATGCGATGAGTGGAGCCTGGTATTGCTTTCAGGATGTGGTCTGCATCTCAGAGATGTCTGAGAGCATATCTATTAAGAACAGGAGAAAGAAAATACAACTCACCACCACAGTGTATTAACAAGCTATTAAAGACTGTGTTTTCCCTGACTTCCATCGGTAGCATTAATGTGATGCAAATATGACCTAACAGAAAGAAGATCAGATCCTATGGATTCTCAAAGTCATTGTGGACACTGGTGTTGCTGGTGAAGAGTTACTCCTATCTATGGCTTCATAGCTATTTTTCTGGCTCCTCCAGTACAGGATGCATTTTAAATTTCTACCACAAATCCATAAAGAAAAATATTTATAGCGCCTGTGGTAGGTAGTCATTTTGGATATTTATTAAAAAACAAACCCCCATGCAATACTTCTTCTAAAATGAGTAAATTTTAACCCTCTACTTTTTAAAGAGTAAGCAGCTTTACAGGGAATTTTGGTGTTTAATATTCTGTGTTCATAGTACTCTGAAATCAGCTAACATTTAAAAAAATGTCAACAAAGTACCAATGCATATTTTTAAGGCTGCTCAGGTTTTTGATGTGATAAATCAGTTTGATTTTGAGAGCTCTTTATAGCGATATGACAGTTTCCACAAAGTTTGCAGAGTTCCACCTTGGTGTTTAGCTGGAACTTCAGTTCAAAACATAAACTTACAAGGGTTTTTCTGGGTCTTGATGTTTTCAGAAAGTTTTTTTAAAAGGATGGGAGTATCCACATGTTTATTTGAGAACACAACCAGTTGGAATCTCAGAAGCAATACGTACAGTTGTACACTCCAGATAGTTTAAGAGATCTGAAATGTTATATTTTCTGTGGGTTATTTTTGCACCTTTGATTACCAACATGGAAACATTTACTGAATTTTACCCATTGTGGCAGAAGCATTTGTGGAATGACAGAACAGGAAGACATTGTTAAATTGGCATTATAAATGCGGTATATATGTTTATAGGCATGGTATGGCTGTAATCTCGAGGAAATGGATCTAAAAGACAATTTTTATTGCTTAATGTATAGCTCCACTTTGAAAAAAAATGTAGGTAACAAATTCCAGTTCAGATTAGTTCTACCTGGTCCAAAACTGGAGTTATAAGACCTAAACCTATGCAAAGTGGCTGGATTGGCCTATAGCAGAGAGGGGGAATGGCAGGTGCACAGGTCTGTGTGCACCCCGATCCCTGTGCAGCAGATGGGTACTTGCCTGGAGGTGCTATGAATAAGCAGCATTTTGCTGTGTGGAAGCTGAATTGTCATTTTTTAACCCTGCTGTTTTCCCTGAGAGTACCAAGTGTGGGTGCTGGACTGATTATGGACCTGCTGTCACTGCATTGTCACTGTCATTGCCACCATCAAGCTGTGCCAGATGGATGCTTCTCGCCTCAAGACTTCACTCTCACTGTTGCTCCTGGACCTTAGCATCACTATTGGGTTATCACGTTGGAAATGTAATCCCTAAAAGTTCTTGGGGCTGCATAGCTTGCTGCATTTTGACCTTTTCATACAACTGAGATGCTATTGCTAATTATTTTGGCCTTGATGGGACAAATATTGCCACATTATCAATCAACCTCTGACTCTCGAGGAGAAAAAATCAAAACATGGTCTTCTACAAGTAACTGGGTTTTCATTCCAAGAAAGGCAACATTTATAAATTCTTGTTTCATATAGCAGCTTCTTCCCTTTTTAAATACCTGCTGACAGATTAAAAAAAACCAAACCCACCCACAAGCAGAAAATACCTGTAAGAATTCCTGACCTTGGTAATGACTATGGCAACTCCGTCTGAGTAATTGAATAAATTGGAAAATACATCCAAATACATCCTTATAAATGCCCCCCCTTCCCCCCACCCCCCCCCCCACTTGTCTTGCAACAGAGCATTTTTGAGTTTGTATGCTTAATCTTGGATGATGGAAGTGCTGACTATGTAGTGTCATGAGGAGAAGTTGGTGCAGGAATGCCTCAAGGTACTGAAGTGGCCAGGGAAAGACACGGGTTATGAGTGGAAGAGCTGAAACACCTGCTAGGCCATACCGACATTATGGCCAATAAAAATGTATTACACATGGGTTTTCTGAGGTATTTAGGCAAGTGGAGGTTCTGCGAGATCCTTCACAGCTGGAAATGTTCTCACAACTTTTGGCATAATCGTGGAATCATTTAAGCTGGAAAAGACCTTTAAGATCATAAAGTCCAACTGATAACCCAGGACTGCCAAGTCCACCACTAAACCATGTCACTGAGCACAGCACCTACAAGTGTTTTAAACACTTCCAGGGATGGTGCTTCCACTGACTCCCTGGGCAGCCAGTTCCAATGCTTGTCAACCTTTCTGTGAAGGTTTTTTCCCGAATATCTAATCTACACCTCCCCTGGTGCAACTTGAGGCCTTTTCCTCTTGTTCTGTTGAAGAGACCAACCCCCACCTGCACACAGCCTCCTGTCAGGCGGCTGCAGAGGTGGCAGTAAGGTCTCCCCTGAGGCTCCTTTTCTCCAGACTAAACCACCCCGGTTGCCTCAGACTTGTGCCCTGATAAACAGTAGTTTCTGTGTAGGTATTTCACGCTTAACAAACAAGTAATACTCATGCAGATGAATAACAAGAGCTATCTTTCCAGTCTTTTAAAATTTCCTTTCTGCCATGGGAACTTTCATCAAAGCAAATGAATCTCTGAAGTTACTGCTGGTGTTGAGGCGTGACTGGGTCGACTGGGAAAACAACAGCTACTGAAGTCCTTTATTTTTCTCTGAGACCTTCTGTGGCTCAGCAGGGCAACAAGAGTAGGGTTTGGTACAAGCTGTACCGACTTACGTTATTTTGCCAATTGTATAGTTACTCCTGAAAGTGTGTCCTGCAAAAAGGAGGATACACCAGGCCAGGCTGGAACATGCATCAATCAGAGTAGCTCCCTCTCTATTTGCCTCCGTGGAGATATGTTATAGCTCTGGCCTAGGTTTAGTTAAAAGGGAGTTTAAATTCTACAAAATTTAGATTATTTTTGTTATTAAATTTAAATTCTTCAGAATTTAATTTGCATAGAGGGTAGATCAAATATGCTTAATCCATCTGTGATCTGTGATACGGAAGCTTGTGGCTAAATGCTGAAGAATGAATCCACTCTTCCTGTCACAAGGCAGGGATGTGCACAGGGCAGCAGAAGAGAGGGAAGGGGACAAGGTGTGGACAATGGCCATAAGGTCTGTGACAGCCATCACACTTGTTTCTCAGGCCCTCAGAAATTTGATTGAGATGAGCTCCAAGAGCGTGAAGCAGAGGCTGCATGATCCACGGGACATGTTTTCTTCCAAAAGCTGCTGCAAACCCAAGCCTGATACTTCAGCATATTTTGAATGTCAAATATGATTTATTAAATGAGACTTCAAGCCTTATTTCCTTTTATTACCGAATAAAAGTTTTTCAGATGCTTATTAAGATAACCTGAGAATCAAGGTCGAAACCAATGAATCACTGGCAAGGAAGAAACGAATCTTTAAGAGAATCCTAAAAGGGAAGCATTTATCATTCATGCTTCTTAATTTATGTCCCCAGTCTGAGTTACAGTCACATCTGTGTGACTGATGCTGCCTCTGAGCAACATTTTTCCCCACCTTCTGTCTTTCCTTTACTGGGTTAGTCATGCCACCTGTCTGGGGAAGTGGAGTAGCTGGAGCTCCTTTGAGGTGACACAACAGAGTTTGTCTCTCTTCCCCCATTGCCATTCATACTGCAGCCAGTTCAAAGAGTGAACACAAATAATACTCTCAGCTGCTGAAATTAAGCAAGCCTTATGGGCTGTTCCGTGTTGTCTTTCCTGATTAAGTCTTTTTCCAATAGTCGTTTCTTAAGCTGCCATTACAACAAGAAAAAGAGCAATTACACCAAGTGAGGAGCTGAAAGACAAGTCCCAGTTAAATTTAATCCTGGTCTTCATCCTGAAACACCTGAATGTAATGGCTGCAAGCTAAAAACTATTAAGACCTTCTTAGGCAGTGTGGTTTGCATGCTATGGCCAGGACAGGTGTAAAGTACTTATTCCTGTCACCCAGGTACTCCCTGGTGAATAATCGTTTGCTCGAACTGTTTAATCTCTTATCCAGTTTAAAATTATTTCGTTCCTATGAATCCTCTCTCTCTTATTACAAAAGCACTACAGAAAAATAAATTGCTTGCTGTGCTCATCTGTATGTTAGCTCAGAGATTGATTTTTCCAGCTCACGGCATCGGTAAGAAACTGAAAAGTTTGGAACTGTTTCTGCAATGTGCTAAGGGATAAGCTCCTGCTCTTCATCCCACTCAGTGCAGGACTGGACTAGCATTGCTGGTAATTAATCTAGAGCTGTGTTTGAAAAAGTGAAGAAGTGAAGTGAGGATCTAAAAAGTTAGCTGCCCACATTAAAAAATCTTATCTTTAGTTTCTGTGAGTAATAACAGCTCCAGCACTGAACTCCCTGTTTGGTATCACACTTGACAAAGAGCTATCAATAGTAAGTGGAGCACCTCCTCTGTACTAAAAGTGCAAGAAGTTTGTAAGACTCCGTATTTCTTTTCGGTCTTCATTAATAATGGAAACCTACAGAAAAGAAAAAGACACTCATCATGTCTCAGGTGTGATGCAAGCTGGCTGTTTATTTACCGCTGATGTTGGGCATATGGAGATGTGTACAGTCAGAAAAGCATTGGAACCCTGGGGTTGCCATGAATGCTCTTTGGAGAGGAGAGGTTTTTTAAGTGTTCTGCTCGATTTGGAATAGGTAATCAGCAATTCAATTGCATTAAATTTGAAAATAAGAATTAAAACCTGGCTTCAGGGAGTATTGGTTTGGGCAAGAGCAATTCAGCACTTAGCTCAATCTCTGTGTAAGGATTAGAGTTTAGTTGTCTGAAGATGACCTGGGGGATTTGGGGGGATCGATTATCTACCGGACTGCACTGGTTATTCTCTCTTCAGCAAGAGCTTTGATATCAAACATTGGCACACAACTCCTGTGTGGTGCACATACATACATGAACCACACACACACACAGCGTCTTTTTAGAGTTGGCAGAGAAAAGCGCCAATATCCACATCTTAGCCCAAGTCCAGAATGTGTTCTTCCTCTTGTGATTTTACATATTATTGACAGTGCTACTATGAATTAAAGTCTCCTGAGGCTGGATCCAAGCTTTGCTGCCAACCTGTTCTATGGCCTACCTCACCATGCCTTTAGAGATTCAACGTATAGATGCAGTGGGACAGAAACTTGCATGTAGTATGCACACATTATCTGGGGCTATGTTCTATTGCCATGAAGTTAGTAAGAAAATTGCTGATGATTTACTAGTACAGGAACAAGGCCTTAGGAATTCCTAGTTTTGATGTTATAATACAGATAAGAAATGTTTTTATTGTATCACAATAAATTCAATTGAAAAACAGATTAAATGGTGTGCTACCACAATTAATAAAAAAAACCCAAACAGTAAGTAAACAGCCAAATAGTAAATCATATTTCAAAACATATTGACTATATTGATTGGACAGAAACGGGCAGGATGGGAGCAACTCCATGGCTTCAAATGGAAGAAAACCAAATTATGACAGTTTTCACTGCATACCCTGCAAAGGTCCAATTATACTTTCATCTAATTATTTTTTTTGCCATATTTTTAAGATACTGAAAAATGTATAAAGGCTTGGGGAGATGACCTGAATGTAGGCTCTGTCAATATAGATTTTATACCTATGTTGTAACCAATACAGTACATTACTATACGAAACAATTGTACAGTGTTGTACCCCAAACTGCCACAGACAGTTCTCTTGCAGGAAGTCCTCTTCCTTACATTATAGTACCGTTTCCCCCCTAAACCAAAACAACAGAAAAAAGCAGTTGATGTCTTTGAATCAATGAAGCTGTCTCATTTGTGTGCCCAGTGCATTTATGTCTATGTGCATCTATGTGACCTAGTACTGGAAAGGGTCTGTCATAAGGCAATGTTTGCAGGAGCAAGGAAGAGAGGTTTTAGGGATATGAAATCACAGCAGACTTTCCAGTTACCCCATTAAGACGAGATATGACCTTCACATGGAAGAATGATACTTTGAAGAGTGACCTTTGATTTCCCAGTGTGCTCCCAGTGTGTTGTAATTTGCAACAAAACAACGAGTAGCATTCATCTGAGGCTCAAAGTTTTTTTGGATGTGCACAATATGCTGTGAAAACAGCAACTGCATTTTATGACTTTCCAGGCTGTGTCTTTCAACGTGCTAGTGAAATTATCAGAAAAGGAATGGGAACAGATTTATAAATATTGCATGAGAGGAGCTGTATAAGCAAACAAAAAATTTTCTATGATTACAGATATATTACTCCTTTTATTAAAGCAGTATTTATTCAAGCATTAAACAATCACATTGAAATATTAAAGAGTTTGGTCTAAGCTGGGAAAATGGAAAGAATAGCTGTTCTAGTCTTTATTTCCAGTGTCCTTTCCCTTATTACTGTACAGTTCATACACTGCTGTGAGCATAACTCTCCCTCTAGATGTGGCTTTTCAAGCTGCGGGAAATCTTTATAAACTCTGCCCAGCCTTCAGGAAAGGAGTTCTTACTTGCAGGGCAAGTCGGTTCCTACAAATGATGGATGCTCAAAGCTCAAAAGAAAGGTGGGAGAAGCCCCAGCAACAAGAGGTTGGTTGCTCTCAGAGGTGAGGTTTTTGCTTTGGAGAGCCGTTTCCCTCTCAGTGGACTTCGGTCTTGCATTTCCAGTGCCTGTTCCATTGCACTTTCTGGGAAGAAAAAGGTATTTCCCTGCAGGGATGCTGCTGTGCTTGGATATGTGCATCACCAATGCGTGTCTCAATTTTTTCACCTGATCTCAGTGAGGCTGTTAGCAGATGAGCACTGTATTTCACCTGCTGCCTCACCAGGGAGCAGCCCGGCCCTGGCAGGTCCCGCTGTGCTAGCACCCTATCTATGGGCACGGCAGCTCTTTCCCCAGGCTCACACCTTCACAAGCCTATCCTCTGCCATTCTGAGACACTGGTCCTGCTGTGAGGTAATCACCATCCCACCATCAGTAGCTTCTTTTTAGAAATTCAGAGCAGAGGATTAGAGGTTTGGGTTTTTTTCCCTTTTTTTGTTTTGTTGTGTTTGGTTTTTGGTTTTTTTTTTTGATGGAGCAAGCTCTAAAAGAGCCAGTTCATCTCACCTGTGAGAAATAAGACAAGTTGCGTTTTAACCGTGTGTTCTTGTGATCATCACTGGGGACTGCAAGGCGATGCTCCTGGCATTTGTATCCTCAGCTCCTCTCCCGAAATCAGTCATTTACACCAGCTCTCCCCAGTGGGCGTGGAGCTGGTGTTCCGCCCAGTACTTTGTTTACCTGGTAGCTGAGTTATTAGGAACTGGAAAATGCTCAGTGATGGACAGAGGGGAATTGGTAGAAGCCATCTCATTCGGGGTTCAGTGCTGCTTGTGCCTCCCAAGAGCAGCTGCAGAGCCCACAGGCTGTGGGGTATCCTCTGGCCTTGGACAGGGGCTGGGGGTACAAAATTAACAGCACATGCCTAGTGAGGGCAGGTAAAAGGAAAGAGAGTGGGATGGAGATGCTCTGGGTATGCTCCACGCTGGGAGCGCTGCAAATGGACCCAAGGAGAAGTACAGGTCACTGGGACCATGGGTAGATCCATATTGGGACTGGAAAGTAGCTGGTGGCCCTTGGTGTCTGTAAGCTGTCTGATGGCTGTAAGGAAAACAGAAAGGGTTTCACTGAATTCTATTCAGACTTTCGGGTTTTGTATATTTTTTTTTTTTGAGGGGTGGGGCTAGTTTCAGAAACATTTGGGGAAGTGAGGAGACTGGCAGGTTTCTGAGAAGAAATGTAAATGTTCATCACTAGTATTTTGCATCTTTGTCTTGCAGGGTGCTAAACAGGCAGTGAAACTGTCAGCTCCAGAAGGGTGGGTTTGTTGTTTGCCGTTGCTGGCTTGGATGGGTTTTTCCAGTTTTATCCACTGGGACCATGAAAATGTAGTACCACTGGGCTTTTGACAGCTGGGATTGTTCTGTAATTATTTTTCAACTGTACCTGGTTGTTAAATGCTGTTATTCAATACAAAATGTTTCTCAGAATGTTTCTGGACTGTTTCATTAGTAATAACAGATTATTTTCCCAAACAAGCAAAGCAGAAGTGAGCTTCAATGTCTCTGAAATTATTACAAAGGTAATTATATTAATTCCACTAGAGCCAAATAGCATTTATAGTTAATTTTTGTGTCCAGTCCAGTTATTCATTTTCTTTAATAATTTACCATTTGCCTGTCGCCATGGCACCAGGTTGCTTTGTACCTAGCAATAATGGTACTGTAGACAGGAAGGTGGCCAGGGAATGAACAATAACACCTAAAATCTGAAGTTGTGACTAAGAACAGAATTTTCAATGAAAAAAAACAAGCTCTGCCAGGCCAGACTGCCACGAGGGTGAGACCAAATACTGGAGGCAGAGCTTCCCTTCACTGCATCCTTTTTCTGGCTCCAAACCCACTGTATTTAGGTGATGCAAAAATGACTACATGATCTAAACCTTCAACATGCTAAGTAGAGAAAAGTACATGTTGTCCTTTGTAATATTGTTTAGTCTTTAAAAATAATTTATAGACAGAAGATCAACATCTCATAGTGAAGCTCCTCTGTTCTGCTTGTACTTTGAGATTAGGGCAGAAATTGAAGTTACTTTCAAACCCTTATTCTCCCATTGTTTTTTAAACTCAAAAGCAAATTATTCAATTATCTTCTCAGGAGACAGTGTTTAATGTTCTGTTATTAACTACTTGCCCTTCTTTTCATTATTATTGGCTCCTGTCTTAACTCTTTGCAAACAGTAGATTTTTTGCTCTGATTTTAATAATTAAAAGAAGAATGATTACAGACTGAGTCTGTTGAAGTATCTTCTCCATAGAAGTGAAACACTGTGTTATTTGCACTACAATGAAAAAAAAAGAAAAAAGAAAAAGAAAGAAAAAGGAAAAGAAGAAAAAGGTTTGAATTTTCAATCTAGAAAAAGTTACATGAAGCTATGGCCATTTCTTGATTATGATTTTACTGATGGGAAAGCAAAACTCTTTATGGTTTCTTTAAATTGTTAAGTAAAAACTATTCCATACCTTATACAATGTCAGTAGATAATTAGTAAGCTGTCTGGGAAAGGCGTGAAGCTAGATGCTGATTATTTTTCCAGTAGAGGGCACTGAAGAAATACAACCAGATCGCTGCTTATTACCGTGGCACTCTGAATTGGAATCACGAAGGTCTGGTTGTTTCACAGCAATGTGTATTCTCTGAGGCTTTATAATCTGAATGCATATCAAAGAAATCTGTACAGGCTGCTAATAAACATCCCAACATTTTTATACAGATGCAATGTTACATACCTCCTTTGCAATTTTTTAACTAAACTCTGCAAGCTCGCAACAGCTGAGTACCCTTTCTGTTACCTGAGTGCTACACTACCTCTTCCTTTTTGTTTCTTCAGTCCCAGCTTTGATGAATACTTTTATCATGGAGGGGCACTACACAGGAAAGCACTAATTTAGATGTGCCTGGTTCACAGGGGACTTTAGCTTGTCTCTGATTTTTAAATGAACCAATTTATATTGCTTTTCTGCAAATAGAATGGCAACAAAATTTTACTTGAAGTTGTTAGGGGAAAATGTGTTACCTAAAATAACCAAAATATTAATTTTACTTTGGGACTGATTAAACAAATATGCATTACAGAAAGCTCAGCAGCTTTAAACCAAAAGAACAGTCAGAGAGAAAGTGAGATGGAAAAGTGCTGTGAAAATTATCCAGCCTATCACTTATAACAAACTCAAATTTTATCTGTTATATGTGTAACTGTCTTTCTCAGCTGATGCCCCTTGGCAGCTGTATCAAGGATAGTTTTTGACATCAAACTTCAAATTTTGGTCAGATTTGACTGACATTTCAGTTTAATCCCCCATCATAAATTTTCTGGTGTCATTTGTGCATTAATTTGTTATTAGCACCAGAAACAAGGCTTTTATAATTTGAAATGCTTCTTTTCTGGATTGATGGTGGTATGTCCCTTGTATGGGGAACTCTGAATCAACTCTTGGTGAACTTTTTCTGTTTGTGAAAAATGTGTTTTACAAGTTGGTTTTAAGCTAAGCCTTCTTTCCCCATCCCCTGCCCCATGGAGGATTGGATCTAGCCTCGTGCCTGGGTCTAACGTGAGATCCTTGCTTACCCCACATGGTTATAGGGCAACAGAATAACAGCTACTGCAGAAGTTCAACTCAGAATTGAAGATTGGGCTGGTTAAGCACAAACAAGTACCCCTTGCTGACCTAACACAGAAGGTGATCATTCAAAGCAAGCACAATTTTTCCTCTATCCATTCCCTTTTCCAGGGGATAGGTAACAAACATAGCTAATTAAGCATTTCTTTCCTCACTTGGCAAAAGCAGCTAATGCTGTGGGCATAAACAAACAGTTTCTCTTTTGAAAGAGCTTACTAGTTTGGAAACATTCATTATCTTTAGTTAGTGTGAGGAATTTTACTGGGACTAGCAATGTTTCTCACTTTTCATTGAGACCAGTGTTCATATTTTACTGATCATGTCATAACTTAAAGAGGGGTTTGAGTTTCAAATGAAAATGGATGCAGGGGGTACTGTCATGCATTTTCCTTCTACCTTCCCTCTGCCCATGGAAATACCCTCAGTTCCCTGTGTTCTTTCTCAGGGTACTCTTTACCTCTTGGAGTTTTTCTGCCTCTGTACTTCCTGTTCCCTCCATGTACCCTGTCACCACCATTAGACTTTCAACACTGCCATGTCCTAAGCAGCCTTCACCATCATGCTTCTAGATCTGTCAACGAAGGTCCTCTTCACAGTTGATCCAATCCCTTTTGTAACATCTTCCAGTAAAATTGCTGTAGTTTCCCTCATCATTTCTCATTCATCCTACAACATCACTGCCTACCCGGTGGTCCTCCTCATTCCTGACTTCCAGCCCCTGGCTCTTCCACGTTCTCACTACAGTGTGACAAATCTCCCTGTTCCTCATTGACTGCTGGTCCAGAAAAAGCTAGCTCTTTGTAATTAGTGACTCTCCAGATGTTGTTTGACCTGCCAGTCAGCTGGCTGCCAATGCAAAAGTGATGCACATTTTTATCAGCCCACTGACCAGGAAAACCCTGTGTTCTGGCTGGAAATTACTGGTGCTCTGCCTGACACCCTGACAGAGCAGACAGCAGGCATGTGCAAGCTTTTCCTTGGGACTTGCTTAGCTGCAACAAGGGACAAATTCAAGTTGAAGGGTTTCACTGCCAAAATATAATCACACCAGAAGCGTGGGAAGATTACACTAATATTCTGGTCATGAGTGAACTGGTGGCATTCACTTGCAAATACAAGCCAAATGCCATCAAACCCAATATTTTTATTACTGGATGGAAAACTTTAAACTGATTGCTAAATAAACAGGATGACAGCAAGTACTATGCTGTTATAGTAACAGCCATTTACATACACTCTTTCCTCCATGGGGCAGCCCTGCTGGTGGTCTTTACTCATCTGCAGTAACTTTTAGTTGCAGCCTACAATTTTAAGTCTTGCTACATAGGAAGGCTTGATTTAAGGTAAGATGATATGGTGGTGTTCATGCTTGCTGCTCCTCCTCCTGTGGACTGCTCTGGTGTGACTCCCATTGCCTTTGCTCTCTTCTGGCCTATAAGCTTTGCTGCCTGCCTCTCTCCCCTGGTTACTCAGAGTAGCCGTGTTCACATCACCCCATGCTCCACTCTGATGGTCTCTCCTATAGCTTTAATATATATCCTTTACATCCTGTGCAAGAAACACAGCAAACATTCCCACCATCCTCCTGTTTCTCAGGTTATAAGCTATGTCCCAGCTTGGGGAGCTATTGCTTCAGATTAGCAGGGCTACAAAAATTAGGGCTGTTCAGACACCATTAATAAAGCTAGGGGGTCAATATGTTATTACACCTGACATTTTCTCCACTTCACAATACGACTTACTTTCAGGAGGGAAACCAGCTCAAAAGAGTGAAGGGGAGAGAAAAAAAGATGTGCCCAGCCCGAGTTCACTGCGCTCAAAAATCCTGCTGGTACTGGATTTTGAAGCCTGCAAAATAGAGTGTGGTGTGGAAGCCAGCTTATTTCAGGGTAAAATCTGTTTGCTCCCTTTTTAGTTTCTGGGAAGGGAGCTGGGACAGCTTCATGATTTTGGCAATTGAGACCCAGCAAGGGTGTGTAATCCTTGGTCCAGTTATCCTGTGTGATCTGCCTTTGCATCAGGATATTTTGCAACATCTGGCTAGCATGCTTTGGCTGGTTGTGCTCATTTACAGCCTTACTGTTGCAGGCTTGCATTAATGCAGTAAAGCAAGCCCTGAACAGGAAAAAATCATGACCATTCCCCAAAAACACTTTAAGAGAGGAAATGGGCGCTTTTTTCCTTCTTTTTTTTTGGGTGTATTTTTTTGAGGCTGCACTGTCACACACAAAAAAAATAAAATCATTTTAAATGAGACAAAGTTCCAGAAGCACGAGTGTTTTGAATTAACTCTGTTGAGCAACCCCATTTCAATGAAACACCAACCTGCATTATTGTTCTTCTCTCTCCAGTCCTAAAAGCTCTCCCTGGCATTTAAATGATAGATCAATCACTTGAGCTCCAGGCTAAGAAATCCTTCCTGCAATATTACAGGGCAGGTAGGTTTTCAGTTCAGTGTGCTTTTCAGCATGATTGCAACTTGCAATTATAAATTTAATATTGCCTTATGAAACTGTAAGAGCCTATTCTGATATGAAGATCTACATGCTACAAATTTGCACTTTCTTATGAAATACCTGAATTCCTAAGCAGTGCAGCACGTTATTGATATGCAAAACCATTCTGGTGAAACATGATTAATTTCGTAGCTGGAATAGAATGTCTTATCTGCAAAAAAATAACATATGCAACACATGTCCTCCCTTTATGTTCTTGGAATATAATTTTGAGCATATCCCAGTTTCTGCATCTTGATTTGTTATTCCAAACAGTTCTACTGTGGGCTTAGTTCTGTTGATCTGCCTGGGATCTATGCCTAGATCTGGGAGGTCTAAGAGTGATGCTGCTTCTGGGGATATGCTAATGACTTATCACTGGCCAGTGAACTGACCTGAGCTCTCTTGCTTCTCATGAGATCCCTACGAGCACTTCCAGCAGGAGGTCTCACAATTGCCAGTCTACAGCATTGTTTGCTTGACTGCTTGTGAAATGTATTGCTTTGCACTGCACTGCTAGGAATATTTGTGCTTTTGAAGTTCTGTTGTACTGGTACTCCCTGTGACTCTCGCAGGTAGCCAGTGTCTAGGGCTTGTGGGCAGCTCCCCCTGGAAGGAGGAAAGGCTTCGCCCTCTGTTTTGAGAAAGAATATTCACAAAGTCTCACCTGAAGAGTGAAGAAACAAAAGTGAAATAATTTATTTGTTCCCAATTTCAAGCTTCCTTATAAGCAACACTATCAAAACACTTCTTTTCTTCAGGGCACGTCTCCTTTTCTTTTTACTTGAGTGTATGTTTTGAAAGCTTTACTGTCGCTGTTTTTGTTTGCAGATGCACACATTGGTCTCTGAAGGGGCCCAACTCATGCAGCTCAGTTTCTGAGCAGTTCTGTGCAGGTTTGTTTTGGATTGCAATCTCTTGCTGCAAGTGAACTCGCATCTTCTACCCAGTCCTGCATGAAGGAGAGGTATCCAGCAGTTCTCTCTCACTCCCCAAGGGGATAAAGAAAATGTTTTTGACAAAGTAAAAGAAAATAGTTCAGATCATGACCAAAAGATATTAATTCAGTCTTTGCCAGTGAATTCATTCAGTATTCAGATTGTTCTATTGATTGCTACTGTTAGAGAAGATAATTTAAAAGTTATCTATGTGGTGCTGAATATAAGAATGAAATATAAAAACCAATAAAAAGAATATTCCAAGAATGTAGTGGTACTGAATAAAAGAATAAAAATGAAAAGCAAATAAAACCAATGAAAAGCAGATATTCAGAAAATGTAAAGCATGTTGATCTGATTACAAATCCTATAGTACAGAGTAATTCAGTGCAATCCAAACTGTTCACATAGCGAGGCTATGCTCTGCAGGAGGTAGTTCTGCAGTCCACATAGACCAATGTTTCCATGTTGATTAAAGACCACAGCAGAATGCTTAGGAAACTCAGAGAGCTCTACTTAGAACCTTTTGTCTTAACATGCCCAATTTAGAAGAAAATTCGTATTTTTAGAGGTGGGAATTAAAAAAATAGTTTTAAAAAAGCAAAGAGTCAAGTTAAATTGATTGTTTTTCTCTTGCTTTCATCAGTCAGCTCCTGTAGGATCCAAAGGGGCACTGCAGTATTAAACAGTTCTTTAAGTTTACTCTTTTATGATCCTGCTTTTGATACTGAAATCTTACTGACATGTTTCAAGCAATACACAAAGTAGCTGCTATACCCTCATAATAGTAGTATTATACACACTAAAGCTGGAAGGAATTCCACAGACTGACTGGGAGCAATACAGCTGAATTTTTTTTTTTTCCTGCAGACAGACCGGCATTTGTTTGTGCAAACTTCACATCGGCTACCATGTCATCACGGCAGAGTGTTTTACCTTAGATTTGAGAAATGCTATTCAGGAAGAAATATAATACCACCTGTTCCAGGTGTGTGCACATATATCTCCCATCAAGAGATCCTTCTACAGTCAATGCCCAATAAGAATAATCTGCCCTATATGATAGAGAGGCTTAAACAGTAAACAAAGAAATTGCAGATTTTAGAAGAAAAGCAACTAAATACTGAAATCCCATTTCAGCATTAGGTTTCATATCTGATGTGATTTTTCAAGGCAGTTACCAAGGTAGGAGGAGAGGATGGAACTGTGGTTTGGGTTGTAGCCTAGAGGTCCTAATCCAATATACTTTCTATAGAAGCTTTGCAAGCCACTTTCTTTCTTTGTGTCTCAATTACCATTTAAATAACTCCCTGCCTAGTGTGATGATAAAGATTTTGTAGCTAGAAAGACACTGTCTGTTCTATGATAAATACTATATAGAAGAAATTACATAGCAACCTCTCTCCCAGCTAACAGCTGGTCTTCTATGAAAATCAAGACTTATTCTGAGGGTGGACAGCAAACTGCTGTGAAGGTAGTGCTCTTCCAACTGATATTTGTTTTGTGAGAATAAGAGATTGGCTTTCTACCCATGTACCGATGAAGACAGACTGATTTTTATGAGATCTATGTTTTTTATCTTCAATTATTGCTACTGAAGGTCTTGGGCTGGGAATTTAAAACTTCAATCTGAATTGTCACAACAATGGCTTTGTCTCATGTTGTTGTGGGTTTTTTTGCCTGTATTTTTTTGTTGTTTTTTGTCTGTGAAGATTTTTAACAATGAACATCCTTAAGCTCTAAATTAGCCCATGTAGAATGGGACATCAGTAATACCAAGCTGTAACCTATACTAATTAAGATTACTAGATGTAATGCATTTATGAAGCAGCACAGGCTTAATTCAAGGAGCAGCTAGACTAAGTGGTATGTCCACATGGATGATCCCAGCAGTGGGAAATAAGATTGAGTCCCCAGCAAGTACACATGTACATCCATGTGAGAAGAAAAAGGTCAGGAAGGTCTTAAGGGGACATTTCCTTTTTTTAAATTCAGAAGTCTTTTCCCATAACATTTAAATTTTAGAGGCTGATAATGCTGGGACAAAACAAGCATATGGGATAGCTTCCCCTAGAGACCTCTTCCTCTGTCCTCATGCAAGCTGAGCATTGCCCTACTTAGAAGAAAAAAGTCTGCTGTGTTGTAAAAGGCAGATTACAATTGATACTTTCTGCATTTTCACCATGGCTTGATGCTGGCTAAGGAACTCCCGAGAATTTTGGGAAATGTGCTGACCAACTTTGGGTTGGCTGAGCCCACAAGTTGCTGTGGTTGTGAGGTACAAGGAGTCAAGAGACAAGGATGGGACACTGGGATCTCTCAGGAGGCACAATTATTTCTGAAGTTAAACATGCTGCACATGACAAAGTTAGTGGGTGACAAAACTGTGAGGGCTATTTCAGGACTAGCTGCATCTACAGTAGAAGAGTCTGGGAAGGGAACACAGCATCATGGCCATTCCTCATTTGTGTCCTGAGGTGTCTGTCAGGCTGCATCAGCAAGTTACCTTTCCTATCTCCTGTAAATCTGCCATTACTTTTCACTGCCCTTCTCTTTTAAAGCCAAGTTGCCTTTATAGTGGGTATGAATCTACCTGTAGGGTATTGTAAGTAAACCATAAAAGTCTCTAGAAATAACCTCAAGTAACTCCTCTATGTCACAGCACTATCAAAACCAGCCGGCTGCAACAAGGCTTTTACCATCCCACACCAGGTTAACTTCAATAAGTAGCTCCCACACCTTGCCCCAGCACAGCCACCAATCCCCTACAAAGTTTCAAAAATTCACCTACTCTCTGTGCTGTTTCTTCATCTTCTTCTGGCTAGTCCACCCTGCTTCTTACCTCTGCTGCATCTGAATTCTCTCTTCTCCTGGCTCATCTTCCAGCCAGCCTCCCCTTATCCAGGCCCCCTTCCTCTGCCAGGGTCTCACCTATATCCAGGGCACTTGCTCCCCTCTCTCTTCCAGTTTCTCCATCAGATCCTCCTCTTCTCTACCCCTCAGAGCTATTTAAGCACTTAGCAGGAACCAGCCACAGCTGCACTTTATCCACATCGGCCAACCCACCGCCCCTGAAGCCAGCCCACAGCTGTATGTTATCAGTGTTAATTAACCCAGCTTCATTCCTCTACAATTCCTCTACATTCTAGACCTAAAACTTTTCACTTTTTAGTCTGATATATCAAGAGATTTTAAGTCAAACATTCTTGTCGTGAAATAAAATTTCTACTTGTGGGACCTGCTTGGATGAGAAGTAAAGCAAAGTCTGAAGGTTTTTTTGATGTTATGGAAATTTACAGCAATCCCCAAAACCATGGATCGCGGCTAGGAGGTGAGGAATTTAGGTGATAATAATAACTGGTTATTACAAAATTCTGCAGTTCAGTCTGGCAGGGATGGAAAGCTATCAGCAGATGTCCCTGGAAAGGCCAATGTGTTTGTTGCTCTTTTTCCTCCAGGCTTCACTAAAAGGCCAGCTGAGATCAGGCAGGTAATACAATTATCACTAAGAGCACAGGGTAAAGTTTCAAGTTAGGAAAAGACAGGAAGCCTATGGATAAATTTGAAGTTTGCTGTTCATTTGGGCCTGATAATCTGCACACTGTAGCTTTCTGAGGCTGGATGAATTGCATCTCATCAAACCCATGTGTTAGTTACAACCAAACTGGCATTGCTTAAGCTCATATGTGTATGTACATTTACACAGATTTGGGGCTGACGAAGGACAAGAATAAGCAACACAAATGAAGGTGCTGAAAACTAGGAAATAGTGACAGATTTAATATGGGGTGGTGGTAGCTGCAAGCCAGTAATAAAGAAAAAAAATTATTTTGGGTATTTAAAATCAAAACATCCAATATTAACTTGATTGCTCTTTACAGAAACAGCTCATTTGGGATGATTCTGTTTTTGATTGCTATTTCTGTCTTCTAAGGGCAATAATTTGGTGCAATTACCTTTATTAAAGGGTCACTAGACAAAGAAAGACCACAGAAAAAAGACCAACAACCCACAAACATTTGAAAACTATTTATAAACTAATGAGATAATGAAGTCAAGACATTTCCACTGAAAAGCCAACATTTGGCAACATCTTCTGTTCCACTATTTCAGATGCTGCAGGATAAGGAAAAATAATGACCACTGTAAAATGATTTTGTGTTTCACTTGACTGTATGAGGCCAGTAATGTGTTACTAATGAAGCACAGAGGGTGCACAGTGTCGCCTTTTCTGGGACTCTGAGAAACAGCCAGCCACATGTACAGCAAATGTATTTGGCAACACTGTGTGGTCTTAACTGGAATTAAACTACTGGTTGTAGTTTTATGACTCAAACCTAATATTATTTAAACATCATTTTTCTGTGTTTAATTTATTTATTGTCTCTAGTGGTAGTCGTAGAGACTGGTGAGCTAGATTATATTAGCATTTCAGAGTAATAATAGAAGAAAGCAATTATCTTTGTGCATAAAAATAATTTTAATTAGACAATAAAGTGGGAATGGACAGACAATGATGAATCACTATACTGTGGTTTAATCAGACAGTCAGAGAGCTGGTCTGCAAGATGAGCTCAAGAAAGTGTTTCAGCTGATTTAGTGAAATGTGGACAACAAAGAGAAATAGTCAACTTCCTTGAGCTTCTTTGCATCACCAATAAAATAAATACATTACTTTCTTTGAAGTCATAGGGAAACTTAGAGCTTGCTAAAATTTAATAGAAATATGTTTTTTACTCTGTCTTAAGATTCTATCAAATCAACAGTAAATTCCTGTAGGCCATTCCTTTGAACCTTCACTGGCATTTCCTTCCTCTTCAAGCCACTATATATCATCCTTTTTCTGTCACATGAGAAAATGTGAATGGAAGTCCCCTCTATAGCAGTGTCATCTGACACTGCTTCCAGGTAAACCTGTTCATAATGTTAGATTTTGGCAGTGGCCTTCTTGGTACTTGCTATTTTCCAGACTGAAAATGAGAAAACTGATTCATGTCTGACACCCACTTGTCTTACCTGAGTGAGCAGAGCTTTAAACCACTGTGAACTGCATCCATGGTCCTGCTTTATTCCTCTGCCAATTTTCAGGTCAAATGTAACAAAGTGATTCCCTAATGTAATGAAAGATGAAACCAGATGGTATTGTGAACTCATTGTAATTTAGGTGCTGCATTACACAGTAGTGTATGATAAACAAGACCCATTTCATATTGAGACACCTGATAGTCTGCACAGAGCCAAAATGGACTGGATAATTCATCATGATTTTTTATCGGCCCACAGAAGTGTGAGCTAATGCAGCCCCAGTGTGTATGTGCTGCTCTGCCCAACAAAGGCAAAACCACAGCTCAATGGCAGCTTTTGGACATGGGTACTTTGAGGCTGTGTTCCAGGGTGCAGCAGGACTGGGGTCTCCCTAGGGGCTGGGAACAGCAGGTAGGTCCCCAGGGCGGGCAGGGCAGGGTAGGGCTACCCCTGATTTTTAGATGTGCTGACACCTACTGGGACGCCTTCCCTTCCCACGTCAGGCGCCTGGGCACCTTGCCACAATACATGATAAAGCTAGGTACCTGAAAATGGGATTCAGAAAAGTGAGTATGCTGAGCTGAGAGTCTCCTTGGTTAGTCAATAAGAAGCCCTGAGTGGAGTGGTTGGGGAATATTTGCATCTCGCTGTGGTTTGCAGCCTGAAACCCCTGCCAAAGCTGGCCACCTGAATGACAGCTTTCTGCAAATTGTTTTTTCTTTCTCCAATTTCCTTTCCAGAGAAACTCTACACACCTGTCCTGAAAGATGGGCTTAGGATCTTCTAGATGACACCGTTGGCCGCTGGTAATCACACTGGCAGCAGTAAGTATTTTTGTATTGGTATTCTCTATCTTGCTGGGTGATGCCTTTTTATTTTCCATTCAATTTTCAGTGGGCTAAAGAGATGACCAGGGCAGCTGGAGTGGAGATGTCAGCCCTATTGGAGGGGAATACTTGCTTTCTTATGCTGTGACATGCAGGGTGAAGGTGTTAGGAGTCAATGGGGGATAAAAATGACAATCAGGAGATGCCCACTGGTCTCTCTACCTTGATGGCCTTAGTAGTCATTTGGATAGATTAGAACAATCTCCTGAGAAAAGAGTAATTAAATCCCAGGTGAAAACCATGTATTTTTGGCTTTCCATACCTGGTGTTTGAAGACCTATGTTAAGTACATGGGTACCCTCTCTGGAGCTTATCCTCAGGTACTGACGTCCTGTAGAGATCAAGTGTCTCCTACAGGCATCGTAGTGGCAGCTTTCCCCTCTCCTTATATTTTGCAAATTAAATCCCCGGGGAGAACTTGGAGGCAGAGAAGGGCGGGGTGGCAGTTGACACAGCAGGTGTCTGAAGGCATATGTTGAGTTCCACCAAGGAGAGCCCTGAGAGACAAAAACTGTCTTCCAAACCAGAGGTGTGAAGTGTGGAAAAGAGTGTGATTATGCAGCTGAGAGTGATCAGTGTATTAGTCATTAACTCCTAGAGGAGGTGTTGGAATTTGAAGAGAAACTGAGCTCCCAGCAGCGTAAATTGATATAGATATAATCAGCTTTATTAGGGACACCAGAAGAGGATAACTGATAGCTGACTTCGAGACAAAGTAGAGAGAGATGCTCTGTTTCATTCAAGTTGAGACTATTGTGATCAAGGACAGCTCTTCTCACATGACTCCGAGGAGGGCAGTTAGTAGCCCCCAAAGTCTAACTTACCGAGGAACAGCAAGAAGATCACACCAGCCCAGTGTCCAGCTGAGCTAAGTAGGACAAATGAATTTTAGCTGTGTTTATCAATGAGTTTGCGAGAAATCTACAAGTCAAGAGGTTGCGTCCCGTGACTGTTGACATATGCGGTGGCTACGGGGTTTGGGCTGACCACATTACCACCCCAGCCTGGCCCTGGTGGCCTCATGGAGGTTCTGAGGATGGGCTTTGCCAGCGAAGCCCTGCCGGTTCCGCTGTCACCACCATTCTCTGCGGGGCAGCTGGCCTGCACTGCCTACCCACAGTGACTGTTGGGGTCTGGTGGCTGTTGAAGAGCTCCTCAGGGACATAACAGCAGCTGCGGCAAGGTCTCTGGAGGTAATGGGAGACTGAGTTAATGCATGTGGAAACAGACACCAACCATTCTGACAACAGAACAGCTAGTGAGAACTTATGACTAATGAGTCATTGGATTCTGTTGTGTGTTTGTTAATTATCTGATTTCTTTCAATTTATTCCTTGTGCATTGAATAATTTGTACAAGTTCTTAGTCTATAGCTTGTCTGAGCATTTGCTGTCTCAGCATATGCTCCTGCATAAACCTGCTGGCTAGGCAGACACAGAAAATTAAGTCAAAACAAGTGTGAAAATACCAGCAGAGGAGAAAAATTATATTTTCAGATGGCATTAGTGTTTGTTTCACCCTGCGGGGCCAATCCGTAAGAAACTGAGGCAGGATCTGGGATGGCAGGAGAGCAGCGCTGAACTGCTGCAGGGCTGCCAGGTAGGCTTTGGTGCTACAGCATAAGCTGTGATCTCCTGGAACAGCAAACAGTTGCCTTGCCCATGGACCTGGCCAACGGACTGCCAAATATTGGCAAACACTGGTCCCTCGCTTCCTTCTGGTCTCACATTATTCCGGATTCATCTCCGATATGGTTACGTTTGAGTGACCTGCTAGTTCCGTCACACAGGCAGCACCTGAAATTCCTCACTCGTGTTCAGTGACTTGACTGTCTCATCCCGAGCCGCTCGTGCTGGGCATGCCCATCTCCCCCTCCTTTGCAGGACTCGGCAAGGAGGCTGCACAAATCTGGCTGTATCACCTATCACTTTGTTTTTCTCTCTCTGCTTTCGCTCGCTCTGTTACCGAGCCCCACTGACCAGGCACTAAGTAAACACTGAGTATTCAGCACCAGCCTTCGGTTTCTGCACTTACAGCACATACATAACCGCCTGTGGGATCAAGCCCTAATTGAAAGAATAATCAGGCATGGCTTCCTGGTGATTGCTTTTAATGACCTCGCGCTAAGCCCCTTCAGAAGACAAAAGCGTCTGAGGGCACTAAGTGTCAAGGATGGTGTTTGGTGTCTCAGAGATCTGTATCTTAAGTGACTAGGCTTTTTGAGAGCTGATGTTTAAACCAAGTGACAAAACCAGCTTGGAAGTTAAACAATGATTAACTCTCTGCTCCCATGCCTGAGGAGGCTAAAGAACTCAGTCAAGAAGTATTTTAAAATTAATCTAACTTTAGTTTCTTCACACAGTGAGAGATAAGAAGCAGGGAATGCATTCTGGAGAGGATACTTACCGTATTTTCACAGTTACAGCTAGCAGGATAGCTGGGAGAAAAAACCAACAGCAACCTTTTATTCATCCATTCAAGTTATAAATGAGTGTGGGTAATACAAAGGGAATTGGCTGAAGCATCCTCCCTTCTTCCTTAGCCCCCGCTGGGGCTGCTCTCTACTGTATGGTCCTTCTTCCCCCTCATTTGCCTTTGCTTCTTATTCCAATCTTTGTTATTCTTTATTTCCTTCTACCCCTGATTTTGCATATCTGAGTTGTATGTATAAATACTAATTTACAGTACTCAGATGATGTAAGTTGTGTGCAAGGCAAAGCGGGAGAAAAGGTGGACAGCACTGGGTCCTTAATGTTGTGTGCAGACTAGAGGCCAATGTCGCTTCTCACAGCTGACTGTAAACTACTGACAGGCATTTGCTGCAGCTACAGGGCTTGAAAATCATAAATAAAGAGTAATGAACCTTGACGAGACCTCTGCCTGACAGGGGATTGTTAACAGAAATGCAAAATTTTGTGTGGCCATGTAGCTCAGGCAACCCTACTGCAGTTAAAACCGAAATGTTTGAAGTCCTGAGGACTGTGACACACTGACTTTAATGGCAGTAGTTAGTCAGAACTGTACCTGCTGCTTGTGCTTCTCATACCATTTAGGTGTAGATAGTTTTGGACAGGAAAACATTATATTATTTATTGTGTCACATCTACTTGCTTCTAAGTACAATTTAGCTGGACACATGCAGTGATGTATGCAGACTCCAAAGCCAAAATAATACTAACTGGTGCTCTGCCCAGTCACTCTTGGCTAATGAATCTCATGAAGTTGCTTTTGTCCCAGCCTGTAACTACTACTCAGCAAGGAGAATGGTCTTCACAGCAACATTTCTGGATGAAACATAGCAGAGATGGACACAAATTTCTATTGTAGGCAGAGAAAAAATGTTAAAATTTGGTTATAGGCAGATGATAATGTTATTTTTGCCAAAAGAACCCATGCTTCATTTTCTGCTTCATTTAACGCATGTTATAAAAAAAATTCACACAGCCTTCTGAACTAACATTACAAACCAACAAATACCTGTGACTGTATTTTATGCTAGGCTTTGAGGATTAATTTTCCTGAAGTGCAGATACCTCTGTCTCCAACAACATACCTTTTCCGTAATGTCTAGTGGTGAAAGCATGCATTTGAAGAGTGGAAACCAGGCATTTTCTTCTTTAGTTATGGCTTTTCGACCACTTCCCACACCTTCTGTGGGATTGACTCTTCTGGACATCACCTTGACCCTCTCACTCCCAAATTGGCAGCTGGAGTCTGCTTGGTAGTAAAAGAGAGGGAGCAGAAAAAGAGATAAGCAAAAAGAATGGGAAATAAGGAGACCTGTATTCTCCTGAAACATATGAACTAAATGGGCTCCTTTTCTCCTTTCTGTATTTTTCCTGACCAGTGAAAACTCTTGTCGGTTTTTACCCATTGTCCTCCTCTTCCCTGCTGTCTTAAGAAGAAAGTGGCTCTGATTGGCAATCCTTTCCCCACAATTTGCCCTGAGATAAATCTGGCAGTTTTTAAGCAATCAGAAAATGCCTGGATTTCTTTTCACTGTATTTGTCTTATCTTCTTATCAGGTTTCTTCAGCTTTTTTGCCCCCACCCCCCCTTTTTTTTCTAGTGTGGAAGTGTACACAAGTCAGATTTCTTGCTCATTAAGTGGAATCCCCATCTTTCTGTTGGATAGTTAGTGGGGAGAGGTGCTGGTGAATCAGATTCGGGGAGCCTTTGGGGCTGTTTGCAATTCTGGACATAATTAGCTGCTGTGTAACTGATCTGTATAATCAGAATTAGTGGCCAGTGCTGACTTGGAAGGTAAAATCCCCAGAAGCATTATTTTATAGGGGCCTGCAGTCTTCTGCTTTAAGCAACAATGAGTCTGACTGGCAATTGTCCCTCATTATAAATACACTATGCAGAGGCTGTCATTCTTTCTCCAAGCGGGAGGGAAGGGCTGCCATCTACAGCTGATCTGAGATGCCCAGGACTGTGGACATCCAGCTGGCATCCTTTGTTTACTGACTGATAAAATATAAGGTATTACTTCTATTGCCACAGCACCTGGGAGGCCCAATCTAGCATCCCTAACTCAGGGCATGTACAGAGGTTGCTCTGAAGTGCAGGACAAATAAGGGGAGTGGGAGAGCTCACTCTCAGCGAGGCAGGCTCTGCTCTGTTATGGCAGCAGCCATAGCTCAGGGTGCCTGTGGTATTGTGGCTGGGGAGAGCTCGGTGGAGGGGATCTGCGCAGTGGTATGGCGTGGCTGACTGGGGCACCTCTGCCAAGCTCTGGGAGTTAGTACCCTGTTCCCTCCTCCTCCCGTCCCAGTGCCAGTACACTGCCAGCTGATGGGCTTCAGGGCAGCAGCACTGCCTCCCCACCTGCTCTGGCAGTCCCAGCTTTGGGGAAAAAAAAATCAGTTTGCATTTGCTGCTGGGAGGCTGCTGCTGCCCCTGTTCTTTGGCTTTTACTCCTGTTCCCCCCTCCTACCTTGACTACAGTTTTCCGTCTTTTGCTTTCCATGCACGTGAAAACCATTTTCTTTTCACTCAGTCAGAGCAAAGATAACAATTTAGCTCTGCCTTAGCTATGCGCTCCTCAAGTGTGCGTGTCCTGAAATCTCTCCTTTAGGGTATCTTGATTTTAAATGATGACCAAACAATGGCACTTTTCAATTTAAACTATAGCTATCGTGCATAGAACATCTGTGCTCTCCCATTAAAAAGCTGTTCCTCATAGCTGCACTTCATTATGCCAATCTGTGGTTGGTTTTTTTTTTTCACAGCCTGAGCGTTTTAAAGGTGCATTTGCAACTTAAAACAAGTGGCTTGTACTAGAAGTAGAGGAACAAGGCCAGCTTTCTAGGTACATGGGTATGCTGATACGCAGGCTGAATTTTCCAGGCTGGCACAGTCTGGAGCTCTTTGTCAGAAGGACATCAAACTCCTACCTGATTCATGTGTCAGTAGATCACATCTTTGCATTATAGATTATGATGATTTCCGGATTTTTCTGTTTGTCTTAGAAAATGTCAGTGTCCTAGTTCATGCTAACTCTACTCTCAGCTCTGCTCTGTGTTGTCATCCTGTAGATGATTTTTTTTTGAGAGAGGGTAGATACCTGGGTTTTGACCCATCTCTTTGATAAAGTTAACCCCTCCAACATTATTTACAGTTTCCCCTCTCATGAGTTATCTCATCCTTAGGCTTAGCTTGGAGCCTTTTCAATAGCTGTTCTTGAAAGAAGAACATTATATGGGTTTAAAAGTGTAACCAGCAGAAGGTGGGATGTTCCTAGGTCGAATTTTGATGGTTCTTTTTTTCATACTTGAATCCACCCCTCTTTTTGGCTTTATTGAAATAATAATAATCCCAAAGGAATACAGATTTGATGGCTCACGGTGTTCTTGCAGCAACTTGTCTTCACCCAGGCTTGTAAAACTGGAGGAAGTGGAAAGCTCTGAGAAGGCAAGGGAAAGGGGGAGTTTGTTTTGGCTTTAGCAGGTCTGACTGTTTGGTCTTTGTTGGAGGAAAATGCCAGATCAGTGCTACTATAGGATGTGTACCTCAGCTTTTGTCCCCTGTATAGCCCCAGACCAGGACTGCTAGTGCGGTCAGTAAATAGATGCTAGACAACGAAAGTTTAATATTAGTAAGACTGTACCTGACAGTTCAAAGAAGTTTCTAAGAACAGAAGACCCTAACGTCTAGGAGGCTGAGACGGTGGAGTTTGTCTGTTGTGATTACTCAGAACTGAGACGTAGAGATTGTCTATTGTGATTACTCAGAACTGAGACGCGCAGAACCTGAAGCGATCATCCTTGAAAGAAAAAGTAAAATAGCAAAGTGGTCAAGATATAGAACAACTTGTGAAACCGACTGTCAAGATAATGACTAATGAAAGACTTGTTTGAAACCAATAGATTAGGTAATGCTTTGTAGAGACTATAAATGTAAAGCTAAAAATCCTGTAACCTTGTCACTCTCTGCGGAGGTGACCCAACGCTGCTGCACTGATTAAAACTGCAAACCTAGAGTAACCCACAAGAGTTTGAGTCTCTTCTTTTACAGTCTTTCTGTTATAGGTCTGCTAAAAGAAAAATATTGCTGTGTCTACCAAACCTCTGTGTGGAATGAAATCCCCACGCACAAAATACCTGCTGCCAAAGGGTGCTGTTAACTCTGCACCTAGACCTTATATGTAGCGTGTGTGTATTTAAATGTCTCTACAGTTCTTTGTTTTATGTAAGTTAGTATATCTGGATAAAGTACCTTGACAAGGAAGCCCACTGCTCAGAGCACCTTTTTGCAACTGCAACAAGCTGGACAGCAACATTGCAAAGCTCTGTTGAATGGATTGCAGTTAGCAGAAAGAAATGGGGAAAGGCATACTGTCCCAGAAAGCACAAAAATAATACTCAGCTAGAATTTCAAGTCCTACAGGAACCAAACTTTTAAAAAGGACTTAATTCAGTGCATTAGACTGCAAAATATTGAATAATGCAATGAAGCTCTGCATGGATAACTGAAGAAGGATTGACGTGATTAGCATAATACATTTTTCTCATTCAAAGAGCCTGTGTTTTTGATGGAGTTTTACCAACTGGAGGAGCTAACACAGCCTGCAGTGCTCTGCAGTTACTTGTTTGTGCAGGTAACAGATACTCTCACTGCCACGTCCTCTGCCCCATCTTATCTCTCCCAGTGTAACACCAGATGGCTTCTACCTCGTGAAGCGTGAGTGTGCTTATGAGCACTCCTCTGCCAGAAGGCAGGAGGCTATCATGAATCCAACAAGCACCGAATGTGGCAGAAGCCAGGGTGGACTGACTAACCCTTCCCTCCCTGCCACATGATACAGGGTGGTCTGAGCGTGCGGTTTTATGTGAAGGATAAAGGTCTTTGGAGAAGTTCCCAGAAAAGGGAGCACGTTGCTCTTAGCTGTTCTTTTAATGTGGGATTTCAGAAGACGATTTCAAACCTATTAAATTTTCTATCTCTAATAAGCTTAGTGTAGAATATTGGAGCTTATTAATCTTCTCAGCCTCTGTGCTGAATAAAATAGGGAAGAAATGCATCCTACAGATGGGATCTAACATTTTTTACTCTGAAGGAATGTTAACCTTTTGGGAACTGTTCTGTCTTTGAACATGCCAAATCAAGAAAAAAAAAAGCACCACCAACAATATAACTACTTCTTTTAAAGGGTATTTTCCTTTGCAAATGAATCGGTATCTTCTAGTTAAAACAAAGGAGCAGTTAAAGGAACACCTTGGTCATTAAATGTCTACAAATATTGACACAGAACTTGCTACGAGCTATTTTTATTTAGCCTTTTCCTGACGAGTAACCATATGTTCTGTGGGGGTTTTATCAGCTGATTGCGTGCTGCAGAAGCGTCCCCAGATGCAGGATGTACAGGAGCTCTTGGGTAAACTTATCTAGTGGTAGAGTTTAGTCTTTAAGATCTCTGTGCATTTTGTAATAATTAATCATGATTTTAAATCTCTGTGGGCATTTCACAGTAATTAATCATGGTGAGACAAACATCTCATTGACAGCAAGCAGCCCCTCTGCTTCTGAGAAGCCAGCTATCCACAGTCAGTATACGATCCGTCTCATGCCTAGGTGGTGTGAAATGGATCTATGGATGTGAAATAAACTTGGGCAGCAGGGAGCAGTAGTGTGACATACAGCAAAAAAGAGCATACTGCAGTATTCGGAGATTAAAATAAATAAATGACAGTGACCTTACATACAGCTGGAAATATTTGGTACCTGAAGTATGTCTGAAGTGAGACAAGTTGGAGGGCTAATTCCTTGGGTGACTCTGACGACACTCCCAAGTTTTGTAGCTGAGACTGCTGCAGCTGAACTCCTGGGGTACACTAGCTCAAGTCTTTGCCTTTGCCTATCATATAATATGAAGAAAAAGCTGAATGGAATGAAGAGGAGCACATTCATTTAGATTAGCCAGCAAATTGACAAGCATGTCTTGATGCCAAAAGGAAGCTATACGAAAACCGTCCTCCTGAGAGGAGGCAAGTGCAGGAACATGCCTGGAGCGTGGGGCCATGTGAAAGAGGGTGGGCAGCACAAGGGGCTATGGCATGCTCTGAAACGTGCCGCCTTGTAAGTCCTTTTGGACTGCGGTGCTCTGATGTAGTGGCCCACTTTCCAGTGCCCCAGGCACTTTGCTTCTTCCTTGGACCTGACACCAGCCCCTCCAGGCCACCAAAGAGTATGGACCCAAAGTAAGATTGTGGTGGCATCCTCTAGAGACATGTGAAAGCTGGCACTGGACATGGAGCACCTTGAGGGGAAAGTGAGATCTGTGCTTCTCTCTCAGTGTAAATTAACAGCTCAGCAGTGTACACACTGCTTTCTGCTACAGACAGGAGATGAGAGATAGGCAGTGCTTGAGGAAGGCTTATTTGCATACGAAAAAAACCCTGAGTACTGGCACCTGGGAGATATCTGGGCTGCTTTTTATTTTACTTTATTTTATTTTTAAGAAAAGGGATCTTATTACCTGCAGGTGAGTGTACACAATGCTGTTCTGTTACTTCTTAGGGCAATCACAAAATTCTCAGTTATTTCAAGAGAAGCAAGACCAAGCACTGGAAAAGATGACATTTCTTCTTCCCTTCCTCCCTCTCTTCTCCCCTTTCCTCCCTCTCTTCTTTCCTCCCTCCCTTCCGTCATCCCACCTCCATATCACTGATGCTCTGTGTGAACTTCCATCGTTTCCAAAACACCAACAGCTTTTTGGCTGTTGCGTTGTTTGTCTCCTTCCTTATGATCTCCAAATCACTAAGTCTTCCTGAAGGCCAAATGCTTGTACAACAATGCACAGCGCTCAGTATTCCAGCCAAAATGCCCCATATACGCTAACAATACTGTCTTCCTTACTTACCACATTCAGATTATTAAGTGAAGCCCCATACTTGGGCATCTAGAGATCAGATACCTGGGCTGAGTGACAAAAGCAGCTCAGCAAGAAATCAGTGGCTTGTTTCAGTGTTTAACCTGATACGATAATCTACAAAACTCACAGGGCTTTCAGAAACAGCACAGAGAGTACGATCAAGTACAGAACCTCTCTTCTTATTTTCTTAAAACTCAGGAGGTATATATTTAAACACACACTAGAAGGAGCATGGAAAGAAATTGATAAGCAGTCTAAAAGGAGGAAAATCGTTCAGTATTGAGGGAACTAGTCAGTGCTGTTGGTGACCAGTCTGAACCATCCCAGTGACTGGAAAGCAGATTGGCTTTGGCTATGATGCAGAGTAAACCTTTACCCTTTTTGAGCTCATCTCATGCTTGGACTCCAGGATTGTCTTCATTTGTCTGGATGCATTGCAGCTGTCAGCTGTGAAAAATGGTTACCTTTCTGGTTTTGAATGTCTCTGCTGCTTACTCCTAGGTAAGGAGGCTTTTTGTGCAGTGAAGTTCATTATTATAAATGTGTTAAAATTACCACACATATTTCTAAGGCAGCTATTATGAATCTGTATATTATTACTTGGAATGTGAATGACACAGTAAAAATTTTAAAATGGTAATGCATTGGCAGAGGATACAATAAATTAAGACTCTTGGCTACTGCAATTTGCAAGTCAGGTTATCTTCACCAAGTTGACTTTACCGATATGTGTCAGAACCTACAAGTCAGTCTCGAGATAAGTTTGCAGGTGTTGGGGAAAGAGACAGGATCAGTGTGGAAATGCCACCGAATCATCCTGCTAACCAGTGAAGACACATTCCCGATCAGGGTGGTGGGAAACCTCCCGTCCCAAGGCAAGTTATGTCTTTGAAAATGAATCCCAATTGTCATGATGCCCTACTGAAGTCATTCATAAGGAGAAGCTACTGTGGAGGTGTTGCATAGGCTCTGTCCCTCAAAAGAAAGTGTCCAATTACTCTTCAGCTTCACAGACACAAATACCCTGGAGTTGTGTCCCAGCTGGATCAGTTGTCTTGCATATCAAACACAGCAAAGAGGAGGAGAGGCATTTAGCACACAGCTCAGAGGAGCTGTTCCAAGTAACAGAAATCCAGTTCATCCCCTTACAGAAAAAAGGTTATAAAAAATTTGCCAAATACAGAAAAATTGAATTAATCCAATATATCAAAGGCTTTTGATTATCACAAGTGTGGCAATGCTAAGATCGCCCTTGTAAGGAGATGTAGGAGCACAGAAACTATCTTCTTTGCTCAAAATTGTTCCACTTAAACTTAGGATCAATTAATGAAAAAATAACGAACAGATGGTTATTCTGAATGATCACAATTTGATTTAGATACTCTAAGATAGGAAGCTTAGACAAACGAGTTTCACTGTTGTGCCCAGGACTCTAGAGCCTTAATTGCTCCAGAGGTATTAACGCCAACTGTGCTGTTATCATCCTGACTCTGAGAGATGCCATGGCCAGACAGTGCCAGGGGGACAGACAAGGTGATACCAGGATTACTGGCACTTTGTCTGGCTGCCAGATGCTTTTTGAAAGGTACAAGTTCTATAGCTGCCCTCGTCCGCTGCTGCTTTTGCCAGCCTTTCCTACCCCGTTTCTTTGCATTCCTGTCTTTCCTTTTGCCCCGTGTTTAAGGAGTCTTAGTTTAGCTAGTTGAGACTGAGTCTTCTGAACACCTCCAAAACGGCAGCTAAAAGCAATATATTACACAGATTAGCACTGGTATTAGGTCGGCAGTTTTTGAGGTGGCTGACAGAGGCAAGTTGCCTAAATTTCTCTAACGATGAGACTGCAAGTAAAACTCAGGAACCAAACTTACGCTTTCTGTTTTTGCTGTGGTTTATTTTCCTCCATTGTATACGCTTCACTTGTTTGTCTTCAAGAAAGCAGGATCAGATCACAGTAACATCTCTAGGCCATCTTAATAAGCTTTTCTCTTTTTCCAGATCTTGCCACCATGATCTAAAAATGTCACACAATTTACCGAATTTTTTACGTACATATTCATAGGATTCCTCAGTAATGATGCATTTGTGTTTCATAAGGTTTGATAAAACACCTTATTTACTTCTCCAAGCTGCTGCATAGTAACATCAGAGGTGACAGGTTTTACTTCTGTGGTTTAGAACCAGTTAAAAAAACAAATGGAAAAATAAAAATTTCAGTCACCTGTCATTTCAAAATAGCAAAGACTGGATTGCACTAGCTGGTAATTGCTATTACTGTCACAGCAAGCAAAGGGAGCTTTCTCTATGTTCTTTTAAACTTGCATATTCAGGTACTGAAAAACCACAGTGTTTAATAAAGCCCCATTTTTAAAAAATGGAAAATGCATGCAATTCTATTTAAATCTTCTAGACCAAAGAGTCTGTTTTGCACTTTGCCAAAATTTTCTCTTTTGGTAAGGGCGCTGGTCAATGCATTTCTTTCTTGTTGAGCCACTTTATACTCAGTACACATTCATCAAACTGAGATGTTTATGGAATAACTTTGTACAAGGCAGGGTGGACAGAATGGTACCTCAATAAATGCTTGGACAGATTTCTCAAATGCCAAAGGACGTCACATATAAGATGTTATTAAAATAAAAATATAGGGAAAAAACATGTTGTTAGAAACTTCTCTGTATGAACTATGAAGGTAAATTGCAATGCAGTCATACCAACTTCTCTAGGCAAATTCTGTCTTTGCTTCTTGGTTTAGCTCTGGCACATTGTTAGCCTAAATAACAAAAAGCAATAAAGAAGGGTCAAAAATATTATAAAATACTGCAATGTTGCTGTAACAGGAATGGAAATTTGGGTATTGCAACTGCCAGTGTCTGCCATACCTATAAGTTGTGTATATTTGTCAAAGGCATCATAGAGAGTGAATGACCTTACTTCAGGCATTGCTATAGAAACATAGAATCATTTAGGTTGGAAAAGACCTTTGAGATCATCAAGTCCAACCATTAACCCAGCACTGCCTAGTCCACCACTAAACGTCCCTAAGCACTGCATCTACGTGTTTCTTTAAACACTGTCAGGGATGATGATTTCACCACCTCCCTGGGCAGCCTGTTCCAACACTTGACTGCCCTTTCAGTGAACAATTTTTTCCTAATATCCCATCTAAACCTCCCCTGGCGTAACTTGAGGCCATTTCCTCTTTTCCTGTTGCTTGTTATCTGGAAGAAGAGACCTACACCCACCTTCGATGCTGTGAGCTGACCTACTTCAAAACTCTTCTGCTTCAGAGGTAAAGACGTGTATGAGCCAGCTGCCACGATGTCAGAACGCTATCCCTAACAAGTAGTTACCAGCTAGTTATCTATTATCATTATATATATCCATTATCAGCTAGTAGAAAACTTTAACAGACTCAACTGAAGGCTATTCAGTGACGTATTACCTCTCTTTAGTCCTTAGCAAGGAATCCACTTCATTTCCATAAATTCTGCACAAACAGGCTCCTTGCAGGTGGTTGCAGAGGGTCTATTGAAAGGCAGACAGCCCTGACCAGAGAACTGGAACAACATCTGCAGTCCTGTGCTAACAGCAAGAGATGCTCAGATCCTTGCACAATTGAAATGTGGATCCTTGGTTATTCTCTTTGCTTTTCATGCCGGTCTAAGGTAGGCTAATGCCTGCAGCCCTTTAATATCTAGGTAGGTCGTATGTTGGCCCTTCTCAGAGTGGCAAATTTAGTTCTTAGTGATCTTTGGGTATTACTAGTAGCTATTTCTGATTGCCTTTTGCTTTATAGAATGAATGTCCATATAAGCTAGCATTTAAGGAAGAATGCCAAAACTTCAGAGGAGAAAGATCTGTTCAGTACATGCAGACTAAGGTGTACACCCCCCACAGATAACAGGGATATGTGTCATCAATGACTTTAACTGCACAACATTGAAAAATCAGCTTTTAGACAAATGAAGTACAGCTCCAATGCAAGTTGTTTAAGTTTCTGCTCTGTCAAACCTAGCTTTAACTTTACCTTCATTCTCCAGATGATCTGGCAATGTTTTAAAGTTCATTCATACTACTTTTTTGGCCCTGGAGACTGAAATTTTCTTCATGTTTGTACCACAAGAGGGAAAACAGACTTCCCTGGATTTCTGAATTGACGTTTCCTTGTTTTCTATTATCTCTGTAAAATCTTCTTCCATAGCCCTCTGTTCCTCATATCATTCATCTCAGCCCTCCGCTCTTCATATCATTAATCTAAATGGTGTATCTGTTTCAAAGTTAATACAGTTTCCTCCAAAAAGGGTACCTTCAGATACATGGCATGCTCAGCATCTTGGAGGATTGCCCTTATGCTGAAAGGAGAATTTAAACTTTTCCAGGGTGAAAAGAGAGCTATCCATCTGTGAAAAATTCTAAGGCGGATGTACTAAATTTTGTTAGTGTTTTTCTTTTCTGGGGCAAGCCAAGGTTTGGAACGTGTCATTGATTTATTGCTTTCATTAACGTGATGGAACACAAGTAGAGTGCTGCTATTGAGTTTACTGCACCTGTCCTGTAATGCAATACCCAGCCATTATCAGATGTAATTAGCATGTTTGAGGCAATATATTAGTCCACCACAAATGCTTTTTAAAAGGAAGAGGGCAGTTATATTGAATGCTTTTTTACTTTGCTGAAGAGTCTAAAAGCTTTTTAAAGGAGTAAAAAATGTTCACACTAGAAGAGCTGAATCAGGGCTCTTCAGGAAAACATTGTTATGGATGGAGAATTGCTGTTAGCAAAGCAGTGACAGGGGAAATCAAACTACATAAATTTTAAAATGTTGATACCAACAGTATAAGAAAAAATTCTGGTAGCATCATTCATCCAAAGAGCCTCTACACTTTACAGCTTGTACAGGAAGATCAATAGCATGGCAAAAGTTGATGGAAGGCTGAGACTTGAACAATCTGGCATTTTGCATCTAATGTATCATTGAGTAGCGAAAAAAAGAGCCAGGGTGGATGGAAGACAAACACATATGATGTTTTCTCTTTTATGCATGTAACAAAGAAAAAGGCAAAGGTTTCTTTTGTTTGTCAAAGTTTTTGTGGCACAAACCAATGCCTGAAGAAAGCTGTGAGAGTTGCTCACCAAGGTATCTAACTTGAGAACTTGTAATTATTAAAAGTAGATCTAGGTGTAAGTTTGAAAGTAGCCCAAGATGACCTGCCACCTGCAATCTTGGGCCTGATGCAGTTCAGGTGATTTTGTGCATGACCTTGGCAGAGAGTTTACTTACTCAGAATAGGTTGTTGTACTCAAATGGTAGGGAAAGTGAACACCAAGTACATCTTTTCTATATCATCTACTTACGGTATTCTCAGATCCTATAGTACTCATCTTCTGTGGAAAATATGGCTGCTTTTTTCAACCAGTGATGAGACAGGACTTTCTGATGTTTTAAGAACTTTTGTTTCCCCTTCCAGTGCTAAGAGAAGACACCGTATGTGAACGCACTGTACAACACATGAGTGATAAACAATGACGGGAGCAAGCCCTTGTTCAGCTTCCCCAGTCCTCAGCCACTGTTCTCTCACTGTCCATCTCAGAGACCTCATCAGGGTGCTCAGGAACTCCGGCCTGCCCTGCACTTTTGTTTTGGGCTCCCACCCTGCCTTAAACAAAGTAGGATGGAGGAGAAAAAGGCAGAAAGGGTCTCAAAGTTTACTTGAGTCCCACCCTGACTGGGAGTTGAGGGTCTGCACTCCAGCCAGGTGCTCTGAAGTGCTCCAGGGGATTGCTGTTAGCTTTAGCCATCAGGGTACCTGGGGCACATGCAGACTTTGGGGCGTGAAAGCAATGCAGACAAGTCAGTCCCTTCCACTGAAAGGTTGTGTGTCTGGGAACAAAGACGGGAAGCTATAATGACAGCATGGGCGAGTCTGCCCTGGGAAGCTGTCCCCCTGAAGGAGGTAGGAGGCTCCTCACCAATCTTCACCTGGACCTGAGTTTCCCAGACAACACTGTGGTCAAAGTGCTAATGGGATCCTTGGGCGTCTGCTAAACAAAATATTGAATAACAACAAAGTGACTCTATCACCTATTTAATATTAATATGTGAGCACAATGGAAGACAGTTTTCATGCTAATGATTCAAGAATATTAAAAAACTGTAGTGTTCAGGGAAGACATTAAAACACTGAAAGAATCAGAGAAAAATGTTTAGGAATGAATAGTTTGAGGAGCTGAGTCCGGTGAGCACACCAAAGGAATGGTTGAAGAATTATTTGTACATATATACGTATGTGGGGAACAGCTATTTTAACAGAGGGGTCTCAAACCAACAGTACAGTGGAGCACTAACATCCACTGGCTGACAGTTGACAAAATTAAAATTCAGGGCAATGAGCAAGGTGGTTTTTTTTCCATAGTCAGATCAAATATCTGCTGGAGCACTTTATGAGAGGTTGCAATAACTTCCTTCTCCCTTTGAATGGTTTTGAAACAAAGTAGCTAGCCGAAGAGATGCTCCCCAGCTACCGGATTTGTACCAGCATCCAGTGGCCTTTGCTTGCGAGTCACAAGAGGAGCATGGTAGTGCCTTGGAATCTGTTAAAGTTTCACAGTCATTTCAGATTTAAAAAATGCAAAAGATGTAATACAAGTGTATTAAATATTATATATTTAAATATCAGCTTAATATGGCCACTGACACATATGCTCAAATGTTGGTGACCAGCACCAGCTAGGTATCGACGCTGCACCGTGCCCAAAGCCAAGAAGCCTGTGCTTCCTGCTTGGATCTCTTTTGTCCACAGACACACTGTAATGGAAATTTCTCTTCCCAGTCAGTCTGTTGCTTCACAGCGTTTGGCTACAATATTGTGCTGAGGAGAAATGTTCTAAAGAATATTACTTTTTTTTTTCTTTTCTTGTTTTTATAAGACATTCTCATCCTGACTGATGGCTTATTATTTTGATAGCACAAAGTGGAGGAGCTGGTACAGAGAATTCATCTGAAGACAAAAACCAAAAGGTGATTTCGTGTGTGTAAAGTACTCCGACACTAGAGTGACAAATATGGCAAGAAGGCCGGTACTGAAGAGAATCCAGAAGAATTTATTCTATTATGGAAAACAGCTGGCAAAGCTTCAACCATGCTTGGCTGTGCAGTATAAGTAAAACTATAATAGTTGCCATTTATATGCTTTGACTTGAAAACAGGCTGTTGTGCCGTTTCTGTGTAGGCTGATATAGTGTGTTTTCCATACAAGATTACTTTTTCCCTCCACATGCTGCCTCCCCGGAATCAATCAAAGAGATTATTCCAAAGTGACCTTGTTGTAATAGTATGTATATTAAATTTGTACATAACCTCAAATAAAGCAGAGGTTTGCATTATTGAATGTATGAGTAGAGCAAGCAGTAACAGTATTAATTTTATTTAATGTTATGCCTACTATATTAAGTTAAAAGATAGGAAGATTTACTGTCCATTTCAAGGGAAGTTATTGTGGTTTGATACTAATGTTCTCAGCAGTTTGATTTTATTTATTTATTTTTTTTTTAAAATCTGTAGTATAATAATGGAGAAATAACATAACAAAACAAATTTGCAGGCTATTGTAATACAGCCATCAGAGGTCTGGCTGCCTGGTGGGGGCTGAGGGTGACAGTGGGGCTGAACAAAGGTGGTAATGGGGTCAGCCCAGACCCCGTGGCCCTCAGGCTGGCCCTGCTGTGGTGAGGCTGGGAGGTCTCATCTGTGGGCAGAGATTGGAAGCAACGGGCCCGTGGTGGGACCTGTAACCACAACCACCCCGCAGGCTGCCTGGGAGCCCCACACACACCCTGAGGGATGGGGCTTGTGCTGGTGGGGACATGGCTCTAAGCCCGGGATGCTGAACCCAAGAAGGGGGGACGCTTGCAGCACCTTTACAACAGCAAGGAGAAATGGCAGAGCACAGGCGTGTCTGTGGAGAGGTATTGTAGTGAGCTTTGGGGCATGCATTTCTCAAAGCATATATAAGGCACTGGTTTGCATTATTGAATGTGTAAGTAGAGCAAACAGTAGCAGTATTAGTTGTATTTAATGTGGTCCATTGCTCGTGAAGCTGCATAAATACCTACTGGGTAGCTCCTCTGTCGTAACACATTTCCAGATATTTTAGTACAGATATTTAGAAGACCATTTTCTCTACCACTGCAGATGTCCACCTTTTCTTTGGTATCTTCCTCATGTAGTCTGAGAGGAACTTTGGGTAATGAGTCTAAGCAGTGCATGTAATTCCTGCACACGTCTTTCGGAAGCTGAGGGTGATGAGAAACGATGTCTCTTTTCATGGTCACCTTCTTGGGTGCAGGCTGCTCCCAAAGCCGGGCTCTCCGCCTCCTGGTTGGTTTGTGATTACACATTCTTGGCCAGTGAAACCCACACAAATAGCAGGTGGGGTGCAGAGCAGTGGCTGGCCAACCCAGAAGTCCACCAGCAGCATGGTGGGGACTAAGCCACATGAAATCTTTATCCCAGTGCCACAGGACTTTAGTCCAACTCCCCTGAGATCTCTGCTCCCTCTTCCTCTTGCCTGGGGACGCACTTCTGCTTCTCCCTTCATGGCTCCCCCACTTTCAAGGTGCTCCTCAGCCCTCTGCAGGGGCCGTTTGGGTGCCAGGGACATGTGGCTTTGAGAAAGGACACGGGCATGCCTTTCTGAAATCCCCCGTCAGGAGCCACAGAGTGTAACACTCCCTGTATGTTTGGGTACAGGGCATTTCACTCCCTAAGCTTTGATTCCCCGTGTGAAACCGAATCCTATTTTCACAGTTTAAAACTTGCAATGACAGTGAGAGTGGTATTACATAGCAAAACACATATAAAAATGATGACAGTCATCTATCTGAAGAATTTTGCAGTTTTATTCAAATTTATTGAAAGCTTTTTCCCCAAACAACATCTTTCTGTAAATCCACTTAATCTGCCAGAATACAGAGTCATCAGAACGTCCTCAATGATGAATCATTAGAATGACATTAAAAGATGGTCCTTAGTATCAGTCGCAGTCACAGGAATGCAATAATCTAAGCTACGGCAGCACACTTAGAGCCATTTAAATGTTTTTTTTTAAAGCTACTACACTTTTCACTTAATTACATTTTCAAATTATACAGCCATTTTGCAGTGATTCATTGTAATTATCATCTGTATTTAATTTGAAGGAAAAAACATACATAACCATCTTTGGCATAAACACACTTTAGTAAGGGGGATTGTGACAGGGTCGAATTAACCCTGCAAAAAGGCCTTTTCATGACTCAGCTTTCGCATAAAAATATTTCTTAAAATCCTCCTAGAACTGGTACAAAAATGTGAATATTTGTAGCCGTGCATAGCTGCCTACAAAATTCCTTCAAATTTGCCAGAAAAACCATCCAGATGTAATGATTTTGTGTCAGAAGAAACAATGTGACTGAAACTCAGGTACCTATGCTAGCAAAAGCATTTTTGGTATCTGCCACGAGCTGCTTGTGTCTTTACACCGAGTCATCACTTGCAAAGCAAAGCACATCCACTCAATGCTCCTAAGCCTGGACCATTGTGCAGATGCTGAGTAGGATAACCTGCATCAAGCAACCAAGCATACAGAAGAGTAAAGAGAAGCTCAGGACAACATCGACAAAATCATCTGCCAAATTCCACTTAAGTGTAATATGAAATGACATGTGGTGAGGCTGAACGTGCAATATATTTTTGGATAAATGCCACTGATTTTAATAGAACTGGATAGACTGTATCCAAAGACAGAATTTGATCAGAACTAAACCAGATATTACATCTTCATTCCTGCTGTTTACTACACCAGTTTCTAAAGCCCAAATAAAAACAACTCCACACGCAACATACACGTGCTTGAGGTGAAGATCAGTGACCTTTCTCGGGTATGTCCTCTGTTTACTTTTCATGCAGGAGTTCCACTGAGCATCTTCCACTTGGGTTCTCTCAAAAAGTACCATTATCAATAACATGTGGCTGGTCTCCAAACAACAGCAAGCCTAATGATGATTCAAGGTGGATCACTCTGTGCGTATATAAATAAAAGTAGTTTTAGTCCTGTATATTGTCATAGTGGATCTGCTGCTATCGTGGCAGCTTTTTGTCTAATGGTTCTAACTGCTAACACTCGAAGCGAATTATTATCCCATATTATCTGTGGCTGAACACTGTTAAATCAATGGAGTTACAGAAGCAAGAAATTTGGCTTGTTATTATTATAGTTATTTGTGCTATCTTAGCACCTGAGAAAGGACTGGAACTTCATTGCAATGGGTAATATCTGAACTCAGAGGAAGAAATTCCCTTGTGAGAGTTTTACAGCTGTATGCAAAGCAAGTTATAAAAAGTTGTTAAAAGCAATAGGGGAAATGGAGGACATTGTAAGAAGCTGATATGATTTTAGGGTTGGCTGGATAAGTAACCTAATGGTGCTGAATGAATTGTCTTTATTAAAAATGAAATAAATAAATAAATAAATAGATGAATGCCAGCAGTCCCCTATTGACCCTCATTTCTTTATTGCGGTAAATGGACCATTTACAAAGAACTGAATGGCTCACAGCCCTCTGCATTTAGCACCCTGCTATCTGCCTGGACATTTGCAATTGAATCAGACTGACTGAGCAGTTGCTCTGTGACTGAAGTTGCTTTGATTGTGTCAAGCCTCAATGCTTTGCTGAACACTTGCTGTTCTCTGAGCATGATATTGTCCTCAGTCACATGTTGACAAAATTTTCCTGTGCTTTGCCATCTCGAGGCTGAAGAGAGTAGCCTCTTGAATCCTAGCTTTTTGAAAGCTGTTGTGGAAGTGGCTTAAGCTAGATCACTTCACAGCGTCCTGTGCATGAAGCAAAACTTGCACGTGAGAAGCTGGTGTGAAGGAGTTGCTGCAGTTCAGATCCCTACTGTGGCTCCTTTCCCTGCTGCTCACTCGTGAAGACCCTTCCACAGGCACTTCTGAAAGTGCTGCCCACCACCCTTAAGGTGCTTGGAGCACTTCGCCTTGACCCAGAGTTGTCTTGTACTTCACATCCCCAGGGAGGATGATGGCTGCATTCGTGACTTTGATGATAAGCCCTCTGTTCAGGTATCTCCATTGCAGTGCCTGTCATCTCAGAAAATTAGGACCCTGGGCCTGTGTGAGGCTCCTTTCAGGAGCTGGACTTAAAACAGAAATTAAAATGAAAAACATCTCCGCTTGAGAAATACAGATACTGTTCACTGGGATGACAGTTGTCAAGACAAGGCATGGATGGAATACAGACTTCAGCTTAGCAGATGAGTACCTATGAGATACAACAACGGACAGCTAGGAGAGGGGTGGCCAGCAGAAATTCAGTTTCAGCTTCTGTGTTTTGTGTATAGAAATGGCCTCCTCCTGTCTGTCTGTGTGCGTCTCTCCCTGGCGCTGCTGGATGGTGCGCGTGAGTCGCAGCACTAGGGCCCCAAGAGCATCCCCCTCCTGGAGGCTGGGGTGCCAGCTCCAAGGTAGCATGGCTGAGGGCAGCCCCTCCTTTGGTGACCTTGGACCCAGGCTCCCAGGGCGCTGTGGGGATGCCCCAGCCAGGGCCAACCCCGCTTCCCAGGGGAGATGCTTTTAAACTGAGCAGCTACCAGCTGGCCCACACTGTGCCCTGACATGTATCATTGGAAAGAAAAATGACAAGGCTTGTGTCTAGGAACCTGCTTCTGTCTGTTATAGCATCTGAAGGCGCGTTTGGTTTGGTCTTTTTCTCAAGCAAAAAGGCCCATTATATTTTCCATAAACTGCAAGGGAAAAACTGTACTCGGCCTGTTTTCATGTAAAGCCACGTTGGAATGCTTCAGCTTGCAGAAATGATGTTCTATTGGACAGCAGTATTTATAACGCCACCCGATGTTTTCTATCAGCCAGTTTTACATGAAGAAAGAAAGTTTTTCAGAAGAAACTCGGGAATTCAGGTCTTTTGCAGTTTTTCCAGACTCCTTACTCAGGGCAAACTGACGTAAAACTGCAGTGCTATTTGGCTTCCTCTTAAGCTGCTGTTGTCACATGATGTCAGGAGCAGAGCTTGTCAGAGGTGCCAAAGCAGCTTCTCATAACTTGCATTTCTGTAGTCTCTCGACGGATATGTTGAATGCCCGCAGCTGCTTGGAAAGCAGAACATTTGGCATTTCTGGACTGAGGAAGGGACAAGCTTAGATCCAGGAACCTTGATTTTGCTTTATGGCGTGAGCATCCTTTTGGGGTCTGACAAACTGACAAGGAGCTCACTTTGTGGAGTTAATGGCTTTGGGTAGTAACTAGATGCATAGAAAATAAGCACCTATTCACTTTGTTTAGGCAGTTCAGATATCAGCACCTCATTCAAGTCTATTCAGAGCAAGTAGGCTCCAAGAAATATGCTTTGCTGCTTTTATTGAACAGAAAAACTTGATAGGTCACAGTTAATGCACAACTCGTGTTTCTGGAAAGAAACATGGAAGTGGCAGCACAGGAAGATATAGGTTTCAGATCAGCTACAAATCACTGAGGAAGGTGAATTATAACAATTCTATTCTCTGAGGGTTAAAAACACTTAAACCAGAAAGATCTGGTCGTACCTTTCCTAGCCCTGGAACATTCTTTTTGAGAAGAAAAAAGGCAAATTTATACCAGCCCACATTTCAGTAAATAAGCAAAGACCCCAAGTAACCTTCTAAAGCTACTTGAAGGCTTCTTTTATTATTTTTTTTTTTGCTGTGGGAGAAGTTTACTGTTGTTGAGGTAACTTTTCTTCCTGACTAGTATTGACCAGTGTGGAAGGGAAGATTTACCCCATGCCTGTGTTTAGATATAGCTCTGCAGCATTTTACTTCACATTCTTAATACGTAGTTTAAACATGCTGGTGCTGTGTGTTCTTGGGGCTTTTTTTATGTCATTTGATAGCACTTGTAGAACTTGAGCCAAGACAATTCCCAGAGGAAAGGCATTATTTCTACCTAGCATTAGGTGTTCATTTGGGAAATTTCCAAGTGCTGCACTGGAGCAGAAGGGTATAGTAGTAATGGACATGGAGAATCCCTTATAGATATACCAAGACAGCAGTCTACTCTCTGTCTATAAAGTTGAGAGGAAAAAGGCTAAAGTATAAATAAGACATTTATATAAATACTGGATTAAAATAACAACAACAAAAGAATTAAATAGTTCCTAAATTGGAGTAGCCACTTGCTGTATTTGAGGGACTAAGGAAATGATGGTTTAGTATTCATATGCTTTAGCCATAGATGCTATTCTAGCTATTTTTGAAGAGGGAATTCCTGGGAATATTTTGTATATGTGTATTGGGTCTGGCTGGGATGGAGTTAACCTTTCTCATAGCAGCCCCCATAGTGCCATGCTTTGTATTGGTAGCTGTAACAGAGCTGATAAGACAGCAGCGCTTTGGCCTCTGCTGGCAGTGCTCCTACAGCATCAAGGCTGCCTCTCCAGCTCTACCCCAAGGGCTGGTGGGCTGGGGGTGGGCGTGAGGCTGGGAGGGGACACAGCCAGGAAAGCTGACCCAAACTGACCGAAGAGATACTTCATATCATATGGCATCATGCTCAGCAATGAAAGCTAAGAGAAAGGGGGAGGAGGGGGACATTCATTATTAAGATGTTTGTCTTCTGACTCAACTGCTATGTGTACTGGGGCCCTACTTCCCTGGAAGTGTTTGGGCATCTCCTGCTGATGGGAAGTAGAGAATAAATATTTTTCTTTGACTTTGCTTCAGTGCATGGCCTTTGCTTTTCTTTTATTGAACTGCCTTTACCCTGACCCACGAGTTCTTAATCTTGTTTTCTTCCCCCGTCCCACTGAGAAGGGTGAGTGACAGACTGGCTTGGTGGGTACTTGGTTGGTGGCCAGCCAAGGTCAACCCACTGCAATATTTTAGTTTCAGCTTAAATTGCTGCAAAGCATAACTAGGTAGGTGAGATGTCTTCAAGTAGTTCCAGATAGGAATTGAATCCAAACTCCTTGCTGTTCTACAGAATCACTCAAAACTTACATTTAAGAGAACATTTTTCCTTCTTTGCATGCTTGAAATGTCTTTCTAAATTTCTGAAATATTTGGCAGAGCAAAAGATCCAGTCTATAAACTTAAACATTTTTTGTTACCAGGAAAGGAATTTCATGAAGTTATTTTAAAATTTCCAAAGATTCTCAGTCTGAAGCTGTTCACCTGCATCTATAAAAGGAATTTATAGAAGTATGTGATCAAAGTAGTAAAAATTTCCTAAGATTAAAGTGCATTTTTAGTTACTCAACTAGGAATGAACATTGACTTTATCAAACATTTTCATTAGTACATTAAGCTTCATAACGTAAGTTTTATGTACATCACAGATTTCCAGACACAGTTATGTTATATAAAATTTAGAACAATCTATGTTTTCTATCAATTTTAATTTGAAAACGTACCTCTTGAAGTTAGAAAACATTTACACATCTTGAAGGTTTAGTGATATAAGTAAAGAGATTAAATTACATTTTCCTAAATTATCTAAGTGTAGGGAACGGATATTGTGGACCCTAAGAACATAAACAAAATTTGCAAAGATGGTGTAAGATCAAGGCTGGTGTTTAGTGAGATTCAGCGGGGCACCTAAAATAACGTTTTGTGATATAAAAAATTCACTGGCTCTAAGATATTTTTGAAAACTGTATTTCTGGAGACACGTATCAGAAATACTTTGGCTTTTTGCTGTGTGCAGTACCATGTTAGCTAACACACGGTAACTCAAGCAAGTTCTAATCTGATGTGGAAATTTTTTTCTAACTTTAGGAAAAATATATGTACCTCCGGCTCTTGAAAAGAGGTAAGCTGTCAGTGTTTCAGCTCTTGTTACCATGATTTGATAACACTAGCGTAACCAGACGTGCCATCTTTAGATTAATAGGTAACATAAAAAAGGAAGACTAATTATAAACAGTTTAAAAAAGGAAAGCAATCATTTAGTGCATCAGTAGCTGGCAAGGAAAATTGATTTCTACTTCTTTTCATAATTCATTAAGTGTATCTTAGTTTTGGGCTGAGGGGAGAGAGTTATTTCAATTTCCAGCAGCTAAATCTATCTGAGCAACGTTTGTCAAGTCCACTTGATGGATAGCAGAGCCCTTCAGAGTGGTTTACAGGTGGGATGCCTTCGCTTGTGCTTCTCCTGCTGCTGCTGGCTGGGACATGGGACCTGCCCCAGCGCTGCTGGGAGAAGGAGGAGGCTGGCATCAATTTACTGCATCAGTTTCGACCCTGGAGCAGGGCCAGGCTGAGTTCTTCCCACCTGAGATGTCTCCCCAGTTGTCCTCCAGCATTTCCCAGTAGGAAATATTGTGTCTGAATGAGTTCTGACAGCAATTTGCACAAACTTTTCTCAAAAAATATCAGTCAAAAAAAGCTCAACATCTCCTCATGTGACCTATTCCAGTGCTAGGTCATCTGTGCTGTTAGGAAATTATTCTTGCCCTATCTCCTGAATTTCCAATGTAAACCTGTTATATCTAATCCTTTCACCAGCTGACCTGGAGAATAATTTATTCTTTTCCTTTTAGTAGGAAGTTTTGAAGTGTTTTGAAGACTGTCACTGTGTTTCCCTTTGTTTTTCTCTAACTGAGACTAAAGCACTCCATTTGTTTCTGAGTAGCAGGTAATTCTGACTTGGCACGTCACAATGTGCACTGACAGGTGCTCTCTAGCTGTGTTGTTTACCCCTCATGCTTAGAAGTCTCATCACTAAGTAATGTATTAGTACCTAACTATCCCCAAATACAAAGCAAAAAAAAGTCTTTTTAATTGTTTATGCAATTTATTTATGCTACAGTATTTATCTGCAAAATATAGCTCCAGAATCTCCTATACTAACTTCTGATCACATGTAAAATGCTCTTTGTGCTAGGTGTGAATACAACTTGAAAGGACAAAGCAAAACAGCTGGCCCTGTTGCTATCCCCAATTGTTATTTTGTAATGACCTTTTGCTTCGTCAAACCACAGCGACTGCTTTAGAAAGTATCGGTGGACACGTATGATTTACGGCACATACAGTCTGAATTGTTATGCTTAATTGTTGTGGTCTTAGTTGTTATCGTTGGTCATGTAGGTGAGATTAGTCTCATGGGCTATGACAAAAATCTAATTGTCCACAAAGACCACCAAGGGGTCAAGAAATGCAGGACTAAGCTGTGAGTGAAGAAAGAGAAACATGCTTTCAAAGGAATGACTGAGGAAGGAAAATAAGATTTTTTTTTCTTTCTGTTTTTAAAGGTATTATTCCATTTTGGTGTAATGGCTTGGCTAAAAATCTCCTCAGTGCAAAGGTGATGTGATACAGAAGAAGTAGATAAATGTCCCACTGCACAAACAGGTCGTGAGATCCTAAAGCCAGTAAGTCGAGCTCAAAGCAAACCCATGGCCAGGCACCCTCCTCTCTCCCCAAATACAAGAACTTCCCAATCAGAGCAAACCAACACAGAATTTGATCTCATCCAGATCCTGCAAAGCAGCTGATAAATGTATTTTCACAAAACAGTGTCTTGGAGTTACCCTTCTCATCTACTTTCTGTGATTCCTGCAGCTCTAGCTTTAACTGGATGTATTTAAGTGTGGAAGGAGCAGATAAGGTAGCTGATGACAACCAAAGAAGATTGAGCAATAACAATTAATTACCCAGCTCTTTGGTCCCTGAAATAGTATTTCAAAGGTAACACTCCCCTCCCCCCTTATCCCCTCCTGAAAAAGACCTGCTGTGTCTAATAGGATATCGCGCTTGGAAAGAGATTAGTGTGAACAGATCCAGATCTAATTGTCTTTATAAGTCACTTAGTCATTTGCCTCAAACAATGGAAGACACAAGATCGTAATTAAGGCTTCCAGCTCATGGCAAGATAAAATGCACACCATGATAGCAAAGCAAGTGGTGCAGCATGTCATAAAGTTATCGCCTCAGAGAGAGTCTATTGTTCCCTTTTGAGCCTGTGAGCTGTTCTCTAATTGATGAAGAAATTAGGAACAGATGATGATTTTTGGAGGCAAATCTGCTTTTCTTCTGGAACTGTCAAATTTATCTTATGCAACAGCATCAGCTTAGCAGAGGAGAGCACCTGTGAACAAAGGGCTGCACTTGAGGTGTGACCACATCACCCATCAGTGACACCCTGGGTCCCACCAAGGCCAAGCAAACCTGAAAGCTGGGATCCCCATGACTCTAAACCATTTAGTTCTTGGCATAGTCTCATCATTTCTTGTGATGTGAAGTTTAGGCCAGCAAGCATGGAGTTACTGGGTGGGTAGGAAGGAAATCTATAACATATGTATGTGTGTATATATATATATATATATATATATATATATATATATGTATATATATATTTTTTAAACTCCATTAATATTGCCTGGAGGTTTTCTCCAGACTGAGAAAGCAGGGCTTGGCTGTGTGGCTGGGTAATTAGGTGATGGGCAGCCTGTCCCCAGCAGCTGTCACTGTGCACACAGATACTAGTGATACAGTCTGGGTGCAGTGTGTCCTGGACAGGAGATTTTAAAATCATCCTGTGTACCCAAGTTGTGTGTATTTTGGCTTTTTATCTCCTGCAGAGAAGCAAGGCTATTGACTGCCTTAGCAGGTGAGCTCAGTAGCTCCAGCAATACTTGAGACACCTCAGAGCCAGAAATCCCTGCAAAGGCACTACATTCCCCATCTAATTCCACTCCATTAAGGAGTTTATCTGAGAGGGCAGAACCTTTCCTGATTGAAATTACGGAATGGAGTTCAGTGACAGTGTCTCAGCTGTGGGCTACATGTACCAGCCACCAGGCTACTGCCTATTTAGAAATGAGGGTACTTCAGACTGCGGTTTTACATGACAAAGCCACGTGTTGCAACACTCTTTCAAAATATTCTTGCCCTGTTCTTCCACCTCTCATCCTCCCCCGAGAGCCCCTTCCCATCCTCATTCCTATGCACCCTCTTTCCAGCTCTGCTTCCTATGGCTATGCTGCTTACTGGATCCATTGATCTGGATTTAAAATAACCCCTTTTTTCTTTAATGACTGTCTTTAATGACTGCTTTATTTTTGAGCTGGGTAGTTCCCTGAGTCATTTCACAATCACCAAAGAGCACCAGGTAGCAGTGAGTGGTAGGGCATGAATATATTAGAACGCCTCAATGCTTCATCTTGCAAAACCTCAGCTTAAGCCTTTCCTATTAAAGTTACTCTTCTGGGTATAAACTACTTATAGATTCACAAACAGTATAAATGCACATTAAAATGACATTCTTGTTTACCGATTTGGACACTCCCTGGATGATGATGGATTTCTAGGCTTCATTTACAATGACTGGAACTGTTGTTGAAAAGAGGGAGAGTACTTCCCAGTACATCACATCTGCAAACGGGAAGTACGCATTCCAGTCCTCAAAAGCAGCAGAAGAAAACAAATCTGTAATGCTGTCAGTCCAAAAACAATGTAAAAAGACAGCTTTTTCTTTTTCTTGCACTGCTGGGGATACAGCCTTTCATTTTCCTAGACTTTCTTGAAATGAAACATTTTGTTTCAGAACAAAGGGAAGCTTGTGGGTGGGATTGAGTTCAAAAAGAAGATACCCAAATTACAGTTTCTGCAAGTAGGCATTTGCCAGAGGTTTAAGCTCCCGTCACAGACAATGCAGTCTCTCGTGCTTGGGGAGTGGTTCATCTCACCCCAGAGCAATTGCTCAGGGTGGGAATCAGCTTCCTGAACAAAGGCTACTTGTGGTGCTTGAGATGCCTGGAAGATCTGCCCAAGGTGGGCAGATGTGGCAGGCACAGCAGACCTCCAGCCTTTTGTGGCAGCAACCGAAGACAGGAATGATAATTCACAGCATCTAAAATTACACTAGACACCTATATTTAGGCTACTGAATCTTACCATAGCAGCTAGTCAGTTAAATAACTTTACAATCTCAATACATGGTTGAAGGCACTGAGCTCTTGTCTACAGACTTTAGAAGGACCTCAAATGGGCATATTTGCATTCCTATATGTAGATGTATAGATTTAGATGTCTTACTCTCACGTTGAATCCCATTCTATTTGTCAAATCAAACAACCCCCTAATTGCTTATTTTAAAGAATAATCAAATGTATTTTAATGTGAATCCTTTTTATATATGTGGTAGCTGTGCTGATAAACTAAGAAATCAGTCCGATGTGGCAGTTTGGGGAATGCACAGATTTGACAGTGGTTCTGTGTGCCTGTGGTCTTAAATATTGACATCTCGGTCTTTGGCACTTACACAGGGTGCTATGTGAGACTCAGCTCTTATTTTATGCATTTAGCTGAAATGAGTAATAGCTGAAAAATGGTCAAAACCAGAAAATATGCATGTTCACATGTATGCCTGTGGTCTTACAACAGCGTTCCTCCAAAGACCTTTCTGAGCAAGACGTCTTTGCCTATATGAATAAAGATAAGGAGAAAAGTTGAAGGGAAAAGCTCCCTTAGCCCATTCAGACAGCACGTAGCAACTGCAAGATGCTGTATTTTGTATTTTGTGTATTTTAATGTTTGAGCCTTTCACCTGGCCATAGCAAAATTATCCGAAGTTTCAATATCCAGTTTTTATCATGAAAACCACTTCCCCATGCTTTGCAAGACTAGCTAAAAACTGCCTGTGTTTCTAGCACAGGGCAGATTCCCTGTCCAAGAGCTAACTCAGAAAAAAATGAAACTGTAATGAGTGTTCTGAGGAATTTTTCTCAATTTAGTAAAAATAATATTCCTCTATAATTTATTTCACTTGCTTCATTTGTCACTACTTACCATCAGAATAATTCAACGTTTTTTTTACAGGTATATCCCCTGTAAAGTATTTATGTCAAAGCACTGTGACTTATTCCTGTAAATTATTGATGACTAGAGAAAATGTGTTTAAAACATGATGAAACGCCATGTGTCTAGTCATAAATAGAATAAATGATGGTGACATTTCTATGCTGGGCATTAGCAAACTAGGGCAGAATTCCTTCTGTTTAAATTTGGTAATTTCTAAAGCACATAAGTATGTTATTTGTTTGCCTGGACAGGTTTTTATTTTAACTAGAAATTAATTGTACTTTTGCTTGTATTTCATTTGGACAGTGACAGGGTTTGGCATCTTAAGTGAATACTTTCTTGAGGTTTGTATTTACATCTGATACACTACCTTGTTGGGAAGGAAAGGGCTACAGGGCTACTCATGAATTGCTATTGGCAAAAGCAACGAAGGCTGATTTCTGTTCTCCTCTGGTATTGCTCAGGGTTGCCAATAGAGATGCTTTATTTTATTGCTTTTAGAATCTGAGATACTCCCCATCCTCCTCTACTCCTCAGATTTCCTTTAATCTGTCTATAGCCACAGAGAACATTTCTGGTTTGAAGAAGAAAAAACCTTTCAGTGTTGCGCTGCAAACAGGTTATGGCAGAACTGCAGTCCTCAGACGCCCTAATCAGACTGATGTTTCAGGGCAGGCCAGAAGTGAAAAAAGAGGAAAGAAATAAACCACTCTAGAGGAGGGGAAATTACCAGTGCAATACAGAAGCACCTGAAGCAAAAGGAAGACATGTTCTTTTGATCTATTATTGTTAGTATGCAGGCCTGAATAAAATAGATAGATTAATTGGAAAATAGCCTGTAGCCCATTCGTAGATAATGAACTACTTCTGAAATCTTTACACAAGATACCCTTCCAGATCAGATGACTGCAGTGCTTACTAAAGCGCTGCTGCTTCTGATTTGGAGATAAATAAATCTTGTTTGCTGGTTGCAGTAAACTGACAGAACTCTCACGCTGCCATATGGTTTTCAAGTAGCCTGCAGATTTTAAAAGAAGTTAAATGTCTGCTGTGGAAAAAAGTGCATTCTGTAGTGCTGCTTGCTGTGGCTTAAGCAGAAATGGACGTGAGAAGTCCAGTCATTTTCACAAGCCCTAACCCACAGACAGTCCACAAAGCACCTTTTGCAAGCAGCTTTGGAGAGAGGTAGAGCACCACCGCGCTGGCCACCATGCTGTCAGGCATGCAGAGGGCACAGCACCAGTCAGCACTGGCTCTTCTGATCTGGCTGAGCCTGCTGTTCACAGGGGACCGTCAAGAAAAGAAAGAAATTCTGCCATGGGCAGTGACAGAGCGATAGCAGCATTTGTAAGGCCAGAACAGGCCATTAGCTCAGCATATATTACCAAATTTTAGGCAATTATTCTTACATTGAGAGTGATGACTTGCACCTGACTCATACAGCTGCAATACTTCCTTAACTTATTCACACTAACATGAGTGCTCCAATTCCTTATTAAATTCTTAGAACTCTTAAAATCTGATTTCTGGTATAAGTATTTTATGGAAAGTGAATCTTGATGTTTGCCTCCAACACTCATTTAAAAATTGATGATTCTTTACCTCTGCCAGCTGTGAAACCTATGCATTGGACTGATGCTGGACACAGATGAAGAGAGTTCATTAAAAAACACTGAACCAATAATTCACTGACATTTCTTGCTGTATTTGCCTAGCTCTATTAGTTCTTAAATCTCTAAGACCTTTTTAAACATGTGGAGTGAGACTGAGGAAATAAAATGAATCTGTTCTAATGGAGACATTTGTCACTGAGGCAGATCAGCCAGCCTGAAGTTAAAGAACAGGCACTGGGAAATTGAGGACATTGCTGAAATAAGGTTAAAACCTATGATCACAAGAATTCATAAGCTGAACCAGTCAAGAGCAGCTGACGCCCCAGACCTCATCCAACTCCGTTTGTCTGATCAGCAAACTGGAGCAGGGATGATAGCTGAAGCTCTGGCAGTCTGAAATACAGAAATGATGAACATCGGGTTAGTTCTTTCCTGAATAAATGCCATGGGAATGGCTTAAAACTGTGTAGCTTCTTAAGATACTCATCAGTTACCTAAAGGTCAGAAGAAAGTATACTGAGGTAACTGTACACTAGTCAAGTGTTCTCGACCTTGAAACTTCAACAGGTACTTGGAAAAACAGAAAAGAAATGGTGTAATCAGAAATGGTGAACTTGAATGATGGACAAATTTTCTGTTAGTGTAAACGAGCCGGTGTTGCTGATTGTTTTATGTGATACATACATTTTTAGGCTTCTGTTAATTACAGTGTCAGATGCATCTAGAGAAGCTGTTTCTTACTCCAAAATCAACCATATTATCTCTCATTATAAGAATATATCTGTTAAGCGTAAATCAGTACTGGAATCTTATGCACACTTCTATATATGGATACTTTTCTCCTCTGCTTCATATTTCTCCTTATTACTTCTGGTCTTTTCAAGAGTATATGAAATAAGATCCCAGTGGGGGTTGAGGAATCTGTTCTAATACCTACTTTTCCGGCAAAGTGTCTCCCATTTAATAGATTGCCAGCTTTATGATAAAATGTTTTTTGTACCCTAAGAAATACAGAAAATAATTTCCAGTAGTGTACAACTAGTTAATTGTTAACTTCAGAGCTATAACAAAGTGATATGTTTTCATTTTAAGGAAAAAAAGTAAATATGCAAATCACAGTGGTATTTCTGGGTGTATGGAGTACACCACTGTTTAGGAAATGTTCATCCTATGGAGCCCAGTGCTCCTGTTTTCCCTAGCAGAGGACAGCAGCAATATACATTCATAGCTGTACTCAGAATTTCTGGCATTGGGCTGTTGCTGTCTGCATTGGCAGATAAGCTTTTTTTTTTTCCCTCTTTAAGTTCATAATTTTTACATTTGAAGGAGCAGAAGCGACAGAAATCAGGACTGCATTTATAGGATGGAAAAGAAAATAAAAAATATGGCTGCTAGTAGTGTGCAAACATTGCCATATTACTCTAGTGATACCAGCATAAAATGAATGTGCACTTTCGAGTTTTAAATTAGAGAAAGTAGCTATGGGGTAAAGTTTTCATGAGGTAAGGTAGTTGATGATCAGAAATTTCAGCAGGAGGTAAAACCGGTAAAAAAAACCCCAATAGTTGGTTTTGAAACAAAAAAGGTACATGGATGTTGTGATTATAAGTGACAAGAGGAAGGATGTCAAGTCCAGTTTGTTAAGTAGGAAATGAGAAGTAACAGTAGCAAGATAATAGGCTGCAAGGAACCATAATTTCTAATTGTGGATTGTGCAAGTTGTGGGGTTTAAACGTGTTTTTAAATTTATTTATTTGTGTATAAATGCACCCATAAAGTGGTGCTTCTCCAGAACTGCAGATGCTCTTGCCCCTTTTTTTATGGTCTCATCACTGAAAATAATGACACTCAACACGCGCTTGAATATAGGAACAGAAGTACAAGCACCCTGATAACAATCCCCCATTTCAGGAACTTCATCTGCAGACTTTCTTTACCCAACTTGATGAGAGATGATGTGCTTCACTGCAGTGACCTAAAGGGTAATAGATGTGTCTACGCAGCGGGGACAGAGACTCAGAACAGCCCCCACCTTTCTTTCTTCTCTGTACTCTTTCCAAGAATACCTTGCTAGCTCAGCCCTTGAAGCTTTGTATTCAGAAAAAGAACCCAGATCTTCTTCCACCTATTAAACTATTCACCACACTTTTAAATGTATGATGGAGCACAAAAAAATTGCAAAGATACTGCCTTCTCTTCAGAGCCAACAGAAAATTAATCTATCCCAGCTCTGACAAATGGACATATGTCCTGGTTTCAGCTGGGATAAAGGGATAGAGTTAATGTTCTTAGTAGCTGGTGCAGTGCTGTGGTTTGGATTTGGTGTGAGACCAATGCTGACAGCACACGGATGGTTTTGGTTGTTGCTGGGTGATGTTAATATTAAAACAAGGACTTTACAGTTTCTTGGGCCCTGCCAGCGAGAGGGCTGGAAGGGCACGGGAAACTGGGAGGGGACACAGCCAGGACAGGTAACACAAACTGGCTAAAGAGATACTTCATACCATATGATAGCATGCTCAGTATATAAGCTGGGGGAAGAAGGAAGCGGGGGGATGACACTGGTGTTACGGTGTTTGTCTCCCCAGGTAACCATGATGGAGCCCGGCTGCCCTGGGGATGGCCAAACACCTGCCTGCCCATGGGAAGTGGTGAATGAATTCCTTGTTTTGCTTTGCTTGTGTGTGTGGCTTTTGCTTTGCCTGTTAAACTGTCTGTACCTCAACCCATGAATTTTCTCACTTTTACTGTTCCGACCCTCTCCTCCATCCCGCTGTGGGGGGAGTGAGTGAGTGGCGGTGTGGGGCTTAGTTGCCAGCTGGGGTTAAACCGCAACAACATAAAACAAACAGGAAAAAACTAACAGCAATGGTGAGAGCTGAAAGTGTGACAGTCTGGGAGGGAGGACACAGCAGCTATCTTTGCTCTGTGCTATTCCTGGGCACTTGCTGCTGCAGCTGACAGGACGGCTGGGTAAGTAGGAGGTTTGGGAAGTGTCACGTAAGCTTTTTTCTTGAGGGCATAAAGGGTGTCTTTACCGTTCTCTCAAAGGTTACATTCGATGAGCTAAAATACCCTTCAAACACAGAGCAGCGGCTATTTCTCAGCTCTTATTTCCTCTCAACTTTCATATCTCTTTTGAGGGTAAAGTGTTAAGTTTTTACAAGAACGTAAGAAATTGTACAATTGAGAAATGTCATTCAGACAATTGTATCTTTATGTTCAGAATGTAGTCTGTGTCCTTTCAACTGTCTGTTCATTCATTCAGAAGCTCATCTCACTGTCTTTCCAAAAAAGTAAATCCCTCTATTTCAGTGAGTCACTTTCAGTTTATTCCGTGTTTACTCTGATGTGTATGAAAAATTAATTGGGTTATTTTAGACCCTGGGTTAGATTAATAATTGCAAATTCTTACTTGGAATTTCATACTGTAAAGCTGATTTTTCTCTGTATAATACGTTCCCTGTAACATGCTTGATCAGCTTCTAGGATAGAGTATGTACATTCACTCAGAGCTACTTCACAGCGCTGGGAAGAGCACTTTAAAAAGGACACACAGAGGCCATGTTTCAGTTTACCTATTTAAAACAAATATTTTAGCCTCTGAAGTTGATTGTTCTCTAGAAGGTCCTATTTTTTATTGGTTATGAATGGATAACAATGTCTATGTGGAGATGTCAATGTTGTAAACATCTACATTAGGCAGATAAATCCTGTCTTGGTACCTAAACATGAGAGAACAAGTGTGTTCCTGTTTTGGTAATCTCAAAGGCATTCAAGGTCACTTGTGGCCTTTCTATATATAAAAGGGTCTTGTAAGAAAGACAGAGACACATTTTACCAAAGTCTTTTTGACACAGGACAAGGGGCAATGGTTTCACACTCAAGGAGGGCAGATTTAAATTGGATAGAAGGAAGAATTTTTTAATGATGGAAGTGGTGAGGCACTGGAACAGGTTGCCCAGAGAAGTTGTGAATGCCCCATCCCTGGAAGTGTTCAAGGTCAGGTTGGGTGGAGCTTTGAGTAACCTGATCTAGTGAAGATGTCTTCACAGAAGGGGGCTTGGACTAGAGGATCTTTAAACGTCCCTTTCAACTCAAACCATTCTGTGACTCTGATCCAATGGATGCTCTACTTTGTCCTGTAGGTTTCCCCAGATCCCCAGCAAAAGCTGTTAGTGCCTGCAGGTGGGTGCCAAGTGGGGAAAGGAACCCAAGCTCTGCTGTGGTGCTGCAAGGGGTAAAGGGACATTTGGTGACACAGTACCTCCAGAAGTAGACATGCCCCTCCCTCCAGCTGCTCATATTGAAGGGTCACCCCTTCCTCCTCACTAGCTGCTAGGGAAGACCTTCCAGGATAAGGTGACTCTGCTCCTTCTGCTGAAGCCAGGCCACATGCAAGATACATTGGGTTTCTGAGAAGGAGGTCAGAAGCAAACCAGAGCCTGCCTATAGCCCAGTGGGGAGCAGAAACATGTTTCTGGGGAGGGTAGCAGACTCCAAGACTGCGTGCTTCCAGCTGAGCAGCCTTACTGGTCTCCATAAAGCATAGTTCTTCTTGCTCCACTGACAGAGAGTCACTGACAGAGGGTCAGTGATCCCAGCTGTGCTAATGTGGCATTTCCTGGGCAGATACATCACCTTGGCCCAGCCAGAGTATCCAGCTGTGTGGGTACCAAAGCAGTCTCCAGAGGGTTTGCGGGTGGCCACGCCGGAATCCAGCCGTCTACATTACCTGTAAGGTCTCTATGCACTTTTCTGGCCTCAAGTCCATTATTGCCCCTGGAGACAGCAAAACCAAGGTAGGCAAGCATTGCTGCTCAAGCAGGAAAGGCTAGATGTGTCAGGAAGGAATCTCACCAGCTTCAGAGATGTTGGCTGAGTTCTAAGAAAAGAAACAACTGGAAAATGAAAATATACCAATAGTCCCAATATAGAACATAAGTGCAATTAGGAAACATCTTGAGAGACTGCATGTGGTAAAATAAATCAGATATACTGTCACTGTGAGAACCCTTCTGTGTTTTAAGTAGTCAGTAGAACAGTTTGTGTATGAGGAATAGGAATGCTGATACTGCCTATCCATCTATGTCCTTTTCAATTTGTGGCAGGTTGTTCTAGTTATAAACACAATATATTAATAAATCTATTTCAGAAGCTAAATTTTTCATATACATTCATTTGTGAGCTTTTCATGGTTCAGCAAATGAAATCTGCAACACCTGGCTGAGGTATATTTAATATGATGTAGCGTATGAGCTCTGGAATAAATTTAATAAACAAAATACTGAATAAAGTTGTGAAATGATTTATTGGAGCAACAGGGAGTTATATGGTAGATCTTATGTGGAAAATAAAATTATAAAATTTTAATGAAATAGGCATTTAAAACTGGAGTTGTAGTGTATAATTTATTCCATTACTAAAGTATTAAATTACTTTTTGTGCAATAAACCAGGATAAATGTAAGGCCAGTGATTATGAGTGTGACAAGTAGGGAAAGTGAATTTGTGTGCATTGCCATGGTATAGTATCAAATGGATACAAATACAGCTGTATAGTTACAAACCCAACATTTTCTCTGTAATACCATGTGTAACAAACTCATCAAAAGAGCAGAAGTTGCATTTGCCACTATGTTCATTTTTGAGATTTTGTAAAATTTTCCTGCCACAAAACACAATAAAAACAAAGTCTGAAGACTTTAATGAAAATAATCTAGATTTCTGCCCCCAAATAATTTCAATCAGAATACTGTTTCAGTATTTTATTTTTAATTTCTGTTGCTTTACATTAATGTCAGAAGGAAGTTCTTTTGACTTGAGAGACTTTTCAGCTAAGCTGTACTGAATCAGCACGCTTTAAAGTGATAGAATCCTTTCTTTTATCCATGAATTTATTTAAACAGTGTGTCCTCCAGTGGAAGAAAGTATCTGAAAAAATCCTGAACAGAACTGCTTAAAACTTTGCTGAAAGCAGAGAGATACGGGTTTAAGAGTGTTGAGAAGCTGTTGCAGTTGCAGCCTTTCCTACCGGTTCAGCTTACCAGCCTGCTGCGTCAGGCTGCTGCTCTCTCTTAACAGAAAGGTAGAGGTGAGAAAATAGAACAGTCGTTGGCATGAAACTTTTGTTAGCCATCAATAATTGTTTCCCATTCAAAATGCTAGATTGGTACGATTGAGGAATAATGCGGATTTTAAGGGAGTTAGGAAATGGAGCAGTAAATCATTCCCTGCCTGCACTGCAGCAGTTTTGGGACCGGTGCATGGGTCGAGAAGGAAGGGGGTGCTGGGGCAGGGGTGGTGCTGTGTGCCTTCTGGCTCCCAAAGCCTGGGAAAGAGTCCCTTGGCCACCACTCTGTCATTCACACCAATTATTGTGAGTTCAAGTGAACAGAGTTTTGAGACTCTCTAAACTAGCTTCCAGCCAGGAGGCATCCCATCCCAGAGGACACCAGAGCCAAACACCTGAGACCACGGTCCAGGTCTTGCCAGTGCAGCTGAGGCAGAAAACACGACCTCTGAGGCAAAAGACAAAAAAAAAAAAAAAAAAACCAACCCCAAAAACCCTGAAAAGGGACACTAAATTAAAAGCCATAGTAGGAAGGAAGAATAGTTAGTTAATAACAATAAAAGTAAAGGCTTATTCAGGAAAAGAAATGGTTAGGAGACATGATTATAATCAGAAGTGTTAGAAAGAATGTGATAAAGAAGAGGCAGACAAGAGAGATGGGGGTGACCAGAGGTGAAACAAAACAAAGTAAATTAGAACCTAATTAGGCAAGGGTTTTAGCCATGTCTTTAATCTTTCTGGAAACAAAAAGTCTCTGAAATGGTGAGGGAAAAAAAAAAAAAAAAAGTAGCTGCTAAACTGCCTTTCCTTTCTGAAAACTGAAGAATTTTCTGCAAAGAAAAAGACTTAAGGGAAGTGGAAGATGACAGAAGAGAAAGGAACTGAAAGGAGGAAAGGAAACTGAAGGAAGAAAAGGCAAAATGCACCCAGCTTTAGGACAGAATCAGTCAGTGTAATTTATTCATACTCATTTCAGCCTGTGATTTAGGGTTGTCAGGAGGTGACTTCTTACAAGCAAGGCCTCTCACAGCCAGGGCATTTGCTGTCAAATTCACATCCTCAAGCAAAACTGCACCGTCAAATCTACATTTTCATTTTTAAAAAAATTACATTACACTCCTTTCACAGAGCATTACAGAACTAACAGGAACTCAGAGATTGCTAGAGTTGTCTTGTGAGGTTTGCAAAATAGCCTGATAGAATTGCTCTAAAACTTAAGTTTCTCCACTTAACATTGGCATGGGAAGTAAATTCCAAAATTCCATCCTCTAGCTGCCCATATTTGTAACTGCATTATCATGCAATATAATTACTGATCTTCCAGCGCAAACATCTAATTGTCCTTCAACTATTGCCAGATAAAACTATCTTCTGATACAATATCTCAGGAGCAACCTGAAACTGAAATAAGTAAACCTATAATATACAGAATTTCACAGGAAAATAAGTGGCATGGGAAAATCTATATCACCATATTTTGTTGACATATTTAATTCAATTTAATATGCCCACAATAGAAAATGAAGCAACAAGTTAATCAACTCTCTTGAATTGTCTGAGCCAGACACAACATTTCTCCCGTCCTTTAACATGGTGCTGCAGAAGTCAGGGGCCTCTCTGCGCATTTGAACAGTCAGAGAGGTGGCAATCATTTCACAGACATCTACTTTTGACACTAGACGTCTCACCTAACCACTCAGAGCTCCCTCAATGGACGAGAGAGAAATGTGCTCCTCAGCAGAATTTTTTAGTGCACACGGCAATCCAGCAGGATTTTTCTGTGAACAGGTGAGTGCACTGGTGAGAGGTACTGAGGATATTAGCGCTGCAGGACCAGACGAAAAGAGCCACAAATGTAATCCATGCCTTGAAGAAGAGCTTTTCCTCATTCTTTTTCTGTTTTTGAAAAAGACATTAAGGAGCAGCATTACTGAAGAAGAACAGCTGGATGTTAATGGCCTCTTTAGTTTTAGGTGAAAGGCGTAGTGGCAACCAGTGGTTGAAAGTGGAAGTTGGACAGAATTGGATTAGAAAGAAGGAACAGCTGTAACAAAAGCTGACAGTCAGAGCAAACTCCCCAAAAGAGAAGCACTGAGTTGTTTGGGGACATCTCCAAAGGTTGAAAGAAATGGGGAGGATAGGATTTAAATGGCTAAATGTTCTGGGGTTTGGTTTGCAGGTAAATGTAATGTCTTTTGAGATACAGGTCAGACTTTACGATGCAATAAATCTCTGACCTTAATTTCAGAAACACAGAAATTATTTCAAATGCTTAATTATGATGATATATAGAGGGAGCGGAAAAAACATCACTGGTCAGATTTTTGAAAAATAGAAATTACTTTTAAGTGTTTATATTGCTTTGAAATGTGCATGTGAACATTTAGGACATGGTAGAGAATAAGAATCTGAGACTCCAAGAAAGCTGTTACATTTCTGCTCTTAAGAGTCGGAAGCCCATTAGTCAGTTTTAATTTCCTGAGTGTAAGCACTGTTTGCAAGACCGATAGCATGGCACAGGGAGCTTTGAACTCCTGTGTGTACTTAAAACTAGCAGGTTTTAAATAGGAAAACTTTGATAAAAGTAGATTCTTGCAGAATGTCAAGATGGCTGAAAAAAGGTATCTGAAAATGTTCTCAAAACACATGATGTGAAAGTGAGACTTTCCTTTTTTACTTTCTCTGTTAGCGTTTGACATATCCCAATGAAATAGTTGCCTTACGAGTGACCATTGCCTGCTATTTTTGAAAGACCAAACTACGTTATAGTAATGCAATTACCCCGGAAAATGCCATTATTTGGAAATCTAATTCACGCTCACTCAAATGAAATGTTTTTTTTTATTTTATAAGGCCCATATTCAAGATCTGAGCAATTTGAGCGTCACTAGATTTTTCCTAACACCACCACCCACCTTTCTTCATGTCGGCTAGAACACTTTAGTAACAAAATGATGTACTGTGCTTCTAAAACTGTTTAAATTTGTATAGCCACCTCTGTTTTGTGGTAATAAATTGGAGTGCATCCTCTAAAAGGGAAAGAAAAACACCTGTCACTTTGTACTTTAAAATATGTAACATAAAAATCTGAATTGCATTGCATACTTTTATTAAATTCAGGTGGAAACTTTCCCTGGTGGGCAGGCAGGTTCCTAATGAGCTTGTTTATCAAGGTTTTGTTGGTGAGCTTAAACTTAGAGTAGGACCAAAGTGAACCTTTTCTTCTGTGCTTGGCAGATGCTTTATCATAGGTACGATAGGTTCAGGTGAGTGACCAAGCAGATGACCATAACAGAGCTGAACTGGTATTTTATACCGATAATAAATGACAAATAAAAAGGCAGTACTGAAGTTTGGTGCAACTCACTGATAAGAAGTTTATCAAGCAAACTGAACATTCATCTTCTTAGTATAAGGCAGCTGACAGCATTGATTATCGACGTCCTTCGCAACACCAGTTGTTAGCATGCTAAAATGAATCCTTTGAAAATTCAGGCAACCTTCACAGGCTACAGAGCTTTATGCACAGCTTTCACTTATGCTGAGCATCTATTTGATTTTATTATTATTTCCCTCCTTCTGCTTCTCTTGTCCCTTTTTAGATTTTTCTTAGGGATCTCCTTTTCATTTGCAAACTTCTAAGGGAAAAACCTGTGGGTTTTTTTTTTTTTTGCTTCTTACTACCTGCACCTTACTTCAGGGAGGTTTTGGAGGAAACTGCTTCTCTCTTCATTTTCAGCCGCCATTCCAATTTTACCATGGAGTATTCCCTTATGAAACCCAGTCATGATATCCATGGTCTTTACTCAGAATGAAATCAGACACAAACAGCCCCCATCAGAGAACAGACGAATTGCCTTTTGCTGGCCTGTTGTGTGCTCTGGGACTTGCAGGACAATCTTTAGCGTGACATATTGGCTTGAGGTAATCGATTCCTTGAAAATAGCCATTGAACTACCTGCAACATTAGGACAATACTTTCTATGGGATGTTTTGCAATAATTCAACTTGGCAGCAACTGTGCCATCTAACCGAGGGGCTGTCTGCTTTCCAGCGAGCTCGGATAGTCTCTCCTCCAATGCATTACATCTTTCTTTGAATGTACAGAATATGGTGACCTGTGGCAGCTCTTTCATAAAGGCTTCAGAGAAGAATTATTCTGTAATGTACGCTTGAATACTTGTGGGTTAGAGGAGGGTTAATGTATTCTCTTCGGAGCTTATTTTCACATGGTTTTGAGAAGGTCAGTGTCCTGCCTTACCTAATGGCAAAGCCATCAGTATGCTTGTCAAAGCAAATCACGCAGGCACTACAATCTAAAATACATTTGAAATGGTGACTTAGGTAAAAGGCCACATATTGGTTTGAGTGGACGGTCAGTGGAGGGTAGATGACATGACTTAAAAAATTACGTCTGCCTGCTCTGAAAATCTGATTTGCTGGAAAAGGTGTTCTAAGTCTGCTGCCCTTTGAGAGCAGAATTCATAAAGAGCTTTGCGGCATGGTTAACATTGAGTTACAGCACCATTATCACTCATCAGTTATTTGCCCAAAGGTCTGTTTTTCACATGAGAAGCTTAGTTTGAAATGTGTAGCCACCTTTTCGCTCAGATTTTATGGCTTATGAAGTAGCTGCTCAAAGGCAGTGGTTGAAGTCCAAGGAGAAGTTTCCTTATGGCAGAGGAAAAGCTGGCTGTAAACTCTCAACCACCTACAGGACAAGTCATTTCAATGCCAGTTATGATCTGAGGTTTTGCAAGTGTGTGGTTAAAAGAATCGATGGGTTGTATTTGGTCTCTGGACCACAAACTGGCTTGTCTTAAGGCTGAGGGTAAGGAAATGTTAAATCTTAGCCTTCAGGCCACAGGCAAGTACCTAGTGAGTAAGATCCGTTGCCTTTCCTTGCTTTCTGCTGTTTCTTCCAGGGCACCTTGTGTTTACCCATTGTTTCCAGCCAGCAACAAAAGATCAGTGGCTGAGACACAGGGTAGAGCTAGTCAGAATTGTGAAAAGAAATTGAATTTTGGAAAAATCTTTGTTGAAGGAATGTAACATTTGGGAATTACTTTCCTTTGGGAAGAATTAGCATGTCCAGGGAAGGGATTTGAGCAAATGGAGAATCTGGGAGCAAGAAACCCAAGTTTCCCACATTGTCCTTATAAAACACAGTGAGTGCCATGGGGTACTCCTGTGGAAAAAGAGGATGCCAGGTTTTTCCTGCAGGAGGGGATCTGTTCCCTTCTAACTCAAAAGTAAGAAACACACTTCCACGTTATTTTCCTATGCTGTTTGGGTTTAGTGCATGATAAATTTTTATGACTAATTTAATTGTCCAGGCAATATACATTTTTCCTTTTAGTATTTAAGGCATTTCTTAAAAAGGTAATATGCAGTTTCCAATACTTACATATATATGTATTTCTAACTTGAGATTATCTGCTGCAGATAAAAATTACGATACTTTCACCTACATGAGATTAAAAAGAAAAGTAAAACTTTTGCATCATATCATAATTCTTTTCATTGCTTGGTATTTTCTTGACTTTCCTGTTATCATTATTTCTCTTCTTGCTAATTCATTCATTCATTGTTACCTGGTCTGGAAGCCATTGCTCCCACTTTTCCTCATGCTCTATGCACACCCTTGCAACCATACAGTTTTTATAGGTGTTCATTTGAAGGAGTTCTCTGAATAATGTAAGGACTGGGACTTCTCACTGCACAAACAAATAAAACTTGCTTTCCAAGATGATACAGCCAGCAAACCTGTTATTTACCTGGGGATATGACAACCATAACTACATTTTCGAGGCTGATTTTGAAAGGCTGCTTTCTCAAGAGACACTAATGTAAAACCACATCTGGAATTGAAAACGAGATCCATGCTTGCTATGAGAGAATGTTTGCACCGGTTTCCTCATGACTTCAAAACCTATTTCTATGTTTATTAAATTTCAAAAACCCCTTTTGTTTCCCAGCACTATCACTAATATAGCATCATAAAACTTGTGCCAAACGTATGGATGCAAGCAGCTGCAGGAACACACATTTCAAGGCATGTGTTTTAGCTCCCACTGAGTAGTTGCCTATTTCTGCTACTGTCTGAGGGATTTCTACAAGAAACCATTTTCAGGGTGAAAAAGAAGTGTGTTTAAGTTGCTGAGATGAATTTTTTAAAAGTGAAAAAAGAACAAGGGTGGGTATTTTTTTATGTTATCTAGCCCCATATTACTGTCATCTCTTTGAAAAGCAATAAATTCTTAATTCCTCAGAAGTTAATATAGACTTCTAAAATATAATTCAGCACACAGGTAGATAATCCTGGCGGGTTTAAATTTTCCTTTAATTTCAATCAGTATAAGTCTCCCCTTTTAACAGATAAGTTTAAAACTGAAATACTAATATTAACTAACAGGACATTTTGTTATTTACAGTCTTTAGAGCAGAATATAAAATATTGTTCTTTTTAAATATACGGAATTCTAGTGATAGGAATAGCTTATTTTCCCACAGGAGAGGAGCCACAGGTTTATATATAATGAAAACTGGAATAAAGTTCTGGATAAGGTAAATATGAAACATTGCTATAGGGAGAACAATTAATTTAGTTAACCTATGGAAATAGTCAGTTACTCAACTACAGAATAGTAATTTTAAATGGCAAAGACTTGGTCTTTTTCAAGGGCTGTTCTTCATGAAAATAATTAATCATGGAAATTATTATTAAGAATTTTTTTGTATCATTTGAAAAGATACCTTCTAATGGTGAGAGGTTGTAAATCTTGTTATGAATACTAAGGAGCATATGAATAGAGTGTTCTTTCCATTTAATGAGCCAGTCCTATTATTACTAGAGATACCAAAAAAATGTACTTCAGAAATATATTTCAGAGCATTTATATGCATAATAACAGTTTGCTTCTACTAGTTGGTACTGCAGATTTTCACACAAACAAATATTTAAATTAAAATTTATAATAGAACTTGCCCTGTGGTTTTTTGCAAGTCTTTCTAAGGTCCTGTAATAAGAAGACCAGTAACTTGAGCAGCACAAAGAAATTATGCTGGAAATACTGAAGCTGACAGTAGAGAGAAAAGCTATTATGAACTAGGTGACATATTTTTTGTATTTATATCAGCTGCAACATTGGCCTTAGCACCCATGAACTGGCACTAAAGTTATCAACCACTCTGGCAGGCTCTGAAGACTTGGGTAATGAAATCTGCAATCCCAGGAGAGCTGGTGTGCAGAAAAATCTGTCAAACCTGCAGCCCAGGGTGCTTAATTTGCACACATCATCTTTTCCCATATGGTTTCAGAGGGGTCCATGTGATGCTGAAGACAAGCACAGCTTCATTCACACAGCTGTTTCAGCAGGAAGGCACCAGGCAAGGTCTAGCTTTAACTTTGGCAAACAGGTTGATGACAAAGGTGTCTCCACTTAGACTTTGTGACAACAGAGAAGTGAGTGCAACCTCTGCTGATGTGTGTTGAGCAGTGTTGCAATAGGTGGATGGAATTATGAACGGCTTGCTGCCAGACCCAAGCCTGTATTGCTATGCATAAAAACGTAATGGCTAAAAGACCATGTCCTGTGATTTACACTTCTCTTCTAACCATTTTTTGTTAGGAAAGGCTTTGAACAGTATAACACAGAAACATTACCGTGCTTTCAGCACAGCTCTGATGCCAGGAGTGTGCTGTGCCTTACTAACAAATGACTGTTAAACTCTAGGTTATACAAACTACTTACCACATTTAGGAACATTATTAAAATATCTAATTAGAACTTGTACACGGACTTTAAAGGGTACCCTTTAAATTAAGGGGCATTTATAAAACCTCTAGTTATCTTCATGATTAGGAGACACAGAAACATTTTAGCGGCTTGTTTAACAGATATTGTGTAGTTTACGGCCAGAAGGGACCATTAGAGTATCTAAACTGACCTCCTGCATTTCACAGGCAATTAAGTCTCACCCAGATACTCTGTAGCAGCTTCATCAACTTGAATTAAAATGAAGCATTTCAGTCTTGGTCAGACTATAGTGTGTACTAGAGATGAAGAGATAAAACAGAGCCTCAAGACGCTTAAATGTTAGGAGCCAGTATGTTCAGATGATCTCAGAAGGCATGCCCTGTGCTGCAAGGGAAATGTTCTGTCAGACAGAACTTCAGGAAAGGCTCCAAATCTGGCAATCAGTTTGAACCTGAACTAGAACAGACAATATAAAGTATGATGGCTGCCATAACTTGGTGGATATGTCCTTAAGTGTATTTTAGATTTATTTTCTATTCTTTTATTCTCCACCAAGCAGTAAGTAAAAAAGTATAAAAAATACAGTTTTCCCCTTTCCTCTTTTCTTTCTTTTCTTCCTTCCTTCTTCCTTTCCTGCTTTTCCAAATGTGAAAAGCAGAAACTTATGGAAAAACACTGAAGCATTCCCAGCCATACAAGTACATGCTGTGACTCTGGAGCAGGTCCACAGAGCTTCTGCTATTCTGCTTTGGTGGGACAGACAACATGTCACACCTGGTATGAACACACCACATGGATAGCTGTTAAACATTGGGTTCCTGGACAGAGCTGGGCACTTTGGAGTTCAGGACTTCTGGGCTTCCTGAAGGCAGTTGGTGGTACTGCTTTGATCAGGTCACTTGGCATCCAGCTGTGATGGGCAGATGTGCAGCCTTGCTGGTGTAAGTGAGACACACTCTGCATAATCCATCTCCTGAGACTTGAATGTCAGCAGTAGACAGAGACTACTCCGGGCAAAATACAGCATTAGAACCTGATAATGCAATCCTTGCCTTCATTTACAGACTAGGACAGGTGAAGTCTTGTGTTGCAGAACTGCATAAAGCCATTTAAAATAGTGACATTATATTTGGGCTAGAGGACCTAATCAGGAGCACATGAAAAATCAGAATGGCCTGTGAGAAACAGAACTATAAAATACCAGTAAGGAATTTACAAACTGATTAGAAAGTCAAATGAGAGCAACCTGTTTTTCTGGCCCAGTGGACCACGGGAGTAAGTTTTTAATGCTAAGATAGTGCCCGAAAGCAACAGGGGTGGTCACGCAGGCCAACAGAAATTTGGTGGGTTAAAGTTATATCAGCTTCAAGACTGTCTTGAAGCTGCAGATTCGACCTTAACACATTCAGTACACAGAGTCCATTCATTATGAAGTCCCTGAGTTGGCTGCTAAAGCTAGGAACTCTCCTCAAACGCTGGAGGGGCCACTAGTGCACTTTAGGTAAGAAAACAGTAGCTATAAAGATAAGTGATTTTGATCAGCCAGACAGTGTCAAACAAAAGGTATTTGACCATTTTCTTACGACTGTAATATTATCAATTCTACACTTTTCAGTTCAGGTTTTCAAACTCTTGATGCCTGTTATAATACATACTCAAAAGAGATTACAATCTATCCACCGGCTTCTTGCTGGAAAATGCAATTTATAATGCTTAGATTCTGTTTTATAGAGAAACTGAACTCCAACACCTTCCCCCCCTCTCCTTCCCCCTCCCAAGAAAAAGCAAATCAGAGTTAGAAGTAGGCTGAAACTTACTAAAACATTGTTCCTTGATGATATCTCTTGTGAAATACAATGTTTAGGAAACCAAGATCTTCCTCCACAGGCTGCTCTGCAACTGCTTTGCAATGGCTAATCCACTCTTTGCTCTTGATGAAGATAAGCACCATAAAAACTTCACAACCAGGGAAGGGTTGGGACACATCTGGGGTGCTGCCAGCTTCATGTCCCCAGGGCACATGAACCAGCTGGGACATTTAGGCCTAAACAGTTGTCATGTAATGAGGACATTTCTTCAATGATTCTTCAGTGTTCCTTATTTAACATGGCAATTTTGGTTGTGGCTGACTGTTGAAACTCTTGCTTTTGCTATTCTTGCTCCAAAGGTTTTCTATATAGTATGGTTATTTTATAGATTTAAAATTATTTGTATAAATGGAGGACAAAAATGATCTTTTCATTATTTTCTTTAAACTTAGGGATGTGAAACACCCCATTTTCTAAGTCACCCTGTTTTCTAAGATACCCTTTTTTTGTAAGATGTCACATTTGACTTTCTGGAGACTTTCCTGTTTGCAACAGAGATTAATCCATCACAAATCTAGCTCAGAGATTTACTTCTCTATTAAATCAGTTTGCCTCTTTTAGCTCTTCTCTGTTTTTTCTCTTAACTAGGCAATTTATTTCAGACAATGTATTGTCAAGCTGATCAAATAAGACAAGGATTATTTCCCAAGCATTTGAGCTCTCTTAGAATCAGGTCGACTTCAGTTTCTCCCCCTGACTATTTTTCTTTTTTTTTAAGATGAGTTTGGAGCAGGGTAAGTTTTCTACTTCCATTCTCAAATGGTCTGCAGACCAGTGTGGTCTGCTGTCTTATGCTGCTCATTTGTTGAGACAGAGTAGATATCACTCAAGAGAGCTGAGTGCTCTGGTTTTCTTCCCTCTGTGGTGGTATTGGCTTTGCTTCTTTCAGGCAAAAATTTCCACTCAGAAGCTGGAGATGTATCACTCATTAAAACCTAATTTGCTGGTTCCTGTTCGCCTTACCAACTCACTTCAACTTGCTGCAAGTGAAAATGTTGTGATCTATTTATGCTCCCTTCTTTGATAATGTTTCATGGTAGTTACTGCATTTATGGAAAGCAGTAACTTTGCTTTACAGAGATGCATTGTTGAGGTAAGAGATCAAAAGCCTTATTTACAGCCCACAGTAAAATGGTGCAGGTCATCGTCTTAGTTTCTCCACTCCATTGTTGCCCTGCTGAAGCCTACTCGCAAGGGTGAGTTCAGGCAGTGTAGGAATTCACTCTCACAACATAGACATAAACGTAGCTAAGGACTGATGCTGCATTCACTCTGTCAGTTTCCCTTTCAGCACGCAGCAGCCAGCTTCTATCTACTTTGATCCCCTGGGTACTGAATTTCTTTTGGACCCAGTCAGAATAACTGGTATTGTATTCCCTGTTCATCTTCATTGATGGCATTGACAAAACTTGTTGACAGAAGGGACGAAGTGGGTAAATAAGACTGTTTTCTTCTTTCGTTTTCCTTCTTTCTTCTTCTTTAAAATGATGTCATGCAGGTAAATGATGGTTGTCTATTTGTACTGAGGTATTTATTAGAAGTGGACTCTGAATTACGGATCCTGATGGATTTTTATAGATGGACTTTCATAGGTTGCACCACTTGATGCAGCTCAGATTGGTCATCTCTTTACTCTGTGCACTGTGTGGAAGAAATATCTTGATACTTAAAATTGTATGTGTGTGAACTGGACAGTACACAGAGCTTGGTGACCTGTGTAGTCAAAAAAACCTTTATAGGTAGCATGGGTGTTGCTCTCCATCTCTCTAGAGTACAAATTTCTTGATCAGCTCCTGTGTTTGTGACAGGTAAGGATGCAACTTGGCAGCTTTTGTATTTGGGTGTATTGTTTGGTTGCAGAAAAGAAAAATACTTCATGTAAGGCTTTGGGGTTAGCAGAACTTTAGCTTTGTGCAACACAATGAAAAGTCTCCTGTGACAGCAGCAGTCATCCCTGTACGCAGCCAAAGCTTTGACTCCCAGGAAGGCAGTTTTAGTTTATGTGTTAAACCACATCAAATTCTGACTAAACTGATATCCCTGGTAGAAACAGATCTTTTACTGGTGGCTATATCTTGAAGCCCCCTTTAATAGTTTCTTGATTGTACCAAGTTGAAAAGAGATTTGATATCACTGGTGCTCAGAAGGAGCCACCAGATGGATGTTAACATTGTGGCTAGAGAGCTCTGAATATTTTAATTGAGGTCAGTCACCTAAGTATGAACTGAATAGGTGTTGACAGTGGTGGTATCACTTCTTCATTCATCAGCTTAACAAACCTGGTTCATTTGACCTCACAGCCCTCTGTATTTGACTGTCCTATTGAATTACTGTTTTATTGCATTGGGTAATACTGGTTGCATCTCCAGCGCACAAGAACTCTGCCTGGCCTGTTAGTCTTACAGCTAATGTTGCCAGATCCAGCAAGAGTAGCCTGGGTGGTAAATCTCATCCTCTGGTACAGCAAATTGGGCAGCATTTCATCTGTAAAGCTGAATGAAGGGAAAGGAGAAGAGGAAAAGAGAAAAGTTAAGAATACATCCTGTCCTGAAAGAAGCAAATTTCACTGCCATAGATCCTCACATCTCCATGACCCTGGGATAAATGTCTTGGCAAAGTCAAGCCAGAGAAAAAAGTGAGCTGCAGCCATTACCATCTACCACCTGCCTTGGCTTCAGTGAAGTCCTAGATATGAGACTGTGACTCCTGCTATTGCTTTCTCCCTTCTATGTCCTTTTGCTTCCCTGTATGAGTTCTTCTTTCCCTATCTCTCCTTTTTTTGCCTTCTGCGTAAGAAGTTTGGTTTAGCTAGTCAAGCTGCATCTTTTTCAACACATCTGTGAGCCTGGGACCAGAGGCGCTCATAAAACTCTGGCCCAACCTGACTTGGGTAAAAATATGTCAGGTCCAGAGGCCGTTGATACGATGATGTTGCAACTGGTCTTCTCTGCAGCAATGACCCAGTTCACACTGTGGCAGAACTGCAGATTTTACTGTGCTGTTATTTCTTTCCCTCTCTCCCTCCTCCTCTCCCTCCATTCCATTTTCTCTTCATTCCTTCTCCTTTCTTGCTTTTTGTCTGTTTCATCTTACGGGAAGCAGACTGAACTTTGAAAGTAGCACCAATTTCCACAGCACATTCAGATTAATAAAGTTTTCGTGGACAGGGGGTAGCTGAAGATCACTTCATCCTACAAGAGATGGTCACTTAAAGGGCTTCTGTCTTTATAGAGAAAGTGAAAAGATTTTAAGAATATGGTTAAAATAAACTATTTTACACCTTACATTTTAAATGCTTTAACTCCGCTATTTTTCCTTTGTATTAAAAAAAAAAAAAAAAGATCGTGAAAGGCTTTTAATGGTTGTTTTCACCATTAGACAAGGCAAGATGAAATCTTGCAACCCAGCACCCCTCTGTTTACTGTTGCACAACAAAATAATCTACATTTCTCCCTACGGCCATGCAGTCCATCAAAACCTGTGTTGCACCTCAAACTTACTTGTTCTGCTGGTAAGAACAAGGGCCTTCCTGCCCTCTCACTCTTCCTCTCCTTCTGAGATACCGCTGTACCAACATAATGCGACTGCTTTAATCTCTGCGAGTTTGTGGCTGGGAGACAGGAAACACTGAGGAGCCAGAAGGAAGGCTGAGCTCTGGAGCATTCATATGCAGACTCCTTTCCTCCTGTCACCTTGAACTGTGATATTGCTGAGATGTGCCCCCTGCTCCTGGCTGGAAGCATCTGATATGGAAACGACAGCCACTGCTGCGTCCTTTTCACAAGAATTGAGATCTGAGAAAGGTAATTTGCAGGAGGTTTTTTTTCTCTTCCTCTTTAGCTGGAGAATCTCATGACTCTGCCGCACAGCCTGGCTGTGGGCCTGCATATAATGAGGCTGCAAAACTGCCAGATCTAAAGCAGTTCCTGGAACATCACTTCTCTTTAAGTGAGGCACTATTTGAATTATTTGAATCCTGTCCATCTACTACATGTCATGTACTTTTACTATGCATTACATGAAACCATCCAGAACATAATAGGGGAAATAAATACAACTACTAGACTAAAATTCCTGAAGGACGGTCCAGCCATTTTTCCTACACCCTGGTGACTCCCCAGAAATATGTACCCAATATCACCATTCTGGAAAGCTCATCCATACTCCCATTTGGCCTCGCATCCCTTCTTAAGCCATCTGGTCAACTTTCACAGAGCAGCGTTTGGCCAACACTGAGGGCTCTTTGGAAATCCCGCTCTCCCTCATTTAGGACACAATGAGTTTGTAAAAAAGATTTTGCACTAGGCAAAAACCTTTAGTCAACATAGAGTCACTGTTGTGAACAGAGAAAAATGAAGCAGAGAGGCCATTACATGGCTGTCAGAGCAGAGTGCTTCCATGAGTCAGTCTAATAACTTGCCTCCACATCTGTAGCTCTTTCAGATTTATTTGTATTACTCTTACAGGCTCACTGAACAATTCATTTTTTAATGAATTTCTGGTATACAAATACCAACAGTCCCTTTATCACTGACAAAGAGGGGAAAAGGTAAAAATGAGATTTGCAGTCCTTTTGTTTTTCAGATGTAAGAGTTCCCCTCTTCCACTGCAATATAAAAGATACAATGATATAAAACCGTGTGGTATCCTATTGGGAGCAAAAAATGATAAGATCTGTCTAATATAGACAACATCATTTAAATAGGAAAATGCATTGTGGATATTTTCGTAAAGGTCCAGAGGAAACTGAGGCATTTGTATTCTTCCCCTGCTAACACAGACCTCCTCTGCTGAGCTGTAGCCTTGTTTCTGTTATTTATGATAATACTCCTGTGATTCTGCTGTGTCTCCTGCTCAGGCAAAATCAAATCTGGAGGGCTGCTTTGCTGTATCTTCCAGTGAAAGTAACAGGACAACCATAGCAACTCTTTATGATTATTTTGATAAAGCTCTAAGCTAACTTTATTCTTAAACACTGAAGAGCATCAGAACCATGGCAGTCCAGTCTATGTCTGCATAATACATTTTAAGTAGGTAAAATGATTGTTGGTTTGAGCAGCCTGGGGAGTTTGGCAGACATTTGTCATATGAAAGGTTAATGAGAGGGAGATGCGTGAAACTTGATTTATCACTAGATAACCAAACAGGATATCAGGCTTCTCAATCTAAGTACCCTCTTATTAGATTCTAAAAATAACTCCTGAGACGTTAATCTCATACAACTTTAAGTGCCGTGAGTGCCTGTGTACTTTAGGAAACCACAGGATTTTCTTTCCTTGGGTGTTCAATGCATGTGCCCCACCTGTATCACTCGCTATTATACTGCCACAAAATACCACTTGATTTCCTGCCAGTCCTTTATATTCCTGATACATGCAGTCACTCTGCAAACCAGCTTTAGCAGCAGCCGTTACTCCGTCAAATAAAATCTTGTGTTTATTCCTTGTTCAGAGTTGATAATACTCCTAATAAACATTAAGAATTTTTGTACTGTTATAAAAATAGTTATCAGTGGCCTTTGAAAATGATATGAACCGATTTATGAGACCTGAGGGTTCACCCAAGAGTTCTGGCGGAGCGTGTGGATATAACTGCCAATTAACCATGACTTGTTAATAGTTTAAGTCATTCAAGCTACAAGAGAAATGCCAATTGGCAAATAAGACAACCACTAAAAAAAGCAAACTGCAGTGAGATCTAGGAAACAACAGTAAGCTTGACTACTATATTGAGCAAACTAATGCGTACTATGATAAGGAACAGAATTAGGAGACATATGGGTGAAAATGATACAAGGGAAAAAGAACATTTTCTTGCAGCAGACAGTCATGCCTCACACGTCTGTATTGCTCTTTAATGTCAGCGAACACGTTGATAACAGTGAACTGTTTGAAACATTGTACATGTAATTTCCAAAAGAGTTTGAGTAGGTCTGTTACAAAAGACTTACAGAAAATAAGCTGTCAGAGTGTAAGAAGGAAGTTCCATGCGTGGATTAACATCGATGGAAAGAGAGAAGAAAAGATAGGAATAATAAGATATTTTACGATGGAGGTAGGATGGTTTTGCTGGTCAGCATGTTCTTTAGTGGCCTGGAAATGGAGCGGACAGGGGTGTTTTCTGATCTTACAGAACTAGAATAGTCAAAACCAGAGTTACCAAAAAGTGCTGCAGTAACTTCTGTCGTCACAGGCTGCTGAGGTGAGATGAGTTCCAATGCGATTCAGTGTCGGTAAACACAAAGTAGTGACAATGCCAAAACTTACCCCTGCTAGGCCAGCACACAGCGGTTAGCTCAAAGGGAGTGATCACCACTCAGGGAGTCACCACTATGGACAGCATTGTGAAGACTGTATGGATGAGCTTGTTACTCAATGGTGGTCAAAACCCAGATGCAATTACGAATCAGACTGGAGAACAAAACAAGAAATTATCATTACGGTACCGGCCAAAGTACAAATCCCTAACTCCTGCCACTGCTTGAATATTGCATACATCTGTCATCTTTCTTTTAAAGGAAGTATCAGCACTAGAAAATCTGCAGAGAAGCACAAGTATAGGAAGGATAGACATGTGAAATTATTCTCATATGAAAAAGGATTAGATAGGTTTAGGATTCCTGAGCTTGAAAAAAGAAGGCGCTGAATGAAAGGCTTATGACAGAAAATAGTAAGATCAAAACAAATATAAAGAGGGATAAATACAGAACACTGTCACACGGTGGTCCTGCCCACAGTCTGGGCTGACAGGACACAAGCTAGGTTTGATATGGAAGCCTGACAGACATGTTAGTGCGCTATTAGATGATGATAAATCCCATTTAAGATGATAAATCCAGCTTGTGTCCACTATCATTTTTTGTAGACAACAGCCTTACTCTGTGATTGCATTACGGTGTCTGTGTTTATATTTCCAGCGCGTATTCACACAGTCTCCCCTCTCTGCTCTTAGCAGGAATGCAACAACTTTGAAACTTGAATGTCACTCACTCCCTAAATCATCTGTGAAACTCTGGTGCCTCTTCTGAGAGTTAGCTTGAAAGTAGTTCTTAGCTCTTCACACTGAAATGTGGGATTGACTCATCATCTCTGACCCAGCTCTCTGCTGTGGAAACACGCTGGTGATGAAATCACCTTCAGGACAAGAGGTATATGCGCAAAAGCCTGAGCTTGGGCACAAGGCATGTACCTCCATGCACTTGGGATCAAGAGTTCAGTCTTCCAATGATCAGGGAAAGTGCTTGAAGCACCTCTCTTTGACAGAGCTAAACAAGTTGCCTTTTAAAATTAAGCTGGAATTGGGGAACAACTGCTCATCTCTGGTAATGAACCGGCTGTATAGCTTTCTTCCAGACTTGAGCCTCAATCAGTTGCTGGGTAGAAAAAGAGCAAGGAGAAGAGGTATGTCATCTCCACAAAGCTGGTGGTTAGGTTACAACTGGATGAGACTTTATCCCTCTCAAGCTGCAAAGGATGATTTAACTTAGACCTCTTGTTGCCTAGGTGAGTCCAAGAAACTCCTGAAACACCTGAGTTTTCCAAAGAAGTGGTCCCATATATGTGTTGTGAGGGCTTGACCCAACACCTGTGACTGAGATGGAAAGCCACCTTGTGTCCGTAGCCCTATCAGTTACAGGTGTGGAGTAAATGCTTAGAGTGGTGGGTCCAGAAAACAGAACTTTGGAGGATATATAAAAGGTTTAGAGACTTCCAGGATCAGATGGACACTATTCACGTTTGACATAAACATCTACGGTCATGCTGAGTCTTTTTAGACTTTTTACTTGGATTTAGTCCTTTGCTTTGTCTTGTGCCTCCTTTACATTTCAAACATTTAGAACGAAAAAATGCTGGAACCTTATTTTTTTTCCTCCATTGCACACTGCTCTTTGATTGGCTTCAGCTGAGCACTGTTCAGTTTTCCTTACAGTTAATATTAAGTACAGCCAATTCCTTTGCCAGCAGCATCACTACTTTCAGCAGGGGCTCTGTCACTGCTTCTGAGTTTGTTCCTTCTTCCTCTTATTTCTCAGAAGATGGAGAGGGCCCTAAAAAGTCATTTAGGGTTTGGTTCACACTGTAGTGGGGGTCTCAATAAACAAAAGTGAGGGGAGTGCCTGTATGTTAAGTGCCCATATCTTTGGAAAAGACTGTTGCTTTGAGCATAAGATAAGCCAGTCACCATGTGCCTTTTCCATACAAACATCTGTTATGCAGAGAAACTGTTGCTGGCCTACAATCTATGTTTTCCTACCATCCTTTTCACTGCTAAATTGGCCAACTGTAAAAGACTAAGTTATTAAATATTTGAAGCTAATTGATACTTTACAACAGAATTAATGTTAGAACTGACAAATAAAAAAATGTATGCCCTACAGATGCAGGATACACATCATTTGTCTGTGGGTGAGGAGAGAAAACCTGATTAGATGCATTTAGAATAGCAGGATGGGACATGCAGATCAGTGCAATGACATTCACATGTCAGTAATCTTCACTTGCATGAAAACCATCTGTTACAATATTGAGGACAGTTTTGGTATTTCCCAGAGCCTGCTGAGTGTAAAGGAGCCTCTCCTGGCACGTGCCACCCAGGGAACTCCCATTCCACCGGCACAGCATGAGCAGCCTTGCAGAGGGGCTTGTACAGTTTGAGGGATGAGTGGCAGCATCCCTCCTCTGCTCTGGATCACTGTTCCTGGAAACTCACATGCTTCTCTTCTGCTGGGTTTCCTGAAATCACTCTTAACACTTATCAGACCTTAAAGGAACAAGCAAAGGCACCAAAATTGAGTTACTGTTTTTAGAAACAGATGATTACAGTTCTGTTTCTAGGTGACTTGCAGATAGCAGACTGTCTAACTAACTGCCAGGGTATTTTAAACAGTTCCCCAGATCTGAAATATAGTCATTGACAAATGCTGTCCTCAGGCTTGCTAACAAAAAATAAAATAAAATAAAAGGGAATTTGTTTGAGGTGAACTGTCTTCTTCATTTCCCAAATTCAGATGTATTTTCCTGTTAAGGCAGCTTTGACAGCAATGTCAGTTTAAGGACTTTTGCTGGTCTCTTCACCCAGACAGTCTGCTCACACTTGCTCCTCCATAGCACCATGATATCCCTGCCAAGGACATTGCTTTTAGGATCGGGCTAAAATGGATCATTGAACTGGCTAAAAAATGTAACTTCCTATAAAACAAGAAATACTCTGTTCAAAAAGCAAGAATTAGTGGCCAGGGATAGAAAGAGAAATTCCTTAAGCCCATCTGGCCACCAGAAATACTGTTTCACAAAACTATGTTTTTGCATAGCTTTTGAGCATAAATCCACAAATGGGGCTCTGTAATACTCTATCCTACAAATTATAAAGCTGCTTCCTGTGTCATGTGACATTTTGGTTAATTCAGCTTCTTTTTAACCACTATGCTACCACAGCATGCTACTAGCCAGTGCCAGTCTTAATTCTTTGTCAGGAGTAAACAGATAATTTACATTGGGCAATGTTATCTCTTCTCGTCCAACAAACAGGAGAGGCTGAACCATCCCACCTTTGTGGACATATGTTGTTTGAGTACAGCAGCTTTTTAGATCTCTTTCACTGCTCCAATGTACAAATGAAGAAAATAAATGAGAGCCACTGTTAGCTTGTGGTAAAGCCAATCTTTATGACACCTTAAGAAAAATGAGCTGGTGTAATGGCATTTCTGTTTTGGTTTACCCCTTTTCTAGCTTCCTATCGTTTTCAGCTCTATTCTCTTTTCAGCATCACCCTTATTTAGGCAATACCAGCAGCAGCCAGAGAAGTTTCCTAGTAATCACATAAGAAAGTGCCTGATATATTTTTGAGACTGTAGATGGAGACCCTCTGCTACTTGCACAGCATTTTTTGGAACTAGCTATAGAGCTGCTCCTTACAAAGTCAAAATTAATGTTCAGCTCTCTTGAAGAAATCAGCAGTTCAATTCTTATCTGCTGAACTCAAAGCTGACATCAGAGCTTTTAAAAAGGGAAGCGGTATTACAACAGGGAGAGCAAGAAGATGTCTGAAAGTTGCAGAAGCTTCGGCATACTTTTACATTAACTCTCTGTGGGCTGCAGTCGATGCCCATTTTGACTACTTAAGAGATGACACATGAGAATGAGTGTTACAGGAAAGGGGTAATATAGATTTCATTGACAGCAGGTAATAAAGAGTGCTTCTGCCCCACTGCTTTAAAACAATTGTGAACACCATCCATGTGCATCAAATACAAATTGTGGTTGTTACAGATACCAGCAAATTTAAAATAAGCCTGTCTTTGGAGTCAGCAAAACACTACTTCCACAAAAGGGAAAAGAAAAAAAATTTGTGCTGTAGTGGCTATGAAAGAGCTGTGATAATCTGTAATAACCTCATCCTCCATTACCCATAGAATTAAATTACAGTAATCAACACAAAATAACACATTTTTCTTAAATAGAGAGAACTAACCCTAACCATGAGATTTTGTTTGATCCAATGAACAGTCGTGTGGATGCAAATCCATATGAGCTCAGCAGGTCACTTGACGCTACCAGTTTGGCAGCTGTACAGTGGCATCACAGAAAACATATTTAAACAAGTACACAAAAAAGGGAAAACAGTTCTGGTTTGTCTGAAGCAAAACTGTGTGTTGTGAAAGTTCAAGCAAAGCTTTGCTCTCTCCAGTGTGCAGAGATAATGGGGCCCATGTGGACTGTAGTTTGAAAAGAGCCCAGGAAGATGATTGCTAGTTTTCTAGAATAATTCAGGTTTGGGATCTGTGAGAGCAATTCAAGCTTAGATAGTGATACTTTAAAAAACCCTGGTTGTATAATCCTACTGAGAGAAAACCCAAAATGAGTTTGAGCTGCTTGTTTAGAACTGTGATGCTGTAAGTAGTTTTAAAATAATTTACTGGATTTACATGGTCAGAGTGTGTTCTCAGGCATCCATTAGTTAAACCTGGCAGAAAAATAAAAACCAGTTGATATGTCTTGCATTTCAGGACAATGCTCATCAGTTTCTACTCAGAGTAGAGCAGTTGAATTTCCATGAATTTCTGTCTAGAATGAAAGGCTCATCCAGTTGTCTTACAGGAAGAGTTTAAAACTGCTCAGCCAGGCTACACCAATACCCCTAAACACATCAGGTATCATCCTGGCCTCGGGCTGCCCCTGGACAGTGCCCAGGCTTTGTCTGGAAGCCTGACCTGGGCCCAGGCTGTGCCAGAAATAGTGTCAGCAGTGTGGATTATTGCAACCATTGCTTGTGTCTCTGCCTTGGCCTTGTTTAGTGTTTTCATACAGATCGTTGGCCCCAGGGTTCGGGTTTGCTGCATCCTTCATATGCTGCGCCATTCCAGGGAATGGAAAATAGTTATCCCTCTCCAACCATATTAGCTCTCCATTCGGCTTAGCCAGCCTTCACAGATGCTCCTCTGCTACTCTTTGGGTGCCACAAAGGACAGATGATGGGGAGTTAGGATGCTTGGTAGGGAACCCTGGAAACAGATTTATAGATTTGCACCACTAGCAATACTCCTAGTGGCAAGGTGCCTTGCCATTATCCAGCTACCTCAAAATCACTTAAGCCAACTTCAATAACTTTTTTTACCTTTTACCCCACTTAAAATACACAGCAGTCATGAATGTTTAAAAAAGACACAGATGAAGAAATGGAAGAAAAACCTGCCTTAATCTACTTACAGTATGAGTGCATCAGAAAGGTGTCTCTATCTTCATTATCCAGCTGACCTGTTGTAGGCTCTCTCTGATGAGATGGCTGTCAGAATGTCTTTTTTTTTTTTTTTTGCACTTGCCTCATGTTTCAAATTGCATTCATTAGGAAGGACCTCATACTAGCTTGTTTAGCTAATGTCCCCCTTAAAGTCCTTTGTCAGTTCTGGACAGATTTAATCTTTCTTCCAGGAGCAAATTTTATTTACTCTTTACCTGGCAATAATCTAGTTTCCTCTGAAACAGAATAAACATTTTTCTTCTTTCTTGAGATGCAAATACCTCTTTACTAAATCAGATGTCATCTTCTGTTCTGGGCTTGCTAAATAATAACTATTTGCATCAACAGTGGATAAAAATATTCAGAGTGATTTTTTTGTGACCCTGTATGCATGCCTTCACATGAAACCATTTTCTCTGGTGAACATTACGTTACAACTCAATTTTGAACACTGTTGCAAACATCAAAATTGGCTAAATGCATATATGTCATAACTGCCTCTTTATTGAGATGAAAGTCTTTGGGGTAATCTCTATTAAGTCTGAGGGGACTAATCTCTAACATCTTCCTTCTTCTAAATGCCCAGGGCCAAGTGGGTAATTCTGTTGTGGTCACTGCAGTGAACAAGCACAGCCTGGCTTTCATGAACTGCTGTGTCTTCAGGCTCTGAAACTGATGTCTGTGGCTGTGTCATAGGAGGATGGATAAACAATCACCCCCTCTGAAGTTCAGGCTATGGAAAAAGCGGTCTTCCATAATCTCCAACTCTGTTTCACTTTGTACAAAATAGGTATGTGATTGAGAATTATCTCAGAATCAAGGTGACAGCGGAGTGTTTACACACCTGTGTGTATTCACTCTTTTCTTCTTTCATAGTGATGCACAGACATGAATTTTGTTAGAAGTCCAGTGCAACCTCAGGGGAACTATTATGTACTTGATATTATTTAAAAGAAAACAGGATGAAAGCCTAGTATGGACAAAGTTGGTGTTGGTAGTTCAGTCACCCTTTTGAATAACACAAGAAAGCAACATTTGTTTTTCCTGGTTGAACTCTCATCAGTCTGAACTCATTCATTTGCATGAGTCTCAAGGTGTGAATCCTATGGGCAGAAGGTGAATAACAGGGTGGATGCTTGCCAGGATCCTCATTTCTGTCCATTACACAAATGTACTTACGTGAGCCCAGCTCCTCACAGGTGAGTGCTCTGTCCTGGTGAACAGAGCTGCTGAGTCTCCAAATCCCTTCCCCATACAGGCTTTATAAATCTGATAACATCCATCCTTGTCTGGAAACTAAGACACAGAATGATAAACCTGATGGTGATTATGTAAGTTAGAAGAAAGATAAAATTCCCAAATAACATTGCTTTTCTTACCCTAAAACTTGCGCTGGCTAAGATAGAAGAAGTAAAAATAATCCCCCTTCTCAAAACAAACTTGCTAGATGCTTTTTCAGAAATAAAAAAATAATTATTAAAAAGCAGGAAAATTCCACATTAATTAAAAGAAAGTAATTGCTGGTTACTAGAGTAAGCATGACAGAACGGGATTTTTTTGGAGTAATGTGTATTTGGATTTCAAGACCTGTGTCTTATTTCTTCATGGAAGGCTCAAAGTAAGCTTGGATGACAGTGATTTCTTCTGATATTGAGTCCTGTGTTGAGTACCAAACACTGTAGGATGATTAACAGTTAGTTGCACAATGTGTCATCTCTAGCTATGAGATGCTGTAGAAGGAACTACTGTTGGGCTCCTCTCCAGAGAGCAGAGTAGCACAGCTGTTGAACACAACTCCTAAGACGTGATCTAGTTATAAAGCAATACGTTGTTGCCATGGAAGAGGGACTAGTTAGATTTCAGCTTTCCTCTAGTATGTCCATCATATCTTTGCCCCTCATACTCACTCACCATTTAGGGACTTAAAGCATTATCTTCATAGTTCCACATTTTCCCATATCATTAATGGCCCAGAGGAACAGCATTATGTATTGAACAATATAAGGGACATGCAGCCAGAAAAGAAAAGAACATGCACAGTCACAAGTTAGGCACTGCCTTGCTGTATTTTCAGATTTTGCAAGCAGGCATAATGAACATACTACCTGGTAGTAAGTGCAAACCCTGTGTATGTATCTTAAATTTGATCACTTGGGTAAGGATTCAGACAGCACTTCCTGCAGTCCAGATCCATCTCCTAATTATTGGTGCCTGCAGCCTTTTCTTCCAGACATGAGCAAGGTAACTTGGCAAAAATAATGTAACTAGTTGTTAAAACACTCACCTGGGAAGTAGGGGAAAAAAAAAAAAGTTTCTGTGGTGATCCCAGGTCTGCAGGCATCCCCTGAAACTGCCTGCTAAATCGAGGCAAAAAACCCCCAAGCGTTGGCTGCACTCTGGACCTGGGCACTCTCTGCTGTCCCCAGATTGGAACATTTCTGTGCATGCCCGACAGCAGGACTTTCTGGTGCTCAGGAAATTCCAGTATCACAAAATGCCCATCTGAGGATGCATGAGCAATGGGAAGTTGCCAGATGTGCAAATCTGGCAGCTCAGTCCTATGTATGTGCCAATCCTCTTGGATCTTGTCCTGGTGTCAAGAATGATGTACTACTGGACTAGCCCAGGGAACAGACCTTTTAGGAGATGAGAAAAATCTAATGTGGAAATAGACTTCAGAGAGCAGCCTAGTAAACACTTTGACCCCATCTATTTTGGGATTACAGAGCCCACGCACAATTAGGCAGGACTCGAGCACTTGAATCCTCCAGTGGCTTGTGGTTGATGTTAAAAGCACATTTACAATAATTACTTACTGTCTTTCCTTTCCATATGGGAAACATTGAAAGAAGAACTACCTGATTTTTAATTCACATGCCACTGTCTTTATAAAGTCAGGGACTAATCTTTCCCTGGCTTCTACCTTTTTCTTCACCTGCCATTGCATGGAGCAGGTCTTCCTCATAGTGCAACACCCTACCACACAAAGGCAGGAAATTCCTCAAGCGATGACAAATGCAACTTTCCTTCTCCACTTCGGGTATTAAGGAGGTATTGCACATAAGCCTAGATCCATCACTTCCTTCTTGACACCTTTAAGCCAGTGAATCAGTCTTTCTGTCACTCAGGAGCAGGGTTGCAGAGTACTGGTATCCTGCCCTCACCCTCATGCTCATTATCTAGATTCACTGCAGTTAAAGATTATAATTTTTTTCACTGAGCCATAAACCCTTTCTTGTTAAGAATTTATTGCCTTCAAAACAAGGGGAATAACAGGAGTATTTTCCTCTGAATTTAGGATTTAACTAATCCTAATGCAGTTTAACTATTTCTTCTATTTACTTTTGGCTCTTGTTTTAAGTTTTCTCCAAAGTGCCTGCTCTTATTAGTGGCAAATGTTATCCTGCACCCTTGTTTCTGATGTTCCACTGGACCTCCATCAGTGGGTATTTGCAGATCTAAACAAAGAGGAGGAATAAACAAACTGCAGTCCTAGGTTAACATTCACTGTATCAAACCTTCATGGGAAATAAGCAGCAACTTATTTGTAAATTATACTATTATTTTTTTTCAACTGCAATGTAAAGTAGATACTTATAACTAAAAGTTATAAGATTAATCCCAGATTTATTCTTTGTGCCAGAAGTTAAAATTAAGTTTAATTAAGCATCTCAGTTTTGTTTTGTAAACTCTGACAAATATTCTAGATCGTGCTGCTTTTGTCATTCGGTGAGAGCACACAAGAGAGGGTGTTGGATTTGTTTGGTGTCAAAGTATAAAATTGTTTCAGGAACATCTAATACACAATTATCAAACTAGGAACTGGAGCTAAGTTACAGAATGAAAAATGTTACTGGTCAGCTACCATCATACTAGCAAGTCTACTACAATTATTTGTAAGAAACTGAATATTGTGCAACTGATCTGCGTTCTTATGAACTTCCAATTTTACATTTTAAGAACATGTTTTTCAGCTTTTCTTAATACTGCTTTGCACTGCCCTAGCATTTTAATGTCATGTCTTCAGAGATCAGTATGCTCTTCATTTGAGTAACAGTCAGATGATAAGCTTGGGAAATACAGTTTAAAAACTCAAAAGTCCTTAGAACTTGCATGTTTTGTTTAAGTGTATTTTCTGAAGCCAGAGGCTTGCCAGCAGTTACTATATAAGTGAGTGCAAACATCTGGGAGACCACTAGTTATCCCTAAACTGAATTTAGCTCAGTCAACATCCTCTCACTCTGAAGAAAACAGACAGACCTCAGATAGGTTTGGGTGTACTACCTGACTTGCTCTCTGCAGGGAAGGGTTGGGTTTTCTCTGTAAATGTTCAATACAGTGGTACTTTCCAAGTAAAATTTGCACAGTGAATGAGTCAAATACCAGCACTGAAATACCTGGAAATGTGTGGACTGCTTAGCCCATCACCTGTGTGGCATGGCAGATGCAGAACACTTCAATATTTTTATTTTTATGGTATGCACTTTGTTGTATTGAAGTGTTTTTCTTGCCCTGCTCAGCTTTGCATTCTTTCCGTGGTATATTTGAAGTAGATCCTTCATTCCATTTCTCAATGTGTTTTGGGTTTGGTTTTTTTAGTGAGATAAATTTGCCTTATTTTTTGGTGTACTTCCTTTTTCCTTACATAAATACCTTTTTTAAAAATATTTTTTATTTAAATCTTGGCCTTATATATGGCCCTTTTCTCCTTCTTCCTAGTCTCTCTTATTTTCTCCTCCTCTGCCTTTTCCTGTATTCTCTGCTCTCCGTCCTCACAGCTGTATTAAGATTAGCATTGAACAACTGAGTTCTCCCAGCTTTATTGTCCTGCTCCCTGTACACAGTTCACTCCTCTCTCCAGGATTTTCATTCTGCCTTAAAAGAGAATAAGCAATTGAGCCCTTTGTCTTCCTATCCTCTATTTTTCTAGGGCATGGAGGTGAAGGCTAGGGTTGATATTTTGACGCTCTTTTCTTCATAACCTACAGAAAAGAAAGGACCAGGTGGTTTTTAGGGTATGGTTGAAGGCAAAGGGGAGATGTGTCTTGTCAAAAGCAGGTGTCCCAGAACAGTGCCTGGCACAGAACTCAGACCTCTGGCTTTCTAGCCATTAAGACTGCTTGTTCCACACCCCAGTGAGTGGTTGGCAAAAGAAAGGTACATGGATGAGAGACAAACGACCCGTAGTGCAGTGCCTCTAAAGCCAGACACACAGGGAGGGTCAACTACACTGAATGACACCAACAACTTAGCAGTGCCTGGTTATCCTAGTCCTGCTTTCCTCTCCGAAGCCTGGGAATCCTTCTGTCCATGCATATTCCCATCTATTTGCATGTCCTTGCAGATATGGTTAACTAGTCATGGTTATTTGCATTCAGCCCAAGCCAGGAGAAGCCCATGGACTTACTGTGCGGAATCCTCTCCCAACAAGTCTTTCTGGGGTTCATTTACTCATAGTTGAAAGTTGACTAACATTTTGCTACTCAGTCAAAGGGACCAGCAATTTTTTCAAAATATTTTCTTCTGCCTTTTTACACTTGAAGGAGCACCTGGTTTCCTGGGTTTTTAAGAAAACTAACCCAGCAAAGGAAATCAGGCTGAATTATAGATACTGTTGGTGGAAATACGCATTTTTATAGGAAAATAAGTAATTCCATCTATGTAAGAGCTGCACTGAGAAAGATAAAGACCTTATTCAAACACAAGCATCACAAATAATAGGAATGGGAGTTCAAAAGATTACTGGCAAAGGAAATTGCTTTTTTCATACAACAGTAGTTGTCTCCCTCCCTTTCCCCCTAGTGTTCCATGACAAGAAAGCTTATATTGATCTAGTTAAAATTTAGATGGTTTAGAATACTGCAGGTTCCTGAACGTGCTGACCCAGGAGAATACCTGCAGAGGACACAGTGCATTGCATGTTTTAAAGACAGGGATTTTTACGAATGTAGTGGAATAAATATTGTGTTGATGACATGACTATATAAAACAATCTTCCAATATGATTTCCCAGCAGAGGTGTTCCTCAGTTATTCTGCTTTTCAATTTGCAAAACTCAGACTCTTGCAGCTGAGCAAAATGCAACTTTCACAGAAACACTGCCGGAGAGGCAAAGCCACTATGAAGCTGATAGTCCCGACATTAGAACTGTGTATAATCATATTTCCTTCCAGTGACCTTTACGCAGAGGCACCAGTTCAATTCAGTTATTAGCATGGACTTGACCTTTTCTTCAAATTAATTAGCATAAATCTTCACACTTCATGAGAGTTAAAGCCTCCTTCTGAAGCATACACAAGAAAGACTCCGTGGTCCACTGACAATAGAGACCTAACTTTTCCCACAGTTTCTGCTGGAAAAATAGTCATCTAACTGAAAGGCTTTCTGCTAATTAATTCCTCTGCTTGACATTCTGGAACAGGGAGGACAAAAAGCCCTGTCCTAATGAGCCATTTGTCAAAAGCTGTTTCTCTAAAATATCTCAGAGTTTTGTTACAGCTAAAATGCGTGCAATGGCTCCACAGCAATTTAGACTCAAGCTACTGTTCTCTTGGACTTTTTTATCAGCCATAGAACCCCCCGTGATGTCTCAGCTGACCTATGGAGGAGTAGTATTCTTTCACTGAAGTGCCAGTTAATTTGTCCTGTAGGTCTGCTCCTGAAACTTCTTACCCTTAGTCCATATCAGTAGGCATGTATATATTTTTATATATTTGCATACCAACATCATGTCTTGATAAAAATGCAGCCTAGACCTTTCACTACAAGACTCTGTCTTCAGCCCCAGCCTCCTCCCTTAAGAAAACTTGTGCCTCCTTTAATGCCTAAGAGAAAGGAAGACCTTGCAATATGCCTGAAATAGTAATACATGTACTTCATGGCAGACCAAGAACATTTCTTTGTCCATAAAAAAACCCAAACCAACCAACCCCAAACTGAATCTTTGCTTCCTCTGTGGGTAACTAAATTAATTAAAAATTTACTACTTCAAATAATAAAAGAAAATAATACTTTCAAAGTTCTCCCAGGCCCTTCCTGTGTTAATGCTTTGTCTAGCTATTGGAAAGGTGTAAGTTGAGTCAGAGATAGAGCAGGTAGAATGCAGCACGGACATTTCAGTTGCAGTTATGAAGCACATTGCATTTTACCCAAGGACATTATACTTTCAATTAATTTGTCATACTTTTTTAAAAGATTTTGTTTTACAATGTTACATGTCCTGTTTTGAGTGGTCAGAACCTCCACTTCTTTCTCACAATAGCGTTCTGTGGTTTTCTTTGGGCTGAATTTTAGCTGAGATGTGGACACACATCACTGTAAAAAGGGAGATCTTTATGCTTCTTAGGCAAAGTTGGGTGAATTTAAAATCTAATCACTGCTACAATTCCTTATAGCCAGAGGCTGCAGAACCATGTGTAATTGCATTTTCCCTGCTGGAAGGCAGTTGTATGAATATTTGCAAGCTTATTTTTTTCTGTTTTGACATCAGGAGTGCATACAGCAGCATATAAATTAGATGCCACATTGAAATACATTATTATGCCACAAAAGCTGAGTAATTTGGACTAATAATTTCTCTCAGCTATCCTTTTATTTTGATTTTAATGCATTTAAGCCTTCTTTGATTTTAAACATTTTCTGCTCTTTTACCCAATTTTACTGAAGGCTATTTAACATACTTTGGAAGAAAAAAATGATTCATGAATCAACACAATGGCCAGTTTTGTTTTTTTGCGCTTAAAGCTCAATGTTCATCAGCAGCACTTGTTTAAAGCTTACAGTTATATATATCACAGTAAAACAACCAAGTTTACTGATAACTTCAGTGAAATTTTAGGCTTGTTTTGTTCAATTATATACAACAGGCTGAAAAAATCTAGAGCATCCAGATAATATTCCAACAGTCCTACATAGTTCAGTGGGATAGATTTGCTAGTGATTTAACCAATTTGGTTTGTTCCTCAGAAAACATGTCTATTACAGCTATTTTGGAGAGACAAAAAGATGAAATTAGTACTATTGAGTGACAGTTATAAATTAATCTCCCAGGAGGAATTTTCTCTTGTAACCAGACCAAATTTTCCATCGATTAATTTCATTCCATTAAATCTACTTGCTGCTTACTCTACTTCCATTACTGAAACATTACTTAGTCATGATACATATGCCTTCTTAATGTGAACCCATTTACTAAAGAAAAGCTTTTGCACTGTAGAGATGTCAAGAAGGGTTCCGAGTTCCAGCTCAAATTTCTTATTTTCCATGCTCTGCTGGAGATATTTGTGGGGTAAATAACACACTGAAATTATTATTAAAATACCAAAAAAATGTTTTTCTCTCTTTAATATTTAGTATCTCTCATCTTGGTAGAATATTCTGTACCTTGTAAAACTATACTTTGTTTCTTCTGTACCTTGTAAAACTATACTTTGTTTCTTCTTTGAGTATATATCATAAATTACTTCAATTTCAGCACACTCAGATTCCTCCAGCACATAAAAATTTGCTTCCATTTGGGGCTTGTGTAGCTCTCCTAGATTTCTGGAAAAATCTAAATTATCTTCATTGTTCATACAGTCAGGTTGCTTATGATTCCCTCTAATACATTCCAGATAATGATTAGTTTTCTAATCTCTCTAAACCTAACAAAATTTAACCATTTGGTTTTCAAATGGCACCTCATTTATTTGCTGTTAGCATTAGTAGACAACTTCATTTGACATGACCCAACAAATTCATCATGTTTTCCTAGACTCCAACCAGTGCTTCCAATAAAAAACCAACATGGATCCAAATAAACTCATCTCAGCTGTCAGAACTTGTTATTAATTACCCAACACCCCAGCATTAGGATCTCAGCAGGTAAAATCTCCATAGATTGCAAACTTCCACTTGAGTCTGTGTAGCCACAAGCTCTTGCCATTTGATGAATGAGAATTCAGGTCTCGGCACTGTTGTATCCAGCTTCTGGGAATGGAGATCCATGCGGCAGCAAAGACACAAGGGTTGTTGATGCATTAGAAACCACAGAAGTGTCTGAGAATGGTCATGTAGGAATTTGGGCTTCTCACACCAAAAAGGTGGTGGGATCAATGACCCAGCTGAAGTGCATCTACACCAATACATGCAGCACGAGTAACAAACAGGAGGAGCTGGAAGCCATTGGGCAGCAGGAAAATGATGACAGAGTTGCCATTATGGAAACATGGTGGGATGACTCTCACAGCTGGAGTGCTGCCATGGAGGGCTGTAAACTCTTCAGAAGGGATAGGCAAGGGAGGAGAGGTGGTGGGGAAGCCCTGTGTGGTAGGGAGTGTTTTGGTTGTCTAGAGCTTTGTGGTGGTGATGATAGGGTTGACTGTTTATGGGTGAGAATCAGGGGGAAGGCCAACAGGGCAGATATGGTGGGAGTCTGTTATAGACCACTCAACCAGGATGAAGAGTCAGATGGAATATTCTATAAGCATCTGGGGGAAGTCTCACAATCACTAGCCCTTGTTCTCATGGGGGACTTAAACTTACCAGATGTCTGCTGGAAACACAATGCAGCACAGAAGAAACAGCCTAGGAGGTCCCTGGAGTGTGTGGAAGATAACTCCCTGACAGAGCTGGTGAGGGAGCCAGCTAGGGAAGGTGCCTGGATGGACCTGCTGTTTGTGAACAGAATAGGACTTGTGAGTGGTGTGATGGCTGAGGGTGTCTTGGGCATAGCAATCACAAAATAATAGGGGTTTTGATTCTTGGAGAAGCAAGGAGGGGAGTCAGCAGAACTGCTACTTTGGGCTTCCAAAGGACAGACTTTGGCCTGCTTAGGATCCTGGTTGACAGAACCCCTTGGGACACAGCCTTGAAGGGCAAAGAGCCCAGGAAGGCTGGGAATTCTTTAAGAAGGAAATCTGAAAGGCACAGGAGCAGGGTGTCCTCATGTGCTGAAAGGTGAGGCAGTGGGAAGAAGACTGGCCTGGCTGAAGAGAGAGCTTTGGCTGGAACTCAGGGAAAAAACCAGGAGAGTGTATGAACTTTGGAAGTAGGGACAGGCAACTCAGGAGGACTACAAGGACGTTGTGAGGTTATGTAGGGAGAAAATCAGAAGGGCCAAAGCCCCACTAGAACTTAACCTGGCTACTGCCATAAAAGACAATAAAAAATGCTTCTATAAATCTGTTAGCAACAAAAGGAGGGCTAAGGAGAATCTCCATCCTTTATTGGATGCAGGGGAAACATAGCGCCAAAGGAGGAGGAAAGGCTGAGGTTCTTAATGCCTTCTTTGCCTCAGTCTTTAATAGTAAGACCAGTTGTTCTCAGGGTACCCAGCTCCCTCAGCTGGAAGACAGGGATGGGGAGCAGAACGAAGCCCCCATAACCCAAGGGGAAATGGTCAGTGACCTGCTGCTCCACTCGGACACACACAAGTCTATGGGGCCAGGTGGGATCCACCCAGGGGCACTGAGGAACCTGGCAGAAGTGCTCACTGAGACACCTTCGATCATTGACCAGCAGCCCTGGCTAACTGAGGAAGTCCCAGCTGACTGGAAGTCAGCAAACGGGATACCCATCTGTGTGGTGGTTTGACCCTGGCTGGGTGCAGGTGCCCACCAAAGCCACTCGGTCACGCCCCTCCTCAACCAGGCAGGGGAGAGAAAATATAATGAAAATCTCATGGGTTGAGGTAAGGACAGGAAGATCACTCAGCAATTACTGTCACGGGCAAAACAGACTTAACTTGGGGAAAATTAATGCATTACCATTCAAATGATGAAAACCACCTCCCTCCACCCCTCTGTTCTTCCCTGGCTTAATATAATTCCCAAGTATCTACCTCTGCCCTCAAAGAGGTGTGGGGAAAGAGGGAACTGGGGTTGGCATCAGCTCATCACATGTGTCTGCTGCTCCTTCCTCCTCACACTCTTCCCCTGCTCCAGCCTGGGGGTCCTCCCATGGGAGACAGTTCTCCATGAACTTCTCCAACATGAGTCCTTCCCATGGGCTGCAGCTCTTCAAACAACACTCCGGTATGGGTCCCTTGCATGGGGTGCAGCCCTTTAGGATAAAACTGAGCAGAACATCTTGAATGCCATCATGTGGCATGGACAGGACCACTGGAAGATCAGGCCCAGCCAGCATGGGTTTGTGAAAGTTAGGTCCTGCTTGACTAACCTCATCACCTTCCATGACAAGGTGACTTTCTTAGTGGATGACTGAAAGGCTACAGATGTTGTCTACCTAGTATTTAGTAAAGCCTTTGACACTGTCTCCCACAGCATTCTCCTGCAGAAACTGGCTGCACATGGCTTGCACAGGTGTGTCCTTCACTGGGTAAAAAGTGGCTGGCTGGCCGAGCCCAAAGAGTGGTGGTGAACGGAGTTACCTCCAGCTGGCGGCTGGTCACAAGCGGTGTTCCCCAGGGCTCAGCACTGGGGCCAGGCCTGTCTGATGTCTTCATCGATGATCTGGGCAAGGGAATCGAGTGCACCCTCAGTAAGTTTGCAGATGACATTAAGCTGGTGGTGAGTGTTGGTCTGCTTGAGGGCAGGAAGGCTCTGCAGGGGGGTCTGGACAGGCTGTATCAATGGGCCAAGGCCAGTTCTATGAGGTTCAGCGAGGCTCAGGGCCGGGTCCTGCACTTGGGTGACCACAACCCCACACAGCGCTGCAGGCTTGGGCAGGAATGGCTGGAAAGCTGCCTGGTGGGAAAGGACCTGGGGGTGCTGGCCAACAGCCACCTGAACATGAGCCATCGGTGTGCCCAGGTGGCCAGGAGGGCAACAGCATCCTGGCTTGTATCAGCAACAGTGTGGCCAGCAGGACCGGGGCAGTGACTGTCCCCCTGTACTGGGCACTGGTGAGGCCGCCCCTCGAACCCTGGGTTCAGGTTTGGGCCCCTCACTGCCAGACAGACACTGAGGTGCTGGAGCGTGTCCAGAGAAGGGCAACGGAGCTGGGGAAGGGTCTGGAGCACAAGTTCTATGGGGAGCAGCTGAGGGAACTGGGGGTGTTTAGCCTGGAGAGGAGGAGGCTCAGGGGGGACCTTATCGCTCTCTACAGCTGCCTGAGAGGAGGCTGTGGGCAGGTGGGGGTTGGTCTCTTCTCCCAGATAACAAGTGATGGGACAAGAGGAAATGGCCTCAAGTTATGCCAGGGGAGGTTTAGGTTGGATATTAGGAAAAATTTCTGCCCAGCAAGGGTGGTCAAGCATTGGGACAGGCTGCCCAGGGAGGTGGTTGAGTCACCATCCCTGGAGGTATTTAAAAGACGTGTGGATGTGGTGCTTAGTGACGTGGTTTAGTAGTGGACTTGTCAGTGCTAGGTTAGCAGTTGAACTTGGTGATCTTAAAGGTTTTTTCCAACCTAAACATTTCTGTGATTCTATGATTAAATCAAAATCTATGATTTGGGCTTTTCCAAAGGAGTGCCTGACTGCTGAGACAAAGGGGTTTCTGTGCTAATGTGATTACCGGGTAATGTTGTCCACTACCCATTACGCTTTATTTATTATATGAGGCCCTGCTTTAACTTCTGTAGTATGGTAACGATGGCTGTTTCCATTAACCAACCAAAAAAGGGGATATGAACACATATATCACAATGAAAACTCAGTGAAGATTTCTATGAGCATATCACAAACAAACTATAACGTGTTTTTATTTTTTTTCAGAACTGATTTGTTTACAAAAAAGGGATACTGTTTCTGTTATGGCAGAGGATAGATAGAGCTAGCAGAGAATATCTGATTATATTCCTCAAATTCCACTCAATTCTGTCCTCACACTGTTCAATTCTAGCATCCATAAAGTTTATGCTACAAACCAAATTACATTCTACTTTTCTTCTTCCCCAGTATAATATGAATAAAATTTAAGATGGATTGAAAGAAATGTTCGTCATACTTGAACCGGTTTTAGACACTCAGTGCACAGTTAAAGGAAGTTGATTTTGTTGTAAATTGTAGCTTAAACCTTATGCTACTTTTGCTTTTACGTGTTTCAGACAATTCAAAGAAAGCATGCTCAAAATCTGAAGACTGGTGGTTTACAGTAAGTTATTTGGAGTATACAGTGAGCCCTCAAATGGAATTATCAGGACAGCCTTCTATAGCTATATTTCTTCCATTTAAGAAAAAATAATCTGTTTTATCACATCACAATAGAGTTACACTGTTGTGAATACTTTTCCTAATGCTAACATCCATGATACCACTTACAAGTTCGTAGTTATTTAATGTCACAAGTATACCACAGTTAAAATGCAGGCGTTGATGCACCATTGCTGTAACTATTCCAGCCTTCATTGCAACAGATGAAACTATTCCTATTCACCTTCTTGTTAGGAGATAGTATTACTTGAGTGTGGATGTTTGCCTAACACTTATGTGCAAAATTGCACTGGCCAGTGAGCAATTAACCTTTTGGTGTGTCTGCCTATAATGTCATAACATTGTTTTTAAAGTGTGTAACTGCTTGCTAGGCTGTAAGCACTGCTGGAGGGCTGCTGCTGCACCTGTGTGCTCATACATAACGTGGGGAGAAGCTGATCATCATATTGCTACAGCTTCCCAGTCATTGCAGGCAAAGAGGGAAGAGCAACTGGCTATTCTGCAGTAATCGAGTGAAAGGCATTCAAGAAAATTTCCACTTTCCATGGTGTATTAAAACAGCCATACCAACACTATAGTATGTGATTTTAATTTAAAAGTAAAATATAGTAATACATTGAAACTGGTACGATCAGTAAAGCTGTCTGCAGAGGTAAGAAAAGGAGGCACGCTGTAGCAGGGACTGGATGTACCTGTGAGCTTGTACACTGCCTACCAGAGCCTCGGCTGTGTGCTCTCTGCTGCTGAGTCAGGAATCAAGTTCTGCACCGACACATCATTCAATTCAGCAGTACAATCATTATGTTTCTGTTTGTGTAATAAACTCTGTCTGAATTACTGATCAGAAGTAGGGCTGCTTGACTCTTCCCAGAAAATCTTTTTCGTGACATTTGCTCTCAGCATTGCCCCCAAGCGTGTTTCAATTACTTACTAAGGAAACTGCATTGGCTTAAAAGGATCTGCCTGCACTGGAAACATGGCCCCAGTCAAGCTGACAAACCTTTCTGTCAGGTTGGTCTCTAGCTGGCAAAAAGTACTCTCTCCCACTTAATTAAAACCTTTTTCTCGAGATTTGGTGCCTTGCCATATCAGGAAAACATAACAACAATAAGCAGTAGGTCCTATGGAAAGACATTTATTTTAACTATCCTATCATTTCCTGCTAGCCTTTGTTTTGCCAACAAAGCATTTTGGAAAAGAAATTTCAAGGTTAAGCACAAAAGTAAAAAACTAATGATCAGCAAACTGATGAAAATACTGTCTTTTCTCTGACTGAATAAAAACAACATTTACAATACCATAGCAATTTTTGTACATAGTGAACTCAAGTCAGATACCTCTTCGTGTCCCCTTACATTTTTTTCTTTGTGTTGAGGTGGTTGCGGTTTAACCGCAATTGGCAACTAAACACTACACAGCCTACTACAGTTCACTCCTTCCCCAAGAGGATGGAGAGAAGGAGAATTAGAAGGATAAAAGTGAGAAAACTCATGAGTTAAGAAGTTAATAATTTGAATATAATAATAATAACAACAGTAAAAATTAAAATTGTCATGAAAAGGAAAATAACAAAAAAAAAAAAAAAAGTGAGAGAAATAAAACACAAGACAAGCAAGTGATGCAAATGAAAAAAAAAACCAAAACATTGCTCACCACCAGCATACCAATAGCCAGCCAGTCTCTGAGCAGCAGCCCCCAGCCAACTTTCTCCTTAGTTTATATGCTGAGCATGATGTCATATGGCATGGAATATCCCTTTGGTCACTTGGGGTCAGCTGTCCCAGCTGTGTCCCCTCCTGGTTTGTTGTGCACCCCCAGCCCGCTTGCTGGCAGGGCAGTCTGAGGAGCAGAAAAAATCCTTGACACTGTGTAAGCCCTGCTCAGCAGAAACAAAAACATTCCTGAACTATCAACACTGTGTCCAGCACAAATGCAAAACATAGCCCCATACTAGCTACTGTGAAGAACATTAACTCCACGCAGCCAAAATCAGCAAAGGGGTGGTGTTATTTTCCTCCAGTGTTAGCCATTACTTTCTGTATATGTGAGAAAACTCTCACATACTGTGCTGTAATGAGTAGCTGGATCTTCGGAAAGATGGACTGAAAATTTAATACCCACTGGGATTATTCAGCTGTTGTACCTACTTGTAAATACAAGTCCTGACTTCTTCCAACCAACCACCTCTTAAATCTGGATTGGTAGTGGATGGACAATGTGTATGAGCCTCTGTGAGTGGTGAGGTAGTTCATTACTATGGGGACTAATACAGCTTGCACCTGGTCAAGTGTCCAGTTCGCTGATTCATGAAAAAGAAAAATGCTGGAGCGATCTCCAGGGCTGCTGTTTAGAGGGGAGCATGAACATGAAATAAATGCTTGCAAAGGAGAGACACAGGTATCATGTATCACAGTTCTTGGAAAACAAGATGGCTAGAAGTAAAGACAAGCCTTTGAAAGAATTGATTGTTTGGTTGGATCCAGCTGAAAAAGTTTCTTAAGCCAACAACCATGCAGATTAATTCCTTTGCAAAGCTCTTCTGTGCTTTTTAAATTCAACTTTTCAGCAGCACCTGAGAGGAGGTAAGGGCTGGTCAGGAGGCTTTCACAGTTAAAAGCTAGTGATGGACACCTGTGACAGCTTTGGCTGTGATACCAGCTTCTTCCCAGAGTGGTGAGCAAGAGCTCTGCTGATGGACACACTGATGCCACAAGTTACTTTTTAAAGGTATGTCTGGCTATAGACCGATATGCTGTCGTGCTTGGGTCAAAGAGTGTTTAAATAGTGACAAAAGCTGGGTAGCTAGCTTTTTAAGCTTCTAAAGGTGTTTATTTCATGAGCCATCTAATAGTCTTCAGCCAGAGCAGCAAGTGTTTTCCTCTGCGGCAGACACATGCTCTCCAGTGAGAGATGAGAGATAGGCAATGAGTGTTTGTAAGCAGCAAGTTTGTAAGCCTGGCCTGGTATATACTCTATAGAGAAAGGGGAGAATTCAGTCAGTTTTCAAAATGTCTGTATAATTTTGCCATATAAAACAGTGAATTTGGTTGTATTTCAACTGCTAATAGCCATATGATTGCATAATACAATCTGCAGAATGCAAGATGTCTCTTGGCACGTGTACTAGTGTCTTGGCTGACTAGATGAAGCAGGAGACAGTTTCTCTGGATCTGAGAGTGTTAATGAACAGACCACCAGATACTTGCGAATGTTTGGAATCAACCTTTAGGAAACAGCCTTTCCTTCCCAGCTCTTGTCTTCCTGAGCAGACAGTAAAGTGCCTGCAAGAGGTGTTTCTTTTTTCTGGTTCAGAAGGATAAAATAGCTTCTCTAAACATCTCTGTGACTGGTGAGGGGAAGAAGGTCCCCAAGGAAATTAAGTGTCCCATTAGGGGGCACTTCTTGTCGCTTCAGAGGGAATTTTGCTCACGTTTCTTCCTGTTCAGGAAGAGAAGACCCATGCTGATCCAAAAAGCCCTCAGTAGCTCTAGCCTGAGGGAAAGGAGATCACGAGGAGTTTAGGAGCTTAACCATGTTAAAATTGCCCAATTGTTACCAACAGAGATGGGCTCATTTCAATCTTTATAACTTAGCCCTATCCCACTGAAACAGCAGGGCAGTGCTTTTTCTCTGTTTCTCATGAGCAGAACTGGACTACAGTGATACAACAAATAGAAAGTCTCCTAGGATATGAAAATGGCAAGAAATACTTTTTTATCTTGAATTAAATTTTAAAATATGACCCTATGTTTATATATCACTCCAGCCAACCATGTCAGCTTAACATCTGGTGACCACACTGTTTAAAATGTTTCCTAACGTTACTGGTAAAAATGTGTAATAATATTGCAGCATACATTCTGGAACACAAAGTGGTGAGGAAAAGCTGGGTTACTTTACAAATATCAGCACAATTTCCAGGTGAGTATTTTTACTTTATTATGACATCGTACTGTTTTCTGGTACAAATGGAATGACATGAAAAAGATGATTCGCTGGTGGAGTATTTGAAAAATAAAATTGGAGCAGACTGCGTGGGGCTGATAATTTTTTAAGGGTTCCAGGAAAAATACAATGGGGAAGAAAAGAAAGAAAAGTCAAACAAAGGAAATCAAGATTTGAAGTATGGAAAATCTGGCTAAGAAAACCCTTGTTCAGTAGGTTAGAGTGCCCGAGGGAATAGACTACTGATCACTCTTGCTTTTGAGAAGCAAGAGTTAAAAAGAAGGGTGTGGAAGGTAATAAGAAGGAAGAATGGGAAGAAAACAGCATCACATTGATTTGTTCACCACTTTGTCTTAGATTCTGCTTTCCTCTTTGGTGCTTGCCCTTTATGTTGTGCTTCCCCACCTCCACCATGCTGCATCATCTTTCCTGATCTGCAGCTCCTGGTGCTGGGCCTTCTGGACCACCATCCCTCCTTGAGCAGGGAAGGAGAGAGGTGCTGATGTGCTGTGCTGTATCATGACATCCTTGCTGCCAAAGGTGAACGCAGGTTGCAGCTCTCCCCACTCCTCCTACCATGGCGTTTCCCTTGGCATAGGATCTGATGGTCCCCAGAGCATGACGGACAATGGTACTTCTAAACATGCCGGAAAGGAGGAATTTGGAAAAACAGAAACTGCAAAGAAATTGCTTTGCTGAACTATTTACTATCAAAGAATAACTCTTCCCAGAAAAATGATCAGATGAGTTGTGTAGCCTTCAGTAATGAGAACCTAAGATCCATTTTAAAACCATTTTTGAGTACTGTCATTTTCATCTTTCAGCACATCCAAGAATTTTCTAAAATGAGACTGTCTCAGTATCTTCTGCTTTCCAAAATCTATCAGTGATATGTATCTCTAATATGCCGCAAGTTTAATTTCCATTCTATTGTTGAGCTGTAAGAAATATATTCTCTGTGCTTGTTTTAGTAACAGAAACACTTGAGTGAGCACCCAACTGTTTTATATTAATACCTACCACTTATATCATGCATTTTATTCATACCGTTACTGAATTTATTTTTCTTAGTCTTCACGGACTTGCTGACCACACAAGTAATTTATCTACATCAGCCCTTAAATGCTGTGTTCCCATGTAAATTTATAAATACAAAAGAACATATGGAGGCAAATGAGTTCAGATCTTTTGAAATGAATGTATGAATTTTTATTATTCAGCTGAGTTTTTCTCATCCTAGCAAATTAGATTTTAAGCTCCTTAGGACTGGTGTTAAACCAGGCTCAGATATAATCCTTAAACCCTGTCTGGCTGCTAAACAAGGAGGGAAGAAGTAGAATTTCAGGCAGATTTGACAAAATTAGAGCTGCAATATTCCTGCAAAAAGAGCCACTACAGCCATAGCTTCTATTTTTTATTTAATTTGAATGATACACCTCATTTATCTTGTTAATTATGAGCACCAAACTTTTTTCCCCTTAAAAGCTTTAATAGAAACATTTTGAAACATTTAAGAGTGGGAGTGGAGAAAAGGTATAAATTGTACAGGTTCGATAGCCAGCTTGGGAAGCCTAAGGAAAACAATGTGCTTGACTGTTCTTTTTCTCTCCTGTTGGCTCTGATAATAGAAGGAAGAAAAAAATTTCTGCTTTGAAGACAAAATGTCATCTAATCATTAGTGGTTGTGGTGTGCTCTGTGGGTAATGGAGGTTATACGTAGGGTTCAATTGCAGAAATGTCTGTACCCAGTGCCATCTGAGATGCAGGTATCCTACTTGCCCTCCATCTGCTGCTTTGAAAGGGTGTAGGTCTTCTATAGTTCCTTCATCTACCAGATCTATCTACCTGGGCATGCTCAGGGCATCGCAGATAGCATTGGGCACCTACATTTGGGCAACCAAAATTAAGGTCACCACTGACAAGTAACAGAAGTGTGAACACAAAGTGCTCATGTAAAAACACCTACACCTTTTTTTCTTCCCCCCCTTTTTTTCTCTCCTGCTTCAGTTCCTGAACTAAGAAGTCCTTCTCTGACAAACTTATCCTCATCGCTGTGTTCAATGAGGATGTTAAAGCAGCCAAAGTCCAGGATCAACTTTCATGATATGCAAATCTTATGCCCATAGTAAAAGGGCTTCAGTTACATTAGAAACAACCAGAATATATCAGAATGTATTTGTGTCATTTCAAAAGCTTCAGTACTTTTAACTAAGTCTCCCAGTAATGGATATTGGAAGGATATTCTGTCCTGTCCTCCGTTTATCTAAGAATAACCAAAAATGTCTTAAGCACTCAAAAAACAAACCACCACATTCTATGAATAGTCTAATTTACTCCTCTAACCAACTCACCTACAGCTGGGCTTAGACCACCTGCTGTTCCCTGCATATGTTGTTTGGCTAAAAAGTGTATACTTACATTCTGAGCTAACCCACCATTTACACAACTCTGTATAGGCCAAATCCTCCTGGAAGCCATTTCCAAACATGTGAAGGAGAAGCAGGTGGTTGAGAGTAGTCAGTACAGACTTACAAAGGGGGAATCATGTTTGAACAGCCTGACAGCCTTCTAAAATGAGATGGCTGGCTTGGTGGATGAGGGGAGAGCGGTGGGTGTTGTTTATCTCAACTTAAGCAAGGCTTTCAATGTTGTCTTCTGCAATGTCCACACAGACAGACTGATGAAGTATGGGATAGTAAGTGGAAAGTGGGGCGATGAGGTGTACAGAAAACTGGCAGAATGGCCAGGCTGAGAGGGTTGTAATCAGCAGCAGAAAGTTCAGCTGGAGGTCCCTCACCAGTGGTGTGCTCCATTGCATTGATCCAGGGCTGGAGCCTTTACATCTTCATTTGTGACCTGAATGGTGCGACAGATTTTGCAATTTTGCAGACAATATGAAACTGGGAGGAGTAACTGATATATCGTATGGGCTGTGCTGCCATTCAAAGTGACTTAGGCTGGAGAAATGGGCCATGGAAGCTCATGAAATTCCATAAATTGAAGTAAAAAGTCCTGCACCTGGAGAGGAACAACCCCCATGCACCAGTATACACTGGGGCCTGCCTAGCAGGAAAGCAGCTTTGCAGAAAATGACCTGGAGGTCTCAGTGGACACCATGTTGAACGTGACCCAGCAATGTGCCCTCACAGCAAAGAAGGTCAACTGTCTCCTGGGCTGCATGAGGAGGAGTGATGCCAGCACGTCAAAGGGAGGCAATCCTGCTCCTCTGTTCACACTAGTGAGACACATCTGAAGTGCTGGGTCTAGTTTTGGGCTTCTCAGTAGAAGCGAAATATGGACACACTGGAAAGAGTCCAGTGAAGTATTGAATGATGAAGGGCTCGGAGCATCTGACATCTGAGGAGAAGCTGAGAAATCTGGGACTGTTCATCCTGAAGAAGAGAGGGCTCAGAGTGATCTTATCAATGCATATAAATACATGAATTAGGGGGACTAGAGGAGATCAAGCCAGGCTCCTCTTAATGGTATCCAGTGACAGGCTGGGAGGTAATGGAAATTGCCTGGAAATACCAAACATTCCATTTTAACTTAAGAAAGAAGTTTTTACTGTGAGAGTTGTCAAACAATGGCAGAGGTTGCCTGGAGAATCTGTGGAGTCATGCTTGGAGATACATAAAATTGTCCTGGACACAGCCCTGAGCAATCTTCTCTAGCTGGCTCTGCTCTGAGCAGGGGTGTTGGACTGTGTGATTTCCAGAGGTCCTTTCCAGTCTCTGTGATTCTGAGCTGAAGACTATCTGATGTTGACAAATCCTTTGCGATCTACACGAGATGATGAAAAGTGCTTTATAACTATACATGGCTTATGCTGAGGTTGTCCTCCTGACACCCCCCCCCCCCATAGCAGGACGTGGCTTTCAAACAAATTGGTGATCTTCCATTGTTTCATTTAGCAGCCTAAACCTACTGATGATGTTACTGCCCCAACTGCAGGAGCCCAGTTTCACTCTTACATTTCATATTGTCTACAGACACAGTAAGGTAAAGAATAGAAAAACGTACACAAAAGGCGTGATATGTCTTTTTTATGTGAAGGCTGTATCATCCTGCTTGCTAGTGTTCAAAGCAACAATCTGAGAATTAAGACTGTGGGGAGTACTAAAGTCAGTTTATATTTTGAATATATATATATGTACATGTATTTGTTTCGATACCAGATGGATAGACAGGGTTCTTGCTGCACTGACTTTTTGTGCTAATGAAAACTGTTGATAAAGGATTTGTGCTGGTATTGTGACAACTTGTGCAGGAAGATTTAACAGCTTTAATTTGTTTTAGATTAAAGAAATATTCCTTCAGAATAAATATTTTCATTGAAACAATGTAGGAAAGGATATTTTCTTTTATGAGATGTTTATTTAGCAATTTGCCTGCTGAGAATTTTCTTCCAAAAGATGCCAGATGTTCAGCAATGGAAATTGGTGTCTTCTCTTTGCACAGACCAAGAAAGAGAGGGGGGGCTTTGCTATCAGCTTCCATATGGGGTCAACAAGGTCACCCCTATACTGCGCAGTCTGTAGTATCACATTATCCCATTTATAATGCTCCATCTCAACAGAAATGAGGTGTCTTGTGCTGACAAACTCCCTTGTTGCTTGTGTTCCCATCTTCTTCTTATCACTTACTAAGAAAGGATTGAAATTCACAAGTGAAATATGCTGTACCGCTCCCCGCCCCCCCAAACGTGCAGGCACACCCACATTCATGCATCCTTTGAATATCAGCACAGGCCTTACATTTGCCTAATAAACCCCATATATACTCCCCCTATGGTGGCTATACCACCCATGGGTATATGGCTGCCTACGTGTGACTGGTCTGTTCTACCCTCTCTTCTCTTCCTTGTACTTGCTGCTCCCTGGTACACCATGATCTTTCCTTTCCCCTTTCTTTGGCCATTTTCCTAAACATCCCGTAATAAATTTTCCATAATCCCACAACACTCTTCCAAAAGCCCATCAGGAGTTTCACAGAAGTCCCCTGAGATATCCCCCAACACTTGTGATAATGGTGTTTCCCCTTCTTATTAGTTACACAGTTCAGGCAACCCTCCTCATGACTGCATCTGAGCAGTTCCCTTAACGGTCGTCAATCAGTGGTCAAAGAGCTCTGCTCTTCATTATGGTCACTTTCCTTTCCCTTTCCATTTATCACTTTCCTGGTTATTTTTTTATCTGTTTGGTACTGAACAGTCCTTAACTAAATAACTTAATGAGCCAGACGCTTTCTTCCACCTACCCTTAAAAACTGTATTGCACGCATAGGTCCATATTGGCCCCCTCAAAGGACAGCAGGGAAGGATACAAAGACTTTCTAAAGCCCCACACTGTGATTAAAGGGTGTGGATGGGTGGCTACTAGTGGCTCTTCTGAAGAAAGAAGTCCACTGCCGAATGTTAAATTCATTCATAAGGGGGTGGATCCTTTCCACTGCCTCAGGAACTGCGCATCGCATCGTGAGATCTACACCACACTAAAGGTTCACTGTTTTGATTCCAGAAAGTGTGCTTTGCTCAATAGCTGGATTTCTGACCTTCAGCTTTTGCCTTTTCAAGCTGCTTAAGTACAGCACTAGCAACACTGATTTTCTGACTAGCTGGTAGGTAAAGATTGTTTAAAATTCAGTATTAATTTAAGTGCATTTTGTAGATCAGTTCTTTGGATTCAGCACTTGAAATGTACTACTAAATGTTAGTGCAAAGGTTATAAGTTATAATAAAAAGTTGGCAGAATCCATTCAGGCATTAACATTTATATAGTCTCTGTCTGAGATTCTGGGATAAAGCAAATTTTGTACCAGAAAGCTAATTGGTAGTGAGAAACCGATCATGCTTACTTTGTAAATGCGACATAGGTCACAGTGTTACTCTGCTTCCTGCTGGAAGTCTCTTCCAGACAGACAAGCCCCTATCTTTCCTATGTGAATTCACAAAATAGTCTCATTTAATGTACACACATGTGAAAGCACATGTTGAGCCATAGTGTTAGCATGAAAGCCTGTGAAGCATAAAAGCTGTAACCATAGACGTAACTGTCCAAAAAATGATAAGCTCAGTTCTAGCAGCTTCATTGCAACATACGTTCAAGGAGGCTCGCAAGCTCACTCCTGGATTAACTGACATCGGAGAGGATTTCTTAGCTTGTTCCTTAGGCCACCCTAGTTTCAATCTGAATATAACCGACTTTGTAGAAAATAGGTCTTTTATTAAAGTGTACTACAAGAACAATTGTGTTTTCTCAAAGAAAAAGCATGAGTTTTCAGGAAAGCAAGGGGCTTTATTTATTTATTTATTTATTTTATTTTTATTGAATGATCGAGCTTGCACTCCTCTGGTAGAAAAGAAAATGGATTTCCGTTTGTTGTGCGGGTCACCAAGAGATGACTCAAATTCATGCTTCATTGCTATGCTCAGAGCTTCCCACTGGAGCTCTCCTTCCTTTGGCTCGTCCCTTTCAGTCCAGTTTCAGGACTCGGAACCCCAGGATTCATCCCATTTTTTGAACAAGTATTTGTTCATAGGATGAAAAGACAGAGATTCTTTCTTTATATCTGCCTTGCTTTTATAATAACCTCACTGCAACGAGTAACAGCTTCATAAGTCATGAATGTATAGACTTTAAATTAATTGACCCTTCATAGAAGAATATTTTTTGCTTCGCTTTCTCATGACATTTAACAATGTTTACCATACCTTGATTTTAAAATCTGAGATTTCACAATTAGACATTTGAATTCTGAATGTCCATTTCAGGAGATGGTGGTCCTGAATTTGAAGAAGATGCCTTCATTTAGGGATGTGAATTTATATCTGAAACTGAATTTGACTTATAAGTCTTAAAGCATACTTTCAACAGTTTTTGACAAAATTTGCCAAAATCCTCACTAGTTTCTGTGTACCTGGGTGTGAAGAAGCATTCTTAAAATCCTGCTCATTTTTAAAACTTTTAAACACACGGCATATTGCAATCCATTATCAGCTCTTATACCCAGCTTGTGTTCTAAACTTAACAAATACAACTTTCTGATATGAAATTGTATGCTCAAAAGACATGTTCTTTAGCAATGGTAATGCTGCATAGTTGGTAGAATATTCCGATACTGACATATAATCTTTTTATCTTTTTCAGAATGACAAATGAAGCTGTACAGTCTTTTTTTTTTTTTTTGTTTTGTTTTGTTTTGTTTTGTTTTGTTATTATTCCCCTGCATAGGTAGTTTATTTTACTAACCATAAATTTACTTACTGCTTACCGAATTTTAACTCATCATCACAAGTCATTCACAGGTATTTTGGAGTCTCTATGTTGATCTATTTTTACACACACCATATTGTCTCGTCAGCTGTATGAACTCTAATAATTTTAATATCTTCAAATAGAAGTCATATATTTTTGTGAAATATCTTAGGGCCTGAACATAATATGGACAATAACCCAATAAAACCTTTTTTTCTAGGGAAACATACTAGAATCAGGTTGCAGCATCTGGCCACTTAATAAAAAGCTCTTCATTGAGGATGTAGGAAAATGTTCCCTTCTTGCACATTATTAGGTATCTGTCTTTTCCATAATTATCAGAGAATTAAACCATCCCATAGGGTCTTAAATTTTATTGATTTTCTGATGTCCTGAGTTTATTATGTTTTTATAATTCCTGATCTAATTTTTTTCTGACCGCCACAGAGATGATTCCAGTCATAAGTACAATAAAAATATTGGATTCTGTCAACATTTTTTCATATTCACTCGACACTTTTCAATGCCCCTGGTGTTACCAGGGAATTGCTCTTCATAGGCTCCCATTTTTTTGCAGTAAGTCATCCCTTAAGTAGACCTTGTATCTGATGTATGTTCAGTCCTCTAATAGACACCCTGTCTCCTGAAGTAGCTATAAATTTCACGTTTCCAAGATTAAATTTTACCATTAAATCTAGCTTAAATACACCCAAAATAGGAATGCTTTGCTTATCATAGGATGTGAGGTTGGCCTGTTTGAGTTCAATCTAAGTTTCCTCCTCAGGCTAGTTAACACAATTAACACACACGAACTAGTGTGCCTGTGTCCAGTTTCCAGAGGAAAATATTCCACTCAGGTTTCAGGTGATAAAACCTTCAAAAGTTATAGCTATTCTGGTCAGTTACCATTATTGAGGACTGTTTGGGGTTTTTTTTGTGAAGGTTGTGTATACTTTGTTCCTTCAGAGCGTACAATTCTGCTCTGCAGGAGTCTGCAAAACATTTTCATGAAATTGTGACACCTGTCCAAAGGTGAAGCACATTGTTTCTCAGCTCTGAAATCCTCCACAATGCCACTTGTGCTTTCATACTCCTTGCTTATTTTCCTGCGAAGGTTTTTCTTCACACCTAACTTTTTACGTGGGTCTGAGGTAACCCAGGTGCAGTATTGCTCTCTTGGTTTCAGAACCCACTTCCTGGCCCGGTTCTGCCCCACACTGTTTCTTATTGTAAAACTAACTCAGGACTCTGGCCTCTTTCTCATTGCAAGATTTCTGTGTTCCCATTGCAATCTAGTCTTGAATATGCAATTCTAAATACTCTCCACGTGGGATACTTTATTCAAGAGTCTTAATTCTTCTATAAAACAACCAGGTTCCTCCTATAGGAATGTCCTATGGGAACCTGCACATTCTGGAGGAGGAGGTTTCCTCTTTCCATCCTTCTGTAAAGGTGACCAATCATCTTTCCTTCCTTCTTTTACTTCTGGGATATCTAGGAAAAGCCAGCTTTGTTGCCACTATTCCAGTGACTTTCAGAGTAATTTAATTTTTTCAGAGTCACATCCTCACTGGCTCTTCTCCTTTGTGTTCTCATCCACCCTGTGCACAGAAGTTGTTTCATATTCTTTCAGAAAGAGCTATGGCAAACTGGCTGTTACGGTGTTCACTCATCTCTCCTAATCTTTGGATTCTCCAAGATCAGAATCAAAGCTTCTTGGTCTCCTTAATATGACCTCTTAATGTTTTTGCTATAAAATTGTATGGGTAAGAGAGGAGCTTATGGGATTAGAATCATAGAATTGTTTAGGTTGGAAAAGACCTTTGAGATCAAGTCCAACCATTAGCCCAGAACTGCCAAGTCCATCACTAAACCATGTCCTAAGCTGCATCTACATATTTTTTAAATATGGTGATTCCACCACCTCCCTGGGCAGCCTGTCCCAATGCTTGACCACCCTTGCTGGGCAGAAATTTTTCCTAATATCCAACCTAAACCTCCCCTGGCATAACTTGAGGCCATTTCCTCTTGTTGTATCACTTGTTACCTGGGAGAAGAGACCTACACCCACCTGCCCACAGCCTCCTCTCAGGCAGCTGTAGAGAGCGATAAGGTCCCCCCTGAGCCTCCTCCTCTCCAGGCTAAACACCCCCAGTTCCCTCAGCTGCTCCCCATAGAACTTGTGCTCCAGACCCTTCCCCAGCCCCGTTGCCCTTCTCTGGACACGCTCCAGCACCTCAGTGTCTGTCTTGCAGTGAGGGGCCCAAACCTGAACCCAGGGTTCGAGGGGCGGCCCCACCAGTGCCCAGTACAGGGGGACAGTCACTGCCCTGGTCCTGCTGGCCACACTGATGCTGATACAAGCCAGGATGCTGTTGAACCTCATGCAACTGGCCTTGGCCCATCAATCCAGCCTGTCCAGATCCCCCTGCAGAGCCTTCCTGCCCTCAAGCAGATCAACATTCCCCCCCAACTTGCTGTCATCTGCAAACTCACTGAGGGTGCACTCGATCCCCTCGTCCAGATCATTGATAAGGGCATTGAACAGGCCTGGCCCCAGTGCTGAGCCCTGGGGAACACCGCTTGTGACCAGCCGCCAGCTGGAGGTAACTCCCTTCACCACCACTCTTTGGGCTGCGCCACACAGCCAGTTTTAACCCTGAACTTACACAGGTTAAGTTGCAGCTTTCCTACTAGCAGTGTGATTCTGTTATAAAATGCTGCTTTCTCGTGAAGTCACCACAGACAGTATATTATATTCTTTTTTTTCTTTTTTCAACAGAGAAGGCAGTGATAGTATAAGATGGCTAAATGAAGTAAATATTAGTATTTAAAATAATGTATGCATATGTTTATGTGCATTTTTGTTCTGCCTATTGTGTTGAACAGCTCCCAGATAAAACCATGCAATCACCCTTAGGCACACGATATCTTCCTCAAAGTCACAAGGAAAAATACACAGTTCTCTCACCAGGAAAAGTACAGAGTCCTCTCAGAAGAAAGAAGATAAGAATCAGGATGCTCATGAAATTACTAAGCAGTATATCTTATTCTGAATGAAAATGAAGTATACTGAAGATACTGCAAATATGACCCCTGGTAGAAAAGCTGAATGAAACATTATTACTGTACTTTGTGTGAGGATGGAAAGAATGGAGAAACTGACCAGAAACGGAAGGACAGAAAATGTCAGGATATATTTAAAATAAATATTTTTCAAATAAGTTCCCATAAGTCACAACTCAAAAAAAAAAAAAAAAAAAAAAAAAAAAAAAAGGATACATCTTAAAACTCTTGCATGAATTGCTGTAAAAAGCAAACAATTTTATAACTACAGTGTGGGATGATGAAATGACTGTTCATGGACTGTGGTTATCTTAGATCAGAAGTAAACAGATGAATTTAATTGAAGATGATTCTTTTGCATCTATATGTGACCATTAAAAGTGCAGAGAATGACAGAAAATTTCACAGGAAAACTCCAGTGGAGCGTGGTGAATAGCAAAGTTAAGCTGACACATTTAAAAGGACTGTTGATGTTGGAGTGCTCTGGAATCATGGATTTTACATCTGATGCCTGCAGACAGGTGCTTTTCAGACTATTTTCAGGATCTGAACAGGTATTTTCACACTGTTTGGAACTCCTACAGCATTTCCAGACCTGATTCAAATGTGGGTCTGAGATTTACTTCTTAGTCAAGAAAAGACAAAACCGAAAGCTTGTGAAAAACAGTTGCAGAAGAAATGGCATCAAGACAGCCCAGGCAAAGATAAATATTTGGAATGTTTTCAAGTTTCTGTTTCTTTGCACTCTTTTGTTCTTTTGAACAAAAAGAAAAAAAAAAGAAAAAAAGCTTCCATTTTAAACAAAAGACAAAGCCAGGCTTATGTTCAAACTCACTGTTTCGTTTACCTATTAAAGCTATCCTTTAGGAGGGGCTGGGGTGGAAGCAAACAGTTCTGGCATGTTTTCATCCAGTTTCTCCTGCTCTTTCCACCAGACAGCTGCCTCACATTACAAGCTGAGGAAGAAAAAGCAGTGTTTAGCCACACACTGTTTAATGAAGGTCTGAGGCACACTGTTTTCTCTCTTGGGGGCTACCTCACAGGAGACTCAAGGTATTTAATTTGGAAAATACACCTACAGGGCATAGGTAACTGGTAACTAGGTCTGAATTGGTCCCCTGCTGAGAACTCAGTGAGCTGCATTACAAAATGAAGTACGGGATTTTACCTTGATTTCAAAACAAGAAAATTTTGCCAGTACTGTGGCTTAGAAGTACTTCATTTATTCCAGATGAACATATTGAAGAGGCTGCATGGTAGATTAAGTTGCAGAGTTTGTGGCCTTTTCTGGCAAAAGGATGGCTTAGGAGATATTGGCTTTTCTAGGCAAGAAATATAATACATGCCAATTCTCTATAAACCCAGATGTAGTTAATTAGGAGTCCCATAAGGCAAGTTGCCACGGAGATCAGGTGATTTAGTCATTCTCAGAGAAAGTCTTTGTCACATTTAAGTGTGAAATGCCGAGTTGGAAATGCAAACAGAGAGTCAGTCTGGAGGTAAAAAGAGAGAAAAAAAAAATTCCTGGAGCACAACCTACTTGTTTGGTATTCAGAGGGAAAATAAATGATGATGGACTCTTAACATCTGGAGAAACATTGGTATAGCATACACATGTCCATTTGATTTATTTTATGGTGGGAAAATACAGTTTAAGAAGTGGAAAGACATGCCCCTCCCCTGGCCCAGGAGCTGGAAAGTGTGATGGCTGTGGCTTCCCACCACCCCAGTGGTTTGCACCAGATTGCCGCCCCAACCAAAGAGGGGAAAGCCCAGCTGCTTTAACCAGGAGTGGCCTCTCAGGGTCTGAGGTTGGCTTATTTTAATTTCTCTGTGTTAAGTAAGTGGGAAACCTCACAGAAGGCTCACGCTATTAACATAATATAGAAGAAGGTGACAAGAGGACTGAACATTTGGGAACAGGGAAGACAGAGCAAAGGCCTCAGCATTAAAAGATAAAAAGCAGAGAGAAATTCTTCTGAATGTCAGCATGAACTGAAAACAAAAAAACAACCAAACAAAAAAAAGGCAGTCAATAGGAAATAAAGTTTTGTTCAGGGACGAATTTGTAAAGGAATACATTGCTATCCTCAATCTTTCACAAGTCGATCAGCACAATTGTTCGATTTTTTGTCTGGAGTTTGAGAAATCTTTACTTCATGGTATCACCAGATCTTTTCAGAAGCAGCTGTCCCTGAATCTCTGGTGCTCTTTGTAACAGAAAGCAGTATTCTCCTCACCTCCTTGAGTACTGAATTTATTATTTTTTCCCTAGGACTTGAAACAGACCGCCCAGCGTATGTGTCCCCACATCCCTTCACTAAAGTGTTTGCAGTTGAATCTCATAGGTAAGAGAAAGGAGTGAAGAAGAAAAAGAAAGGAAGCAAAAGAGAATTTAGAGCAGCTTCTTGCCTGACAGGCCTATTATTTTGAGTTACAGATGGGAACATACCTAAAATGTAATTTCTCTGTCTCCTTATGAACGGAAATAATTTTTTGAATTTTGAAGTTTTGACAGCAGTCAACAGTGAAGATGGCATGTCAGAGCAATGATTTCCTTAGCTCAAACTTTCTTGTCAAAGGTAGGATTTTATTTTTATTTATTTTCAATTTTTATTCCATTGCAGCTAAATTTATCTTCCTTAAGTTTTTTCCCCTTCTGACTCCTTTTCTTCTGCATTTCTCCTGAGGTTCTTACATTTTTTCCCTAGCACCAAGCTGAATTTCCTCAGCTATGACAGACCGGTATGATTCTCAGTTCTGGCAGCATAATCTGCCTTGATGTTTGTTTGCAGTAGTTTGTGAGCAGGTGATGGAGTTTCTAAGAGCAGAGCTTCCTCGCTTCTCTGTTCTTTTGAGGCTATTGGAGGCAGGTTTGGGTAGGAGCAGCAGAATCTGAATGAATCTGGCAAGCACTCTTAACAGAAGGATTGCAATTAATTCCTGTTCCAAGCCTGAAAGTGGCTTTGGGGCAGAGGAAAGGGCAGAAGCTGGGAAATACGGGACCACTAAAATACATGGCAATGCAGGAAGCCATAACTTTGTTAAACTCTTACTCGCCAGGGCCCTGGGGAGTAGTGGCCAGGATTTCCACGTCAGGGCAAGAACTGTGCCATGCTCTTTGCTGGGAGTGAGAAGCTCAGCCTGTTCACCCAAGCCACCCGGTAAGGAGGTGCATATGAGGCATGAGGGGAAACACTCCCTGCCCACAGATGTAGGCATGCTCTGACATGGAAAGACATAGTAGAAGAGACCAGAGTGCAAGGAGCCTTTTTGCATTTCCCTCCCCAAGCCATTCACACCTTGGAGTCTCTTACTGGATCCAACACCAGGCAGTAAAAGGGTGGTCTATTCATGCCATGCAGCTGGACACAGCTGTCCCGGATGCTTAAAGAAATGCCAATGAAGTATAAAACCTTAAAAGGGGCAAAAAAGCACTTTCACCTCCAGACCTCTCTAGCATACTCCATGCCAAAGTACAGCTTTCCATATTGGTCTTTGTATCTTCACTATACAGTCCTGAGTGTTTCTTTCCAGGTCTGGTTGATAAGTGCAGACTTTGCAAAAACATTCTGGGGACAACTCTGACTGGACCACCATAGTACTGGACAGCAGCACAGAAGTTTTGCTGATCCTAACTGTCTCATTACAATTTTTTTCGCACTGCCTGCATCATTCACACAGGCAAAAAATGATAACCACGGAAACCAGGAATTATTACATAAAGGTGTAGGAAGGAAGATTTTAAAAATTGTCTTGTAGTAATGGTTATATTTAAAATAACTTGCCCACTCAAACCAATTTCTTAAGCTTTGCGATAGTAAAAAAGAAAAGAGGAAAAAGGAAAATGACATCAGAAATTCTGATGCATCAGGTGCCCAGGGTCTGAAATCCTCTTCTCTAGAGGCAGCGGGAGAGCTTCAACTACATCAGGCATTAGTAGCTTTATAAAAAGAAATTGAAATATATTCTTAAATAGGAGGAGCTGTGACACAGGCCCACTTTAATGGCTTAAAAACCAAGAAGGGTTTGCTTTTGCTGTCTAGCACTGCATTTGTATTTGCAAGAGTACATTTGCCTGGCTTACGGTTCAGTAATGTCAGATAAAAATCCCTCAATCTGTATTCAGTGAACCATAGTGGATCCATGCAGTACTGGGGGGTGGCCTGTGGAATAACTGCAAAAAATCCAACACAGATTTCTACCTAAGTAACAAAAATACCAAATGGCGTGAAAACAACTTTCAAAGCTTAGCCTAGTTTGTATCATAAATGGATATCAACCAAAGGCACTGTGAAAATATTCTGATTTTTTTTTCCCCAAAGGTGTGGCAGTTCTTAAATAAAAATGCTATGAAACATTGCTTAGAATATGGTTTGCACTGCACATAAAGGACATAAACATTCAGTGCTCGGTCTGAGAAACTGGAATGTTGTAATTGTGAGATTCAGTCTTAAATAATGAACAGTGGCAGTAAAAACAAAGTGGGGGGAAAAAAAAGCCCCAGCAAAAACCTGGTGGAAGCCTCAGAGCAAAAGAAAATCTTGTGTGACTCCAGCATCTGAGACTGGGCATAGCTGGATAAAAAAGCGGCTGTTTGTTAATCTGCAAGTGGAAAAGGATGTGTTTTAATTGTTCTTTTAAAAAAGCTGAGAGCATCCTTTCATGAAAGTAACTACAGCAAGGATTAGTAGAATTCAATTAGCCACAACAGGTGTATGTTAGAGATCTTCAAACCACAGAACACAGCGTTGTCCTTCAGAGCAACTAGCACATTACCTGCTAATTAATGCTGTCAGGAAAGCCCAGGCAGGAACGCCTGGGAAGTGCTGGAATTGACAAGGCTCTATCAGCAGTAAAATAAGGGCAGGTATAAATATTAAGATTGATGGAGGTTAATGGAGGAGCCAGTGACAACAGACCAGATTGCCCTTTCCCCCAGGTAACCTCAGGGACTTCAGTGCAATTCCTGAACGATGCTCACTGGCAGCCTTGCAGGAGAACTTGAGCTGGACCTGAATGCTGTTGTTCCCTGGGAAAAGCCTTGGAGTTGGCAGTGATGAAGTCCCATTGCATGTCCCCCTTGAAGAGAAACACATGTATGGTGTTTATGGCTGTGAGTAAAGTAAGAGCTGGGTTCTGCATTTGGTTCTTCTTCAGGAGGGGGTGAAAAAAGTTAGAATGGAATGTTATTAATGAAAACTTATAGTCTGCAGCTTCTGATATTTTCTCACCTAGAGGGAACGATTGATGGAAAGCCAACAACATACAGATTAGAGAGGTTCTGGAAATTGTGTGATACCACATTTCTGCTTCTTACTATTTTCATGCAATTTTTATGTCATTTTTTTTCCTAAAATTTCAGATTCTGGATTTTTGCACCAAGATAAAGAGCTCAGTTTTTTAAAAAGAACAACCAACCAGTTTTTCAGTTTGTGAGAAAAAATCTTGGATACACCCATCCAAATGTTTTTCACACCAAAAGACAGGTTCAAAGAATCTAAAAAGTGTTTTAGAAAAATGCTCTGATTTTTAAACTACTTTCAGGACTCCTCAACTGACCTAAATTATTTCAGTTTCTGGAGGCTGGCCTTTATGAGTACACATACCTAGAGGTAAAAAGAAGGACATGATTTTAAGAAACAAAATTAAATGTCATGTGTTAAATATGGAAAATGGGTCCATTTTGAACCATATCTGATGAAAAAAAGAGTTATCAAAATGCTTTGACTTCTTTTCTGCAGAGATTTTGCTTTTTTTTTTTTTTCCCAGTAGCAAGCATTGAAACAGAAATTGTTGAGGTATCAAAACTGCCTGCTCAAAATGTTGTTTAAATGGGTAACAGAACTGTTCATACTGTCATATATTACTAGATTCTGAAGTTTATGAAGAAATTTGGGAAATAATCTGTAAGTCTTTTTGAGAGGTTATCAACACTTCTGTATGGAAAGAAAATGATTATAAGCTTCAGAGTTCTGGATATTGAAATGACCCAGGTTATTGTATGAAGATGTTCGTTAACCTTGTCCATAAAGCAGAGACACAGGGATTTCTAAAACGGCTTTTTGAACTCGTTGAAATCATCAGCAGAAGCCAATAGGTTTCAATGATGACAAGGAGGGGACTGCTGCTGAGCGTTTCGAAAAATCCAGCCTCCACTTTTGTTTGAAGTAAATAAGTGTTGATTAATCTTAAACTTAACAGACTCATGAGCTGCAGGCAGTTTTATTAAAGACCAGGTGACCCATTTAATTTCTGTATAGAAAAGCCAACGTGAAGTGAAAATTTTTCGAGTGAAACTGATGCCAAGTATGTCATACTTGTTTGCTGTTTGATTAAGAGTACACAGAGCAATGGTTTTAACTCAAAGAATGAAGGGTGACAAATGAGTTGTAATACAGACATTAAAGATTCATACAGCTTTTTCATCCTGTTGGAGTTGAGCCACACTTGGAGTGTTTGAGAACTGAAGTGACTTTATGTTCTGGATAATGGACTGATTAAATAGCTTAAAGACTGTTGAAGAATGCAACGAGGTTTTACTGCGTGATGGACAGAAAAAGGCATTCCTTCTGAAATAGCAGTGATCCTGGCCTTTGCAAATATTTACAAAGTCCACTAGGCAGTGGGGGAAACTTTGTAAGGAAGATCTGAAGTTGTATGGGTCAAACAAACAACATAAGCAAAAGGAAAAATGGGAGTGTGCTCAGGAATGAAGACAACTAAAGCATTTCCATCTGCAGAAGCACCAATTGAACTTAAGAATGTGAAATCAATGTTCTGAAGGTGAGGGTAAAAAAACCAACACACCAAATTCCTTTGGCCCTTCAAGTTAGGGATATCATTAACGTTAAGACTTTTGTGCTGTAAATAACATGTTCTTTGCCAAACTTACTGATTACTACTGCAGAAAGAAAACTAGGTTTTCTCTCTGATAGAAGATGCCAGTGTTTCTGCAGGGAAGAAAAAGATGAGGAAATGGTGAAACTTTCTGTTTGATATTTTCTATCAAAACAATACACTCAAGACATTCATGAAACAGAACATTTCATGCTGTCATTTTGAGCTTAATACTGTTCTTGCCATTTTCCTAAGGTTTCTTTGAAAATTTGGGGTTTTTTTTTCCTAGTAATTTCATCATTGATTTGCATGTTTGTCGCTGCGATGTCTCCAGACAGGTGTGATTTAGATACCAATTGGAAGCTGTATCTCTGCTGGTGCGTATACAGCCACGTGACTCACAGGACATGAGGTACTGCTAGATCAGAGGTAAGACTGTGCTGTGTTATCTAAACCAGGGGCCAGAGGGAATGTCAAAGTGCCTTGAGGAAATGCAGCACCAAAATCAAATGCATATTCATAGACAAGTAGTTTAAAATTTATTATTTCATTTTATTTATTCTACTGAAAATATCAGAAAGTTTCAGCAGCACCAATGGCAAAACCAGGTTTGACAGAAAATTCCTGACCAATGATACTATCAAGATTCTGTATATCTGACACAGTTGAGGATACCAGATTGTTTTCCACTAGCTGAGATTTAAATCTTTCTTACAGGTTGTAATAGCTAAGTCAGCTTCATTTTCAGGTCCTGAGTGGTGTACTGTGCTGCTTTCCAAACACAATGTACAAGTGTTCATTGGTTATAAATGGAGGGTTAGATCTGCTGCATTGAAGCTTTTTGGTAAGAATGCAGAGGTATTTGAGTGGGTCTTATTTCCACTAAAATTTCTGGATTTCTTTCAAAGTAAAAATTTCCCCAATTTAAGCTACTGGTGCCCCAGTAGATGCATCATAAAAGCTCAGCTGTGTTGCTCCTGTATAGCTAGATTTACTCTAGTAATTACATTGGCCCAATTCCTTTTTTATTAAATTCAAATGGAAAGAAAATAATTAGATCTGATAGCTATCATATAAGAGAGTATGCTGAGACTGAAGTAATTAAACTGTAATTGTGGTAAATTATGTTTTTCATTAAAATTGTGAAAAGTCTGCTAAATGATTAGCTAAAATGTTTAGGGTCTTTGAAGTCCATTCAGCTTTTTTGATTCTGCAGACAGATCAGGGACATTTACAATCTGTGAATGTATGTTTGGGTACTGCACTATCTCATGCTGTCAATACAAATTGTTTCCCAGCTTGTTTGATTTTACCAAGTGTCATTCATTATTGATAGTGCTAAAAAATGTGTAAGAGACTTTTCCAGAGATGGAGCTGCTGTGAGGCACTCTGGAACCTAGAAACTATCTGTGTATTTATAGACAATCTGAGTAGCTCATTTACTGAGGGAGCTATTTTTGTTTTGATAAAGTCACCCTTTATTTTATCTGTCCTGCCTTCAGAACTATCTCCTGCAGAAGCAGTATTGCAAAGAGGTGTTTTCTAGAGAAGCATGTCTGCCTGCTTTGCGTGGGGATGCTGCTGCACCTTCAGTGACTCTGCAGGTGAGCCGTGACTGTGCCCCAGCCGTATCGGTTACTGTGAAAGATGCATACCCCATTTTGGTTTTGTCTGCTTTGGTTCCCAAAACCACTGAATTCACAGCATGTTCAGCTAACAGGCAGATAGCCCAGGTTCTGTGCTTTTAGCATACCATGAATGTTCTAAAGGGTATTAAAACACAGACCTCCAGATCACTGGAAGTACTTGTCCATATGAGGTGAACATGTAGAAAGAAAAACCCCAACACTTTCCAGGGAGCTACATGAATCAGGTAATTTTTGTGTAAATAATAAAAATCTTTCCTGATGGCAGCAAGGGCTACAGGGGAAATGCTGAGTACATAAGAGCAAGTTCTCCACACCTACAAAACAAGCTAGGGGTAGACTCTGACCATAAGCCCTTGTGGTCCAGTTTGTGGTGGAGAGCTGCAAAACCATGGCAGTACATAGACCACGTGGAAAAAAAGATGGAAATGCTTTAGACGGGCATCAGCCTTGGAAAAGAAGTAAATATTGTCTCAGTCTCAAGGAGGACCTTCCAAACAAAATGAGAACAGACATGTCTTAAGCGTAAGATGGAAGCAGTCAAAAATCATTGTTGCATGGCATGGATATCCATGTAGACATTCACCTTCACAACATCCTAAGGAGCTATAAGAAGAGCTGTTGCATACAGGGTTGCTGCTTAGCAGGGGGTGTCAAGCCTAAGGTACTTAAAGGTTAGTGTAGGTTAAAGCAATGAAAAGTTTTTCTAGGTTTTTTTTTTGTAGTTTTTTTTTGTGTGGTTTTTTTTTTTTTTGTGTGGACTAGTTAAGGGGCTGCATTTCTGTTGGAGATCCTGTGGGGTGGACTGCTTTACTGGAAACAGCCTGTCACGTGCCTTCTCCGGTTAGCCAGGCAAAAAATCAAATAACTAATGGGGTGCTGAACAGCAGGGTACTCTAATGGTATATCTCTAGACATTCCTTATTTGACCATTGAGCTGCAGGCCCCAAACCTTCTTCTATATTCTTTCAGTGATAAAGCTGCTTTATGCATCATGAACCAAACCACCATCTGAGAAATGGTAAAACTTCCAAACTATATTTTTTAGACACTATGTCTTTTAGAAACTATAAAAGCACAATTTCAACATTGATTTGGCTTTCTTAAGGAGAAAAAACACATGGTGTTGCAATCCTGTAAAAGCACCAGGCTTTGGGTCATAAGGAGCCTAGTTTTTCCCCTAAGCTTTTTAGAAAATTAATTTCTTCTTGTGCAGCCTCCTAGAAGCTGAATAAAAATGCTTTGTGATGGTTGGTAAAAACATGAGGTATGAAATGTAAAAAGAAGAAAAAAACAAAAAGGGGGGGGCATTTGTAGAGGAATTGTAGAGGACTCTATGAAAAATTTATTTGTAAAAATGTTGCAATGATTGTTAAAAACATAAGGTATGAAATGTTTAAGAAAAAAAGGGGGAACTGTAGAGGAATGAAGCTGGGTTAATTAGCATTGATCACATACAGCTGTGGGCTGGCTTCAGGGGCGGTGGGCTGGCTGATGTGGATAAGGTGCAGCTGTGGCTGGTTCTGTTCAGTGGTTGAGAGTCAATGAAGAGAGAGCAGCAGAGAAGAGAGAACACGTGCCCTGGATGAGGTGAGACGAGGAGAAGGCAGCAGAGGGACTGGCATGAAGAGTGTGTTGGTATGAGATGGTAAAAGACCTTGTTGCAGCTTGATAGTTTGGAGAGTGCTGTGACAGGGGACCACAGAGCACAGCTGGTGAAAACCCGAAGTAGGGAATTTAGGTGAAACCTCATCTTTTTGCTTAAAAAGAAGTACTGTGAAAAGAATACTGTGATGGTTAATGAGATCCTGGATAGTGGAGGAGACAACTGAAATGACTGGATGTGAAAGTAATAAAGGTCACATTTCACACATACGCAGCATTGCTGACTGAACTCAGGAACAAGAACTTATGAGAAGAGGTGTAGCCAGGGATGACCGTGAGGGCAGTGAAGGATTTTGGAGATATAACAGAGAAAACGAGCAGTAGGGTGTGACAGCAAAGACAAGCATCTGCCCAGCAAGAGGACTGGAAAGATGTATCCTTGACTGGGTGAGGGGAAGGACCATGGAGAGATGAGACTGTGGGAGCAGGAGAATTAAGAGACTGGCTTACAGCAGGAACATGGACTTGAATAAAGAGTTTTCAGTGGAGAAGGAATCGGAGAAGTAGAAATTTAAAAACCTCACAGGAATGGTTATCAGTTCCATAAAAACATGATGAAAGGGGTGACAAAGCCCAAGGACAGAAAAAGTAATGTATCGGAGAGTGAAAAAGATCACAGAGGTAGAATGATCTGCTGGTAGATGGACAAGCAGAAGATAGGGACTGAAGAGTCATATCAACAGTGGAAAATATAGCAAAATCTGCCAAGGACAAATTATACTGTCATATTGCTGCTGGAAGTGCATAGGGATGACATGACCAGCCCAAATAAAGTTTTCAAAAAGCAGATCTAGACCTTCAGTTAAAATTATCAACATTGGAGAGAATAAAGGATCAGTGACAAGTCCAGGCAGCCGGACTAGATGATCACTGTAGGTGTCTTTCAACTGTTCTATTCTGTTCTATTCCACATGAAGACTAGTGCTATGAAGGAGTCACAGAGATTTCAAATAACCTAGGAGATGTTTATAGAATGAAGGAAGCTGATGTTGCATTCTGCCCAATTCATGGATTTTTTAAAATGGTAAGTCCCCGGGATTACCCGAGTTAATGTTTATATTAGTGAGTGTAAAGCAAAAAGTCAGCTGTGACTAAACTATCAGAGAGCGAAGTTAAAGGATCAGCTTAATTATATTTAGAAATGTTTCTAATGGAAGATATGTGTGTGAATAATAGTGACTACAACAATTGTGATAAGTGAATTAAAACAAGGGCTGATCCAAAATGGGAAAAGCTGTTGATGAAATGTAAGATCCAGTATCATTCAGGAAAAACTGAACAAGAGAAAAAAATCTGACCTGTCAAGAGAGTATTTTTCAGGCAAAGGTGGCAGTTTATATCAGCTTCTAAAAGTTACATTTAATATATTTGTACATATTTATTTATCCTAAAACTATGGAATGTTATTCATATCACTAAACAAAACCAAAAGCATTAGATGATTATATTAACAATTATTTTGACAATGTAGAAGTTCAAAGGGCAAATGGAAACATTTCCTAGCGGAACTGGGCCCAATTATGGCAGAGATGAAGGAGCAGAAGTAAAACACGGGATGTCTGATACTGACAGCCTTCACCCTTTGGGCCTGGCATCATTCCGAGGAAAGTTTACAGCTGTGTTTCTCCCAGGTTTTTTTAACTCTATTATGCTGTGATCAAAGACTTTCCAAACTACTAGTCCCTTAATTTGAAGGCCACCATAAATGGGAGAGAAATGTCAGTCTCACGTTCTTATAACTCCTTCTCTCAATGCTGTTCCTTGGTTAAAACCAAAAATCTTCGACAATAAATAATTTTAATCAGTTAAATCAAGCTTATTAAATCCGCATCTCACTATGTGGTAACTTAGTGACAAACGCATTCCTTGTTAAGAAGCAGAAATGTAAATATTAACAGACATTATTTTATTGGGGTTTGCATATATTGTATTACTGCCTAAAAATGAATTCTAATTCTCCTTCTTCCTTCCCCCTCCACTCCTCCAAAAAACAACTGTAAAGCAGCACTAAGGCTTTAAAAAAAACCAGAAAATTGGAAGCATTGGGCAGTGGAAAATTGGATTTTTTAGGTTTTCCCTGTACAGTAACTAGGATTTCATGCTTGGTCTGATGAATAATTCCATGACTTTTTAATACATTTTGGGAAGATTTGACACTCTGGTGAGCTAGATACTGTGGAACAGGGGATCTTAAACTGATTTAAATAATTAGTTGAATCTTTTAAATGGATTTAAACACCAAGTTTTCACTTTTTATATTGATTAAATGTTTAATAAGCTTATGTGCTATTTTTTTCCTCTCTATTTTAAAGTTTAATTTTTTCTGGTTTTGTATAACATTTCAGTGTCTAAATAACCCAATGTCGCTCATTCAAGAATGCTTATAATTTTGTGCAAGCAACAGAAAGGACCTTTCTGAATAACAGAGAAAAAATAGCTTTTATGTCAGTGTCAAAATTCACCCCGACTTCAACAGTGGTAAGATCTTACTGAATTAATCTGGCTACCGATTTACTAGATAGTTTGGTGTAGCCACTGAAAATCTGCAGGCTATTATAATTTTACAAAAAGTGCTATTTCATTAATATGCAATTCATGGAATGATCTCAATATCTTCCTTTTCTAAATGCAATTAATGTTTATATTTCTACAACTATTAGGCTAAACTTTACCACTGAGAAATAATACAGTAGTTGTTCATTAGTTCTAGAGTAATTTTTATCAAATTGCATGTTACTAATATTACCATTGTATTTGCTAGTTATTAGTTCATCTATTTCCTTTTCTAATTGCCAAAGCATTTTACATAGGAAGATTGCTTTCCATATCCTAATTTTCTGAATGGAAAGACTGAGTCAGAAATGTGTCATGAACTCAAAATTGCCAGTGATGTGTAGTAAGCATGACCAGTGACTCCGAGTCCAAAACACTGGCAGTCCAAGACTACACATAAAATATAATTTTAACACATTTGGAAGTTCAAGGGATTTCATTATATAGCAGGGGGAAACAAGATTTTATGCAATGGTTGTCACTGAATGGCACTTTACTTTTGAATGTTATCCTGGAGTCTTAAATGGTGAAAGAGCCTTTCTCAAGAAGTGACCCTATTAACTTCTTATCTGTGCTCTTTAATTTAAGAAAGGATAATTGATGCAGGTGGCTGGGTTCACACATATCCTGCACTGGAAACAGGAGCTTGGGGAAAACTTGCCAAGAATACTTACTGGCTGTTTTGTAAATGATATTTCTCAAGGATAATACCAAATACTAAAATTCTGAATGCCTTTGAATATTTGAAGCCTAATATGTAAGAAAAATTTGTTTTCTTTTTTTTCCTTCTCTTTCTCTTTTAAACTGTGTTTTGTTGACTGACTGGATACCAAGCAAAAATGGACTCCAAAACAAATATAAAAATAAATGTAATTTATTGTATTACAGTATAATAAAGGAAAATAAAATGCAATATGATAAAAGGAAATGGTGCTAGTTATCATGAACAATATGATAAAAAAGCAATAGGAGCAATGCATCAGATCATTACTGCAAAGAATGATAGTGATTAAGAAAAGGAGACTTCACCAATTACCACCTTAATAATATCATCCAGGCTCACACTTTAACTGGGAAGCCCTGTTGCAGCTGGTGCCAGGAGTCTTTTTGTAACTGGGAGGTTCCTGCGTGGTGTGTCCACCCGTAAGGGAGGCTTCTGGCCCAGTCCCAGAGCTTGCCTGCCTTTATACTCAGCGAAAACAAAACCAGCTGACGTACCTAGTGTATACAAGCTTTGAAGTTTGTGCCGAGTGCGGGTATGCACTGTTTCATGATTCTTAAGGTCCACACATACCAGGGACATTGGCCAGATGTCTAAGCACGGTGGAGTTACCGTCACGACACAGCTGCACACAATCTTGTCTGGATGGTCCTGCTCACATCCTGCCTGTTCAGGGGGCTCAGGGTAAGCACCACCTGTCAGATTCATTAGATGAGACTTATAGTTGTCCTTGAGCTCCTTGACCTCACTATCCAAGTTCAATAATTCATAATTAAATACATGATCAAAGACATTTTTTTTATAAGCAGCAATCAATCATTATTTAATAAACTTTCACCACAAATGGGGAAAAAGAAACCTAACAGCACATATGTAGTATGTTTCATTTTATATTTTTTTTTCCTGGAAGAGGTGTCTATGTCCTCCTCATGTATTTACTTAAAGATCAAGAGGGTTTCTAAGGATGTGGGATAAGAGCATCATTGTTCCGTTTTCAAACTCTTCAAAACAAAGATTTTGAGCATCTTTGAGATACTTCAACTTCTGGAGACCACACGAATTTCTTTCCTGTCACACCAGAGTGTCCTTGCTGTCATAAGAATGTGTTTTTCTTTGCTCGGTTGCTTTTACACAAAATTTTACTGTCTTTGCGGGTAGCCTGGGTCTGTGACTTTTAGTGATCCCTTTCACTTTGCTTGGGAGTGGCCTTAATTGCCTCAAAACCAGGGCCTCAATGAACATTTCATAATTGGAAACCATCTTCCTGAACAGCTTAGAGGGGTGAGGGGAGAGGAAATACCAAAGCTTACTCTTCTCTCATGAGTGCATTTTGTTTCTCAAAACTGTAGAAGTCAGGAGCTCAGTCTATGTAAACTGTCATGGGTAAACATCTGTCTCATGCATAAATATTGCTGTGCTGGTATATGTGACAAAACAAATAAAATGTCCCCAAAGCTCTCAAGTGATTATTTACAACACTCATTTAACAATAAGCTAATTCTTAAGACAAGAATGTAGTGAATGTAGCGAGCAGCTGGCACTTGGAGTATTTACCAAAGAACTTCAGAGTAACATGTTCTGTCAAGAGCAATGCGATATTTGTCCATACATAGAGAGTGGTTCATTTATGTGTCAGGTTACAAGACAGACAACCACCTGGAGAGCACTGCTCACCTATCAGTTGGCTTAGAGCTGGCAGTGAATAAACTCTTTGTGGCAGAAATTTAAAAGAATGGCTGTGGAAGAGCCCTGAATTGTTAAGGGCTTGGAACCTAAACAGATCTCATTAAAAGAGGAGCTTTAATAAATGAGACAAGCAAAATGTGTAGGAAGCAATTTGCTTAGCTCTGCAAGGTGCTATGAGCAGCAGCTCGACATGCTTTTCAGACCTAATGCTGTAAGTCAGACAGCTGAAAAGACTCCCCTTCCAGACGTGCAAGGTGGCCTGATGCCTTGTCCTCAGCCACTGGTGGCCGTGAGCCACGTATGTACCTGGCAGCCTGGCTAACACAGGGTGCCATGATGGTGTCGACAGGCAAGGCTGAGCACACAACATCGTCTTCTCTTCCCTTGTGGTGGAAAAGTCTTTGTAAAGACCTGTTTCTCTCCATGCAGTCGTGTCAGCTGTAGAAGAATTATTGCCTGGATTGACCTCCACAAAACTGGCTGACCAAATTACAGTTAATTGGCTCTCCAAATTGGCTGGCAGCCTTTCACTGTCTAGCAGCTCCTCAAGCCCAAGAATTGATTCCCATACCTGTGAAAGGCTGATAGGTAGAAGGCTTACCTGCTAGGCTGTTATCTTCCTTTTAGCATGACCTGGGCAGCTAGGAAATCTCTGTTTTGTAAGACACAGCCAGACCATGACTGGTACATTTTAGTCTCCGCAACAACCTTGATGTTATCTTCCAATGTCTGCACAATGCCTTATTCTTTCTTCACAGTGGTTATAACTCCCTCTTTCAAGGAAATCAGAGGTGTGCAGTCATTATCCTTGCTTTTGCCAAGCCCCTTATACCAATGGCCCAGGAAACAAGTGGGTCACCAAGAAGAGACAGAATAAGAGAAGCCAAGCATATAGCTTGTAACTGCCAAAATGCTGCATCAAAACTTCTGGAGCTGGCAGGCCAAGCCCTCCTGTCTCCAGCTTGTCTCTGCAGATCTGGCACTGGAGACAGCAAGTGTTTCAGTACTTGCTGGTCTGGCGCTGAACAACAGAGCCATAACATGAGTTTAAAGCTGAGCATCATACCGTGACGCTGCCACAGAGAAACCTGCCTGAAGCAGTGTGCTGTTGAGCAATAGCCTGAGATGGACAAGGGCTTAAAAGCAGGACCCCGTGGATCTCAGGAAAGCAGAGATACCCAGCTCCAATTACATTACTTTGGATGAACTACACTACTATATGTAGGTCAGCAATTAATTAATTTAGTGCTTTTTGAATAGGAGAAGTGGAACTGCTTACTGGGCAAAGCAAGGTCATCATGGAAACATTGCTGCTGCTAACTGGTAAAGCTCTTGAGCCAATATTGAGACATTTCTGCATGGAAATGTAACTTTTTTGGTCAGGAGGAAAAATTTCTTCTTAGCTTCTAGGTAGACTCTCTCCCATCATCTGTCTCCCACACACTGACACACTTTGCATGTCTCAACCTGTTCCACCATCTGTGGTAACTTGTTTACAAAATAACTTTCTTATTCCAACTAAGACCATATTTCTAAGGTTACTTCTCCAGGCTGAGATGGAAAGCCAAGGGCACATAGAATAAACCAGGAAATACCTACATGGGATGTAATGCTATTTAAGGAGTCAGGATTCTCCCTGACCACTGAAAGCAGAAGGTCTGGAATGACCTGCCCTGCTGGTCCCCTCTCCACACAGCCGGAGGATGATGAATTGGATAAATCCAGACAAGTCATGATAACCACAGCAAGCTGGAGGAAAGTTCTATCGGAGTCAGGTAGTTGCTGAAGGACTTAGATCACACTTTTTGTACAGGTGTTAGAAACTACACTGTGCTTTTGTATTTGCTACTGGTTTATAGCCTCTGGATTAGATGTTACTGCTACTTAATGGGGGTGCATGCTTTTACAGATTTGTGTTAGGGATATCCCCTTCCCACTTGTACTCAGCTGAATCATGGGGGCATAAAACTTCAGATAAGCTAGGATAGACATTGTCTGATTCTTACACAGCTGGCTTCTCAAACTTTGTACATGGGGCAGAAGAGCCAGAGCAAAACTGACATTACACTGGACTGGTTTTCCACTGGGACATGAGAAAAAGAGACCAATGCTAACAGAGGGAGTAATACTCTGCTAACCTACTCTCCATTTATGTTTCCTGAAAAACACTACTTAAAAAAACCAAATAAAACCACCCTGTACTGAACAGAATGGTTCAGAAACACAGAGTAGTTCAATTTCTGGCTAAATACCATCTAGACAGTTTCTCACTGGGTACTAATGCTCTCGGTTCCTATAAATGAAGCTCTGGGGAACGAGAAGGATGTTCTCAGTGAACAAGCTTCAGATTAATTTCTTATCTAGAGCCAAGACGGAATGACTGAAAGGCTCATTTTCCAGTTCAGATGTCTTCAATCCCTAGTGAGCAATTCTGACTTTAAGTAAATCAAAAGGCATATTAGTAGGTTAAGTAAAAGCAGGACTCTACGTAGCCTGTGGTATAATATCACAAATGATGCCATTTAAAAGAATTAAATGTTCTTTATTCTTTAACTGACAGTAAAACTTTCTTTATTTCTCTTAATAGAAGATAATTAAAGCAACTGTCTCCTGTTGCAGAAAATAATCCACTTGCACAGAAGAAATGACATTTTTTACAGGTTCTTTAATAGTATCTAATGCTTTAATGCTATATAATACTGCTGCAGCCGAAGCAGCTTTGCTGGGAAGGACCTGGGGATCCTGGTGGACAACCAGTTGACCATGAGCTGGCAATGCATCTTTGTGACAAAGGTGGCCAACAGCATCCTGAGCAGGAGAAGGATCATTTCTAACAGGTCAAAGGAGGTCATCCTTCCTATCTACTCAACACTGTTGAGATGCACCTGGAGTGCTGAGTCTGGCTCTGGACTCGTCAGTACAAGGGAGACATGGACATACAGAGTCAGCCTAGCGAAGAGCCACAAAGATAATGAAGGGCTTAGAGCATCTGACGTATGAGGAGAGACTGAAAGAGTTGAGACTGTTTAGCTTGGAGAAGCGAAGACTCAGGGAGATTTTGTCAATGAATGTAAATACCTGCTGTGGGGAGTAAAGAAGACAGAGCCAATGTCTTCTCAGTCGTATGCAGCATTGAACAAAAGGCAACGAGCAGAAATTGAAACACAGGAGGTTCTGTCTGAACACATCAAAACATATTTTTACCGTGAGGGTGATTGAACACTGGATCAAATTGCCCAGAGAGGTTATGGATTCTTCATCCATGGAGAGGTTAAAAGCCCAACTGGACACAGGTCCTGGGCAACCTGCTCTAGGTGAGCCTGCTTAAGCTGGGGGAGTGAACTAACTGGTCCTAAGATGTCCCTTCCAATCTCAGTGGTTCTGTGATTTCTTTTGTAAAGATTTTTTTTTTTTTTTGGTCTTTTTAGAAAGAGTTACAGTGATATCTAGGTATGTCCAGGACCCAGACAAACATAATAGAATTTATCTTATTAAATCAGGAAGACTATAACAATTGTGCTAAAACTCTTCTTTGGCTTTTTCTTTAAAAGTTTTGGTTATTTCCATTTAATGCTTGGGAAGGCATGCTGCTGGAAACTGTATATCATGGCTTGGCTTGGACAGGTTATTAAGTAGCTTTAATGTAACAGTCCTCTGAACAGCATGCTTTTGGAGTGAGGGAGAACTTTTCAGGAAGGGTAAGTTCAGCAGTGACAATACTTTTAGAAAAGTCCCATATCCTTTAGTCTCCTAAAGCCACCTGAAGGATTTAGAGCCCAATACTCCAGCTTGCAGCATGCAGGAAACTTACAAGAAGATGGAGATGGAAGAATGAGAGGCATGCCTCTTGCATCTTTTAACAAGAGGCATATTCATGCCACTTTTATTCTGAAAAACTCTGTCACTTTTCTTCCGGATGTTTTTGTACCCTGTAGCTTTGTCCTGGTTTCAGCTGGGATAGAGTTAATTTTCTTCTTCGTGGCTGATGCAGTGCTGTGGTTTGGATTTGGTGTGAGACCAGTGCTGGCAACACACGGATGGGTTTGGTTGTTGCTGGGTGATGTTTATACTAAGTCAAGGACTTTTCAGTTTCTCAGGCCCTGCCAGAGAGAGGGCTGGAGGGGCACGGGAATCTGGGAGGGGACACAGCCAGGACAGGTGAGCCGAACTGGCCAAAGGGATATTCCACGCCACGGGATGTCATGTTCAGTATATATAAACTGGAGGAACAAGAAGGAAGGGGACACGGACACGGACACACACACACACACACATCTGGCGTTATAGCGTTCATCTTCCCAAGTAACCGTTGCACGTGACATTCCTGGGGCTGGCTGAACACCTGCCTACCCATGGGAACTGGTGAATGAATTCCTTGTTTTGCTTTGCTTGTGTGTGTGGCTTTTGCTTTACCTATCAAACTGTCTGTATCTCAGCCCCCGAGTTTTCTCACTTTCACTCTTCTGATCCTCTCCCCCATCCCACTGTGGGGGGAGGGAGTGAGGGGCTGCGTGGGGCTTAGTCACTGGCTGGGGTTAAACCACACCAGTCAAATCTTTCTCTTGATTAACTCCAAAGCACCTTAAGAGAGCCTTCTTTGCTAACATCAGTAAAAGCTTTATTTTAGAGTGTTGAAACACGCACATTTACTGAGAAAATTAGACATAGACTAGATGGAATCAGTTACATCCAGTGCAGCATTTCAGCCTGACATAAACATCCCGGCAAGGGCTGAAACAAGCCACAAGCACTATCAGGAAAGCCTTCAATACTTTGGTCACTGACATTTTTATTGACCTCCAATCATACCATTCTAGCTCGTCTATAATTCATGAGGCCCCAAAAAAAGAGTTTGCTACATTACTTGTGAACATCACGCATATTATTTAGTAACTAGTATAATCAGTCAACCAGGATCTAATTGTCTTAAATCATAATACAACCTGATGGACACTTAAGATGTCTTTAAATTTTTTTATCTCTGAAACTATCACATACTTATTAGGAATAGAGCAATAGATTAATTATAACCTGCAAGCACAATCAATCTGTTATGAAGCCTTGCCATGCTTCTGCTTCATTATTCATCTGCTCCTCTCAGCTCGGGTACCACAGAGCTTTCATCAGGCTGCTGCAATCAATATGTTGATGTGGATAATTAAAAATAGGGTGTAACAACAATGTGCAATCCCAGTTCTAGCAGATTCTTTTAAATTTATTGAATTTCATTACAATAGTTTTTATTTTCAGGTGACAGTAATTTCAGAGTGAATGGTGAATATCTTGACTCAATAATTTTACATAAAGTATTCTGTTAAAATGGTAAATCCATGCAGGATCTCCATTCATTCCTGGCCCTGTATGGCAGATAAATAAAACTCTGACTACTTAAAGTCTGTTTCCCATATAGGAAGAGAGCCAGCAAAAGAATGATCAGCCTCCTTTGCTTCTAAACTTGGAATATGACCAAAAGATTGTTATGAAACTTGTGTATTCAGTGATTTTCGTAAGGATTCCTAAGATCATGTGTTCACATCAACATATTTGCAAACGTTTTGGGCAGGGTTCTCAAAGGGCCCCATAAGGTTATAAGTCTTTAGAAAATGATGATCAAATCATTTCCATTTACTCAAAGGGCAGGACTACAACAGATCCCTCAACACCTGCAGTTTGTAATTGATGCATCCAGGACATAGGGATGGACCTTCAGAGACAGCATTGCTTGTCGTGATGTGTCACCGACTACTCAAGCTGCCTTACCTTCTGTCTTTCAGACCACAAGTTTCATTAGATTAATTTACATGGAAACACCTTAAAAGGCATTGAGCTTTCTGTATGTTTTTCATAAAGTAAAGTAAATTGTGATCACCAAGCTGTATTTTTTTATAACAAAGGCCTTTTTGGAGCCATCTGCTGCAAATGTATCCCTACATAAGCATAATGCTTGAAAACACAACATAAGCATAATGCTTGAAAACACAACTCTGAGGAAGCTGTTTTGCACATACCATTATTAACTGAAAGTATAATTACATGACTGACTTGTTTTCTCTGGAAATCATAATAAGTATCGAGTAATGTGTGGTTCCTGGAAAACTGCTGACTGTGAATTCACCTCATTAAATCTGCCTGTTATTTCACTGTCTGGTAGATTTGCTATGAACCACCCTGGCCATATTAAAGACATTTTGCTGTAACTTACTGATACGCTTGGTGTTACAGAAGTTACTTTCATTAATTTGCCCTTTAAGAGAAGACTTATTTGTGGAGAAGAACAGAAAGCTATGATAAACTCATTGTTTATGTCAATGGGAAAATCTTTATACCTTTCAAGAAGGTCAGTGTGTTTCCAATAGAGCACATGGGATCATTCTGAGCATAAGATTTTCATTTTTTCTTAAACTGTGTTCCTCCCCTCTTCCTTGCACCTGGTATTCTACAAGTAAATGAGGCATTTCTCTTCTCGTACAGGTTATACATATGCTGATTCCAACGTCATTCCTCTGGGTCTCATACAGCCTTTGCGAAATTAGCAATATTACTTGGGATGTAAGATAGGGCAGGATTTGTCCCAATGTGTGTAAAAGGTTATGAGGCATTTTACAGCCCTTTTGTCTAAGTACCGCTACACCAAAAATCAATGGTCTTGCCTTCTGTAACCATGCAAATTATTGACTGAAAAAAAGCGACAGCCACTGAAACCTAGGAAAACCTATTAAAAGGTTATCAGCCACTTTTAACCTTTTTTTTTTCCACAGTACATGAACTGCAGCTAGACCTTGTGCAAAAATATAATAGGAATTTTATTCCTTAGCTCTCCCGTTTGTTTCCATTGATCTTCAATATGGTCGTCACACTTGAATGAAAAACAGATGTTTATAGTAAACAACCATTTGATGCAGGAAGGTTGGTTCATCATACAAAATTAGAGCTATTACATCTTCACTGTCAGTGCTTAGAGGACCCTGAAGCCCTACTTTAGTGTCATTGTATAAGGAATGGAAGAGAAAAATCATTTCATCTTATGAAGGAAGGAACGAAGAAAAAAGCAATACTGCTTAGTTTGTACAGAAGACCTTTCCTGAAATTTCTATCTAAATGCAGATTTTCAGTTTTCAGCTCTGTACAATCTATATAAGAAATCCTTCAAGACAAAGATGCTGAGAAGAATCAAATATTTAAATAATATTTTTTTTTTCTAGAAGGAAGATGACTTTCTCAAGTATGTTTTGTGTCATATCAGCAATGAGTAGAGATTTCTTTATCTCCGTGAAACACTGAAAATGTGCAAAAGATGAAACTGAGGGGAAAAAAAAGACAAGACTAGAACTGTGATTTGAACTGTGGTCCTTTGTCTTTCTTGTTTGGTCTACTTCTGCAAGCACAGAAGCAGAGAACTCCTTCCAGCATTTAAATAAGACAGACTCATTTTCTAGCCCTGAGGTTAGTATTTCTTCCACTGGGCAGATAGTATTAATAATGCTGTTTAAATTCCTCTCCATTTATGTAAATATTGGGGTGTGTGTGATTTTACTTTCCTACAGAAGGAAAAATTAAATTCTCACTGAAGAAGACAATCCATACTCTAATTAAGACATTAAAAAACCTAGCCTGGCAATTTAGACAGTAAGGGGAGATTTCTGATTGACTGTCAGTGCTGTCAAACTCTTGACAGTGACATGTGAAAGCAGTCATGGAAGCCCACTTCATTGCAGGAAGACTCAGAGGTGGACAAATTTGTTCCATTTCTTGTGGATCACTGTGTACAGGAGAAAACTCAAATTGCTCAAATGCTGTCAGGTGCTCAATCAACATTTTGTTTCTGATTGCTCTCCTTTGAAGATATTTGTTTCTAGTCATCTAGCTGACATGGAGTTATTGTTTATTGTGACACCAAGAAGATGAGAGTAGTAGAAGTCCCTCAAGAAAGACAGGATAGTTCAGGGATGAGGCAGCTACAAGCTGCAGGGGTTAGAATGGCACAAGCAGAGAGGTGTTGAATACCTTGGGATAAGCACATGCCATAAGGATCTTGAAAGTGAGACTGAAATCTCCATCATCAATGCCCACATCTCCAATAATGTTGCTTTCAGATGCTGTAGGCAGATGCTGAACTATACAGTAGCAGGCAAGGCATGATGCAAGAGAGGATCTCTGAACCTTCAGCATAAACTGAAATTTGGAACCACATGGGTGGCTATAGTAAGCCACTTGAAGGGTGTAGGGGACCCTACCCAAGGTGCAGGAAGAATGTTTCCAAGTAGTGGACTTGACACATGGTTCAGGATGTCTGCATTTGTGTTTTATGTTAGATTTTGGTGAAAAGAGGCTTCCTTCAAGAAAAAAAGGGGGAAAAAAAAAAAGAAAGAAAGAAAAAAAGGCCATCAGCTATGTAGAGAATTGTTTTATTGCTGTGGTGAGTTGACCCTGGCTGGACATCAGGTGCCCACCAAAGCCATTCTGTCACTCCCCTCCTCAGCTAAACAGGGGAGAGAAAATGTGATGAAAGGCTCATGGGTTGGGATGAGGACAGAGGGAGATCGCTCACCAGTTATCATCACAGGCAAAAGAGATTCAACCCAGGGAAAAAGTAATTTACCTTATTACCAATCAAATCAGAGTGACATAAGGAGAAATAAACCCAAATCTTAAAATATCTTCCCCCTATCCCTCCCTTGTTCATGGGTCCAGCTTCACTCCCGATTTCTCTGTCTCCCCCCAGCCCCCAGCAGCGCAGGGGGATGGGCAATGGGGGCTGGGGTCAGTCCATCACACGCTGCCTCTGCCGCCCCTTCCCCCTCAGGGGCAGGGTCCTCACACTCTGCCCTGCTCCAGCCTGGGGTCCCTCCCATGGGGACAGTCCTCCATGAACCGCTCCAGTGTGAGTCCTTCCCATGGGCTGCAGCTCTTCACAAACTGCTCCAGTGTGGGTCCCTCCCAGGGGGTGCCGTCCTTCAGCCTGGGTCCCCCACAGGGTCACAAGCCCTGCCAGCAACGCTGCTCCAGCCTGGGCTTCTCTCTCCAAGGACCACAGGTCCTGCCAGGACCCTGCTCCAGCGTGGGCTTCCCACAGGGTCACAGCCTCTCTTGGGCACATCCACCTGCTCTGGCATGGGGTCCTGTATGGGCTGCAAGTGGATACCTGCTCCACCATGGACCTCCACGGGCTGCAGGTGGATACCTGCTCCACCATGGACCTCCACGGGCTGCAGGTGGATACCTGCTCCACCATGGACCTCCACGGGCTGCAGGTGGATACCTGCTCCACCATGGACCTCCACGGGCTGCAGGTGGATACCTGCTCCACCATGGACCTCCACGGGCTGCAGGGCACAGCCTGCCTCACCATGGGCCTCACCATGGGGCAGGGGAATCTCTGCTCCGGCACCTGGAACAGCTGTTCCCCCTCCTCCTGTACTGGGCTGGGGGTCTGCAGAGCTGCTGCTCTTGCATAGTCTCACTCCTCTGTTCTGCTGCAGTTGCCCATTTTTTCCCCCCTTTCTTAAATACGTTTTGCCAGAGGTGCTACTACCATCACTGATGGGCTCAGCTTTGGGCAGCAGTGGGTCAGTCTGTCTCAGAGCTAACTGGCATTGGCTGTATCAGACATGGGGGAAGCATCTAGGAGCTTCTCACAGAAATGGCTCTTGTAGCCCCCTGCTACCAAAGTCTTGTCATGCCAGCCTAATACAATTGCAGAGAAAAAAAAGGGATGGATGGTCTTCTGAGGAGGACTTAAGAAAACCTAGTAATAACAATACAAATTTCAAGGCTATTCTAAGATTTCCCACAACAGTGCTGTGAGATGATTGCAGCCCCACAGAAGCTGTTCAGTCAGCTGTTGTGCAGCGCCAAGGCCTGGGATCTGGTCAGCATCACAGACAGACCCCGTTAAAACAGCCAAGAGCAGCTCCACATCCTACATTGATCCAGAGCTCTGACATGGAGGGAGGGACCCCTGTCAAGCAGGTATGGTTATGGAAAGATGCAAGTACCACCTAAATTCTGCTTTGCTTGCAAAGTCAGACTGTTTTCTTCTTGAAAAAACATCAGATTCCTCAGGGGTAAAGTAATTCAGTGAGATGTGCAGTATGGGGATTCACAGATGGTGCAAAATGACAGCTAAAGGTATTACCACTCTTTTGTAATTTATTTTTGTGTTTACAGCTCTAGTTTTTCCTCTCTGTATTTGAGAACCCAGAGAACACAAACAATGAATGTTAAAAGCTTAAGATGAGACACTAGGTTATTATTTCCTCCAAGCTTCTTAAATTCAATTGCCAAGCTAAAATCAGACTTATTGTTCTGAATTGAAGATGTTTAGAATTTTTGATGTGCAATCATCTTCATATATCCTAAATGGTTCTTAAGAACTTAATTCTCAGAATATTTTTTCCTGCTGTTTAAAGTACATCCAGCCTCAGTTTACCTAAAGGACTAAGTTCCTCATAGTTTTACAGTGTTTTCTGGTTTGCTGCTGATGTCTTTGCTTTGAATACTGGGCTGAGAAAAATGACAAAATCTTCTTTCAGATAATACCATTGCATTTCTCAGTCCTATAAGTAACTGTTTTTTTAGGACTAAGGAAAGCCACAAAACAAGAAGTGACAAAAACAGAGTCCCCGAGGCAGAACAAGATGCAGTTCTCTCCTTTAACATGTATTATCAGGAGTATTGCTGATTACATGACCACTTTCTCTGAACAGTCCAGTTTTACAAGGTCCTTCACATGGAAATACATACATCTTTCCCTTTATCTCAGAAAAGATTATTTTTCCATGTTGATTCGGTATCTGTTATAACTAGCATTCAGTTGTTAATAAAAGCTGTGGCAGTGGTAATTAAAATGTTACTTGTATTTCTATTCTGAAAATTGGATCCATATGTGTATATGATGTGTCATGTGCGGTAGCTGTTTGCAAGCACTTAATTTCTACACTGTGGTCATATTCCTAAACCACTCATTTTGGCCTACAGGCAGGATATTTCCAAAGAAATACTTGATGACTTTGTAAGGTAAACAAACAGACACATGATCAACAGGTGATATGCTAATATCCAATAAACAGTATGAGAACAGAATGCACATTTTCAAAAACTGTAATGCACTCAAGTAATAGCATGTGAAATATCATGGACTATAAAAATTGGGAAAGAATTACTGAGCAGTGAAAGCATATTAGCATGTTTTTCAAGTAAAAAAAATGTTCAAAATAGCAGATAGCTGCAGAATTAAATGAAGTCACACTGAACAGCCCACTGTGCTTTTCCCATTAAGGACAGACTTCCTTTAAAAGTTCTTTTACTTTCCAACAAAAAAGCTGTCATATATATATATATATATATATATATGACATATATATATATAAAACATGAGCACCATGACTCAAGGCTTCAGCAGCCAGCCTGTCTTGCAGTTCACATTGGTCTCATGGTAGGTGACTGACCTCCAATAAAGCGTGCGTGGCTCAAGACTGTGGGACAACACACCTAAATTTTTGCTGCAGGGCTGATAATTGCAATACCTCCATTTTTGGTAGCTGTAGCCCCAGGTAACTTGTGGAACCATGAAATTAAACAGATATTGCCCACATAAGTTCATATCAACTACAAGTTTTAGGTGGCTGGTCCGTTAAAGGTGATTACATTGTGCAGCAAATAATGCAAGACTGTGCTAGGTTTCTGTAGCTACTGTTTGACAGCAGAGTGCTGCAAAAGGCAGTTCATCAGCCTTATGATGCAAACTATACATTTAAAAATTTTGGTTTTGAGAAGAAATCAAGACAACCAGGTCTTTCACCAACTATCTTTTACAATTACACTTAATTTTCTTTTGAAGTAACTATTCTATTTGTCTTGCAAATTTATCTTTTCTACATGAGAATCCTCCTCAAACTGACGAAAAAAAATATTAAAGCAGAGCACAATTGTATCAAAGTCTGAAAATCAGTCTTCATTTTTTTGAGCCTATGGGCAACAAGAAAGAGCCTGTTCATTTGTTTGAGTCTACGAGCAACAAGAAAGAGTCTTGGGAGCAACACTGATTGTGGTATTCAGATTACTACGTTTTGTCAAGGCACTTAGATTTCAACATGAAAATTGACTTACTGGTCACAAATGTAACAAGATTTATAGTGGGAGAGTTCTGTTACTGGTTTTTGGTGGTGAGATTTCTGAATACCATGGTTGTATGGCTAGAAATCTAACTGATTTAGTTTTTCTCTTGAGGCCTTGCTTTGCCAGAGTGAAGAGGGAAAGAGTTAAAATAAAGGGGAAAAAAGCAGTCTTTTTTTTGTCACAAATGTTAACAGTTCAACAGAGTATTTGATCTTTTCCTCCTTACAGCATGTTGTTGAGGTTTGGAAGGTATACAGGTGCATTGCTCTTAAAAACTTGGCTACAGAGAGGGGCACTTCTACCTTGTTATTTTTCAATGGATTAGTAGAAGTAGCATGCACTTAAAACAAGCTGCTTCTGAATGTATCCGTTTAATGATTAAATTAGAGAGTGAAAATCATGCATTCTCTGACCTGAGGAATCATTAGATACTGCTTAAAAAGAATTAAGCTGGAAGTTCCCAGTTTGTAGGTATCATATTAATACCTCAGGCTGAATACTTTATTAAAAATATATATATATTCATATATATATATATGAGAATAAGAATACAATGCAAGCTGCACCCCTGAACACAAGTCACAATGACTCAGTGCTTGCAGAGAGGCAGGAGCATGATAACTGTATACTTAATGGTGAGTATTACATACGTTAAAAAGATGAGCACTATTTGGCACATCTGTGTTATGAAGCTGGCTTTGGTTACTCTAAACCACATAGATTTCCTCATCTTAATCTTCTCTCACTGCAGACTTCACTCTGTTAAAAAAAAATAAATTGAAATAAATGATCTCTGAGCATCTGAAAATTCTTTCTTAAAGGATCTAGGCTCTGCCACTCTTAGATGTCAGATGTTTTGAGGTCCACTTGTAACTGTTCCAGCAGGATTTCTGTGGAGAGATTGAAGACAATGATGTAGAAGCCTAATAAAAATGCAGTTGTCAAAAGCCCTCTTATGCTATTCATAATTATGAAGTTTCCCAGGCTCTGCAACCTTCTCAATACTTGACATCTCAGTGCCTGAGCACCTTCATTTCACACCTGCACATGCACAAATTATCATAATTTTTGAACAACTCTAAACCAGTCTTACACTTTAGCTGGCTGTGGATCCAAGAGAGTGGGTCCTCTTTCCCTGAAGGTGGTGGACTGGCCGCCTTGCTCATGTCCATCTCCCAGAGCGAGCCTTGCAGCAGTCACCATGGCAGTTGTGTAGTCCTGTGAAACAGTGTTCCTGCTGCGTTTGACACTCTTCCATGTGATAGCTCAGTGGGAGAGCTTTTGTCTGTACTGCAGGGATTTGCAGTCATGCCTGCCTCCCTTTAGGGGAATGCCCTCCCCTACACCTGGGTTCTATGCTCCAGACCCCTCCCTGTCCCTCATGCTCTCTTCCTTCTTTTGCATCGGCAAGTTCTGCCCAGAAGAAATCTGATTTCATATTAGAAATATGAAGCAAGAATGGAACAAGGTTATAGTTAGTGCTTCCACTGAAAAGGAGAGTAGACCTGTGAAGTCTTAACAGAGGAAACTGTCTCTGCAAGCACCAAAAAACACGTTAAGGTCCTGAGGCAGAGCAAGATTTAAGACACAATATTGTGTTCAGCATTTCCCCTTTGGTTATCTGGGATTCTGCAGTGCCTTCTAACAAGGCTGTGCTTTCTGTTATGTGTGCCTAGCCAGGCGCAGGGAGAGCATAGGCAGCCTGCTTGGATGCTGTGATGCCAGCGTTTGAATGTGATGGTGTAGCCAAGGACAGCAACAGCAAAAAAGCTGTTGTTTATCTGAGTCTAGCTTTGACCGTGAACAGTACTAGTAATGATAAAAATAAGACCAAGGCAGTGTTTGTTTTGTTGTTGATTTATTTTTTTTTAAAGAAGTGTTTTACTCATAATTTATCTAAGATCCAGCAATGACTGACAGAACCATTCTCTAACAGATGGCAACACATAGTGTCAGAGAGAAATATATGAAACAGGGACATTGTCGTGAGTATTTTACAGAGGTGTTTACATTGCAGTGTTAAAGTTTACATGTCACATTAGGACATTCTCAGAATGGTATTGTCTTCTGCTGCTAGAAAGAATGACATAACCTCCATTGCAAAGAGGCATTTTGACATAATCTAAGACATCCAGGAGATGAATTACAGGAATTCTTACCTACTACTTGGACGTCTAAAAGTACAATATAAGGATCATAGAAATAAGATGTAGAAGGGTAATGATGACTATCATCACAGAACTTCAGTGCTTTCTTTGTTCTTCCTGTGTTTGCTGTAGATTCCTTGGATCAGTAACTTCCAGTGCTGTAACAGCAGCATGCATCTGTCCTAAAATTAATGAATTTAGTGATCCCAGTGATCCTAAGGTACAGAAACTGTACTTTGCTTTATGACAAAGCTTTTAAACTTCACACCCAGTCTCTGTAGCAAAAGAAATCGTTTCTGCATGAGATTCCTCTTCAAAATTGAGTGTTGTGCTGAAATATCAATAAAGCAGTAAGTATGACCTTTGTAGCATATCAACATTTATTTCATGAAAAAAAACACCCAGCAGCAGATGGAATTTGGATATAAACAGATTTTGAAGTAAAAAGCTTTTGCTTACCCTGATATACTTAATATATGTAAAGCAATTTTCTTGAAGCAGCGCGGTATGATTCAGAACAACCTGATATTTCAGAAATTTCCAAGTGATAAGCTTCAAATAGCTCCCTCATGAATAAGAGGCAGGGTCTTCACAGAAACCGTGCAGACATCCTGAACCATATGATGCAAGGAAAGAGGGACAGATGGAGGCTTGAACAAATAAATGGTGGCTGGATACTCCCAAGATAAAGCTGGAGATTTGTGACTTCTGACAGCAGGAGCAAAACTACTCTGCCCCCAAATCTGAATTTGTGGTAATTAGTAAAGTGCCTTAATAAACAGTGGAGAAGATCAAGCTCCATTAAGAGAAACTCCAGGAAACAGCTGGGCCTGAACTGAAAGTCAGCAGCAGGAGAAAGTGGTTGGTGAGGACAGATGCAGGGAGACACCATCAGCTGAGCAGGTGTGCTGTCACTGGAGATTTGATGCTTTCTGGAGGACAGGATCTGCGATGGTGCAGAGACTGCCAAGGCTTGTCCAGCCCTTGATCTGATTTTGCTCATCAATGTGAGCATAAATGATGCTACCAAGGAGCATGTGTCTGAACAGGAGGATCTCCTTTATGCTTTTATGCCCTTGGTCTTTATAAACTATTTCCAACTTTATTCTGACTCAAGTTCAACTTGATTTATCTCTGTGCATTTACTCCATGTAATAAGTAATAGAGTGAACCTTGCCACTGAATCTTGTGCAGTTGCATTTCCACAAGTTCCTATTAAACCTATTTCACTTAAACTCTTTGGTGGTAGTTCTTTAAGTGACATGACCTAAACTACTCCTTTTGAAACAGTCATTTACCTTTCAAATAAGGTTTTTAACACTCTCTCCCACGATATTCTTGTATCCAAATCAGGGTGTTATGGTCTGGATGGGTGGACAACTAGATGGGTAAGAAAAATGATTGGATGGTTGAGCTTACAGAATAGTGATTAATGGGTGATACTTTACCTGGATGGCTGTGGCAAGTAGAATGACACAGGGAGTTATGCTGGGCTGTGTCCTCTTTAATATCTTTGGGTATTTTCAAGATCTGATCAGATAAAGCCCTGAGGAACCTGGTCTGAATTAATGGTTGATCCTGAGTTTTGAACGGGAGGTGAGAGTAGAGATTTCCTGAGGTTCCTTCCAGCTTGTATGGATCTGTGGTGCTGTGAACCTATGAAAATACCTTATTGCAAAGAAACATGCATGTTACACAATCTGCCTTGTTTTAAAAACTTTTAGTCTGAGATTACTGTATATACCAGCAGACAAATCTTTACAGGGCAGCATGCTGAAATCTGAGGACGAACAGTTCTTTGTTTTGAATCAGGGCCTATAAAAAGCAGATTTCTCTACCTATACTCATCAGCCTCAGATCAAGAGAGAAATGGCAAACTAGCTGTTAGAGATTGAAGGAAGAAGTGAAAGTGAAGGGCAAGGTACTTAGCCATGGATGGTTAGAGAATAACCAGGGAAATACAGTACGATCTAACGGTGGATAGCAGGTTAATAATGCACACTGGACCAAATTACCCCTTTGCTGACTGTTGCATTTGTCCAGATTATTGCCACAAAAATCAAACAAGTAATGGAATTACTCTGAAGTTACCCAACAGAAAACTATCTAGCTGAAAAACAACACTGAGAAACAGCACACTCAAAGCAGCAAAATCCTCCCCCAAGCTGTCAAGAAATTCCTACACTTTGCTTTGGGTGCAAAGACATGCAACTGCCCTCAGTGGCCCAAGCCTTCATTAGAGAGAAATATGCCATGGTGTCAGGAAATTGTTTATTTTTTTCTATGGAATTGGCTCATGTTAGCTGAAACAGAAAGCTGCCATCAAATATTTTTTGAGGAGAAATTACTTTTATGTACTATCTTTTTTACACTTCACACACTTTGGAAAATCTTCCCTAGAGCAAAAATGATCTTTCGTGAGTACTTAGTGGTTTTGCCTGTTAATCTGTTCTAGGCCATGTGGGTCACAAGTAGCAAAATAACCAATGTTACTGAAACAAAGAAAAAGGAAAATAATTTACTGATTTTGATACTAGAGTGAATATGGCACCACTCCCTACCACAATATCTCCTTAAGAGGGGAGATTTCCCTTAGAGATAGTGTGTGGTGTATTTGAGACTGCTGTCACATGGGGAAAGAGTGACAAGGCAGAGCTGCTAGTGACATTCTCCCATGAGCTGATGTCTGTAAGCGTCAGCTTTGTCCTAGTTTAGAAATTACAAACAATGTAAGGAAAACAACATCAATGTCACACTTAGGTTAATCAATTCTCCTTCACTGATCTCCCAAAGATGGCAGGAAAAGAAAAGGCTTTTCCCTAGAGTGAATTGTCATGTTCTTAAGATTAGTATGCACAGCTCCATCTTTTGGCTCTTACATTCAAAGACCATTATGTTTATGTGTGGAGGGGAAAGGGAGGAAGACTTGTAAATCATAGATGTTCATGGACTCAGGGTCTTCCTCTGCTCAGGGACGGCAAGTTTTACAAGCTACTTTAAAGGCATGTCAAGTAAATCAAATAACTATCCATTTTAATTAGCACTCCTGCAAGCTGTAATGGTCTCTACCTGAAGCTGAATGACATCAAAGAGATATGAAATTATTTGTAGCCTTTGATGTTTTTTTTCCAAACAGAACACTTCTTCTCTTATCCATGCAATATTTATAACCTTTTCATAAAGCAATTGAAGGACACCAATGGGAACTAATACCTGGCAATGATGTGCCTGAACAGTAATGAACTGAATAACTCTTAAGAAGAATATTTGAATGTAATAATATTGTCCAGAGGACTTTGAGATTGCTAATTCTCAGATAATCCGTTATGAGAAGAACACATTTTTACTGTACTTGCATTCAAAAATGTATACAGTTAAATACAAGCAGCGACACAAATATACACAATTATTTGCTGTTCTTTTTGAGGACACCCAAAGATGTCTTTCGTGTGTCTGAAGGGAGAACAAAACACAGATTCATCCAGACATCAGTATAAAGCTATCATGAGAATCTCTGTAATGGATATTTTCAATACTATGTGCTTTTACAGTTGTTTGGTATAACAACATACACATATTTAAAAAAACCCAAGATTTCTGACTATACTTTAGCATTACTGATACACTGTATAACCAGCAAAGAATTAAATGAAATGACTTCTCCCATGTTTTCAAAGAAAACTTTTTAACACAGCCAGCTCACTGTAAATAGTGTCAGGGGAAATAAAATAAAATAAATAAAAAAAAAGGAAAAAAACTACCCAAGGAGCTTACTTTTATGTGCCACTTTCATAACATTTATTGGGATTGTGAAGGGAAAAAAAATCAGAGTTCAGAATGCAACTTATAGGACAGGCTTGTTTTTTGCCTTATGACCAATGAGCATCTATCCTAAAAGATGATAAATACAATCAAATGAAGGTATCTTCCAGTCCCATCCTGTGCTGAAGGAGATGGGTCTCTTTTGGAGAGCGGGATGTTAGAAATTATGTCAATTAAGGCCATGCTTTGCCGTATTTTCCTTGGTTTCTTCTTCTGCTGCTACTCAGTCTCATCCAGATTAAATCCCAGTGAGTGAATTCTCACCCCAGACCCATCTCATTTATGTTTCACAGCTCTGGTTTGAGGGTCATGGCTTTCTCCCTGCTGGGGCTATCATGGTGACTGGTAACAATGCTGCCCTGCTTGCCTCCTGTGTCTCACTCATGCTGGATTCGACCATCCTGTAGAAAGGGTGTTCACCTGGCAATTCAACAGCAAAATTTGAACACCTGAAAGCTTATTTACTGGCTGTTCAAGGTAAGGAGCTAGATGAATGAATGTTGGGGCAGCTGTAACCAAGCAAGGATCCTGTTTTGTTTTCTCTTCAAGGGAACAACTTGTAGCAGGTAAGTGTAGCTCTTCTCTACCACATCCTCCGATGCTTGACCTGAGGGGGTATTCAAGGACTTCTGCTTCACTGGTTTAAAATCACTTTAGATTTTAGGTCAGAAAAATACAAAGGAAAGAGTGCAGGTGTGTGGAGAGCAAAACAGAAATGTCCCTCTGCTTCCCACCTCCTCCTAGAGCAAGCTAACCTGCCCCCTGTGTCCCCGTGCGTGGTTCACCAGCTGGGTGATGCCCAGGAGGAGGCTCTGCTGGATCCTGGGGGCCTGGGGGCCAGCAGAGACACTGGGAAGTCGGGGGCTGAAACTACCCTCCTTGTCACGGGGAGCCTGTAGGAGGTAATCTTTACAATCTTCAAAGAGTCTTTTAAGCAGCTGTTTTGTTTGTGCCTTTCCCTTAACTAAGGGTAGATAATCCTACTTAAGGGTCTTCTTTTATAGTTTTTTATTACTCTGTTATAAGCATACTTTACTTACTTACTTTATGGTCTTATGAAATTTAAGTCCTTCCTCATTCATTCAGTGCAAAATATTAGTGAATTTAGGATTCTTGGATAAATGCAGGATTTTCTCACAGAAGCCTAAAAAGGTATTATGGAGTTAGTATTTATCCAAAATTGTTTGTTACTTTGCCCTCTTCACAAATATCTATTGTATAACTTGATAACGTGTTTTATTTATGCAAAATTTCTGAGAATTCTGAGAAACACTTACCTATTGCTTTAAGTTGTTCTAGAATTGCTAGTATAAACTACCGTTCCTTCAGGTTCAGCTGGGTTAATTATTTAACAGCATATTTTTTTGCAGACAAGCTGCAATGTTTTGTTTCTTGAGTGTTGGTTGGATTCAAGAAAAATTAAATTACTAATCTAATCATAAATGAAAGCAACTAGTGTCCGGTTATTAATTATTATTTAATGGATACTTTGCAGCAATTATCTTGAAACTCAATAGGGTTGACTTTGCTTTCATTGAAATCGATGGCAAATCTCTCAGAGTTCAATGGATTATGACTAGCCTCACTATGTAATGAATTATTATTAATGCCTGGTTTTGCTACCTTAGTTATGCCTTGGCACTAAACACATGGATGTTTACTTATTAAAAAAAAAAAAAAAAAAAAAGGAAAAAAACGCAGCTAAATACTACAGTAAAATATAAAAGCAAAATCAGAAATTCAACCTTTCGCATAAGTGTTTTTCCTGGACTATTAATATTTATATGGCATATTTAATAAGATAGAACACACAGGCTACCAAACAGGTAACAGGATTAATTACTTTCTATGGATGATGTATATTTATGTAAATCCTTTAATGAACTCCTAGAGTTATGGAAACTACACCACAAGGGACAGGAAGACTTAATAACCCGCCACAAGTTATTTAGGTATTTTCTGCATGAACAGAATTAATTCACAGTCTCACTGGAACTTACACAACTTATTGATACTATTTACATTTGGATTTAATTTGTTAATTCTTATCTTTATTGTTATCTGCAGCTGATTGAGGGGGACAATAATAAACAGTGGGTTTAAATGAAACATCTAATACAATTTAAATGTGGGTTTACTTAGAACTTTGTTTATATCTACAGTAGGAAACTACAGAACAGTATATAAAAGTAAAATGTTAACAGACAACATTCACATATAAAACACTAACTAGGAGCACAGGGAGCTGATAGAAGTTGAACACAGCCTTTGCATGGAGGGATCTATTGTTCTTGAAAATCCCCAAGCCCTAATTTCCTTGTTATATTTCTTTTTAAAAAGTGGTATGTGTCAATCTCAATAAGTTAAGATCATCTTTTTTTTTACAAATGGTTCTTGGAGAATGTAGGCAACTCAGCCAGAATTTTGAGTACTCTTAGAAAGGTTCATAAGATGTCAAGGATGCATGTGGTGGTCTATCAGGATGAATACAGTATACTATCGCCTCTCTGTTTTAATGAAGTTGGGCAATATTTTAATTGCACTCTTATTTCAAAACATAAGTGTAAAGGGATGATATGTTTGGTAGAATAAATAAATAACTTCCTTAAATACTGGTTTATACAAATTCAGTGTGACTTGGTATGAAGCAGATACATTCTCACTGCAAAGCTTAGGATGTTTATGGCTATGAATTCCACATTGACTAGCAGGATAAAGGGCTTGTAACTCACTTGTGTGCTCTGCTTAGAAGTACCATGCATACTCCTCTCCCTACCACCCCCAACATGCATCACCCTCCCCGATTACTCTCTTGCTTTGGCTGAAATCTTGTCTACCAGTTGCTTTTTAGGAGCCTGATACCTGGATCATAAAAATTCAGTGCAGGTTAGAAGCAGACTGATCTGTTATTTGTGAAGAACAAAGACACTGAAGAACAATGACAAGTTACTTTATTTTTCAGGGGACCAAAGTCAGATTTTACACCCTTTGGCCAAGGTGAAAAAGAGCCCTGAATTACCAATGCCTCCTCAGAATACCCAATACTGGAGGTGTAGCTAGATGCAAAGACAGAAACCTACCTCTAGGAAAGCGAACATTTAATTGGTGACCTGTAACAAGTCAATTAGGTATTTCAAGGTAAGCCGTATTTGAAATATTCATTTGTTCAAGTCAACAGAGTGTGCATGTGCTTTGTGTCTGGAATTTAATAAATAAGGCTGTAATAAAGAATTCACCTAATTCTAAAACAAAGAACCCAACCCAATCCAATCCAGACATTCCACGTTGAAAAGCATGCTCATCTGAAAAGTGGTTGTTTTGAAGGCCCTTGTCTTCAAAGGACCCTGGCTGGGAACCTGCAATGTGTTTATTTTGATAGTTGCCTACTCTTTCCTCTGGTCTGTGCAATACAAATGCAAAAAGGTATTGAAATATATATAGAAATATGCAAAAGGCATAAACAATTACAGCAAACACTTATTTTTTAAAGGCTTGATATATTTGTTTACATATCAGCTTTTACAAACATTGGGACTGGTACGCTAGCTTTGTAAAATGTCAAACACTTTTTAAATTCCTTTCTTGATGTTGTTTCTCAATTCTTGAAATACTGTTTTTTTTAAGAAGTTTTGAGAATTTAGCTTTTATTGTCTTCAGGTTGCTTTGAAAATGTTAGATGAAAATGTACATGCAGACATTTCTGCCTAGGACTATGACAACAGCTGGGTCTGCTCTCTGGCTCTGAGGCCAGCTGGCAAGTTCTGCTCATATCCATATTATTTTGACTGTTTTAAACCTTCAAAATAGGGTGTGTACATCCAGACTTCTTATTAGAATGATTTGTCGACCATGACAAACCCTGTTAGTGGTCTGGGAATGGCTGGTGAGAGTGCCAGTTGGTCCAGACTAAAATCACGTCAGGAACCTGTTCTTAACACTATTGCTTTGTCCTATTTAATGGGCTGGTTTTAATGTGACTGTGCTGGGTTCTACACAAGTGTATTAGTGAGACAGGGTTCCTGAAAATCTCTGCGTTTCAGTGATTGGGCACCAATAAAAAGCATGAATTTGTGAAAGCAAAACCAATATGTTTTCCTTACATTTTCAAGCCCATCTTTGTGATCCTATTTTCTAAGACATATAGATAATTTCCAGTTCCCTTTATTCACATAAAATTCTCACTGTAGTCAATCATAGAATAGTTTGGGTTGGAAAGGACATTTAAAGGTCATCTAGTCCAACCCTCCTGCAATGAGCAGGGACATCTTTGAGACCAGGTTGCTCAAAGCCCCATCCAACCTGACCTTGAATGTTTCCAGGACTGGGGCATCTACCACCTCTCTGGGCAACCTGTTCCAGTGTTTCACATTCCTCAACATAAAAAAATTCTTCATTATATCTACTCTAAATCTACCCTCTTTTAGTTTAAAAGCATTACCCCTTGTCCTATCACTACAGACCCTACTAAAAAGTCTGTCACCATCTTTCTTATAAGCTCCCTTTAAGTATTGAAAGGCTGTACTAAGGTCTCTCTGGAGCCTCCTCTTCTCCAGGCTGAACAACCCCAACTCTCTCAGCCTGTCCTCATAGGAGAGGTGCTCCAGCCCTCTGCTCAATTTCATGACCCTTCTCTGGAACCACTCAAACAGGTCCATGTTTTTCCTGTACTGAGAATGGCTTCTTCCACCAAGGATCTGTTGCTTTCACTAAGACTCTTTATTGATTAAATAATTTAAAAAATAACCTTAAATACTTGAACACTGAAGCCAAACATTAGCTACAAAGCCAAAGCATTCCCTAGATGCTGTTGTCAGGTAGTTACATTAGCGGGTTATAGATTAGCAACTACTTTATGATGTATTGCACTAATTCAACTCTCTGATGGTGGATTGGAGCAATACATAATCCAGAAAGAGGCATTTTGAAGATCAATTACTCAAGAGATGGAAGAGGCTGGAAGTAAAGAAACCAGGGTGGCCAATAAATAGTAATTATAAAACTTAATGGAATTTTTGAGGAGTATTTATGCTGACCGTTAGATGGAAGAAAGAGACTATAAACAAATGAGCTGGTAAATTGTTCGTCAGCCATTCAAATTCTTCAGTGAGATGGTCTGTGAAGGTCTAAGCTTCAATTATTTTGATCCTTGTTTATCTGGAAATTGTACCAAAGGTTCTTAAAAGAACTGGTCTCAAGAGTAATTGAGTGGATGAGCACTGAAATTTCTTGCTTTATACACTCCAACATACTCCTTTATGTCACCAGAGAAGTTAAGTAACAACATTCTGTTAGTTTGCTTTGTTTCTTTTCAGTTTTGTCAATCTTTTTGTAGGCATTGCAGCCTGGGTTTTAGAGTCATGGATGCTGCTCTCTGCTTTGTGAACGACTAGCCCCATGACTGAACTAACAACCTCTCGTAAAATGGGGGATGAAAATACCTTTCTGTCCTTTGTCAAGTCAGAGCTTGGAGAGATGAAGTATATATTAAGGGACCTACAGAAGTAGTAAATGTTTAGAATAATTTTTGCAATACGGTAGCGCTGTTCAACAAGGTCAATAGGCACTTGACTTTTAAAATGAGGGGCTGTAAATAATGTTCTGCTAAGCATCATATTCAATAAGAATTGCAGAGTGAACAGGTTTTGTGTTGTTAAAACAACATGAGCAAATGACAAATGATGCTGAAAGAATACTAGCACCATCTTAGCATGCTGGTTTGTTAACTAAATTTTGCTCAATAAGTGGAATCATGAGCACAGCCGTCGTTGCCAAAGCAATCCGTCTCTTACTGAACATGCTGCGCTACTCAATTGTGTTTGGTCACCTGCAGGCCCGCCAAGGCATGAGCAGGGATGAAGATTTTTTTTGGGGTCAATCCCAGGTAAAGATCAGATGGGAAGAGATGCTAGAAGATCAGGGCATTATTATTTCTTAGAGTTGATGCACAAAACTATAGAATTTAATACTATATTGGCCTATCCTCTCTACTGCACCCTATGCTTTCTCCCTATCTTGTGCTGCAGACAGGACATCTGCACTTGAAAGAGTGGATTCTGGAGCATCTTAAGGCTTATCCCCTTGTAAGTCAGTGTCTGTAGGTGTGTGGTAAGAGCTACTTTGGACAGGCTTCTGGTGCCAACAAAACAAACATAAAAACCACCTTGTGAAAAACTGCTGAAAACCTCTGAGGTGTGAAACAGCTCAGATGAGTACTACCCATGCTTCTTTCAGCTCATACTCACAACAGTTTTATTGTTTAGGTAATTGATCTACGTTCTGATCAACAGGACTATTGAAAAGAAGTTACACTAGTCTATCAGTTACAGAAAAGTCAGTCCATCTCAAAGTCTTGGCAGAGTTTCTCAGAGGAAAGAATAAATAGCATCTTAACTGCTCTGACTCTTTGGGTGGAAAGACAAAGGGGATCTTCCATAGCCTTGCTTCTCATCCCTTTCCTTCTCTTGCAGTGGCACACACAACCTGCGTCCTGGACACCAGCAAATGCACAACTGGAAGCTCCCTTTGGGAAGCAGTTTGGCCACACGCAGGATTAAAAGCAGCACGTATTTTTGGAGAAAGATTTCCAAACTGGAGCCTAGGCAGAATGTAGAAGTCTGAATTGATTCTCAATAAAGCTTAGACATGAACCAGGCTCTGGAAACAACTAAGTCCCTAGCAATAAATCTGGGAATAAGGACCAGTGTCCCAAACTTTCTGCTTTCACCCAAGTGCCCTAAATTCCAAGTGGCAGCCACCACATCCTTCAGACAGCCTCTCTTTGCACATCACCACCAGGCCAATATTGCTTTCACCATGCTGGCATGGATTCAACAGGAAAAAACCAGGACATCCCCCATGACCCAGCCACAGTGGTGAGTGTGCACCTCTGGGAGATGTGGGTTTGAACTTCTGCAGGTGGAGGAGATTCACAGCTGGTAACTACCTGAACCTTCACTACAAATGCACTATATTAAAGGCAACTACTGCAGTTTTAGAGAAAGAAAGCACAGTTTTCAGTTTATGAAAAATAATGGTAAATGGTTTAGCAGTACTGGCTCTGAATGGGGCAGAATTGTTTTCTGTAGCTCTGCTTACGTCTCCAAGGCTTTGGAAAGAGTGGGATACCAGGCAAACTCTTCCATCATTGTCTCCAATCCTGGGTGAAAAATTCACGTTGCCCACACTTTTCCCTTCCCCCTGGAAAAGGTACAGTCCTTGCTAAACAGCTTTAACAGCTCCTACTCCTCACTGGTGTCTTCAAATGGCTGACAGCCCTCCCTGGGCACCACAGGGTGCTGTGAGGGTGTTGCCCTCCTTCCCATGATCTCTGCATGTTTCATTTCTCAGAGCATTCCCACTACAGATTGGGGGGGGGCTGGGGTGAAGAAGTGAGAGGTGTAGCTGTAGGACCAGGGTGGTTGCAGCACCTTGCCTCTAACCCAGCTCAGCTTGTAGTTGCTTTTGAGCACAAAGTCATCGCAGCCTTCAGGATCACAGACCCCATTTCCACCTGTCCTCACTCACTTTAATATCTAACCTCTAGAAGAAAGGAGAGAAAATTTGGAGCCTGAGGACTGGGCACAAAGAGAGACAGAAAAGGATTTGCCCTTAGGGTGCTAACTTGTAGAGACCAGGAGTGCAGACTGCCAGTTTGGGACTCTCCTTGGAAGGGACATGGAAATAAGCCAGGCTGACACGTCTAACTTATAGGTCTGGACTGGCTCCATCATTTCCTAAGATTTCTCAGCATGTTCCTCTTTCTGACTCTTGCAGATACACCAGGAATATTGTTCACAGTTACTACATTGAATGAATTGCACCTTATTGAGCATGCATTCTTTGTTGTGGTTTGCCCAATTAACGATGTATTCAGAGTGCCAGAGGCATGATCCGCTTCAGAGAAGGAAGGTAGAGGTAGTTATACTATTGGAGGTAGAAAATTGCCAGAGTTAGAATTGTAACTCTGGATTAGTTTTTGAAAAAGGTATGTGCATGCTTATGAAACTTCCTATTTACATTACAAAAGTCTCTGAGAAGTACGGAAATTACATTAATGAACCTTGCCAACCGTTTGAACATCTTAATGAAGGGATAACAAGATTTTAATGCTTCCATTTCTTTGGCAAAGTTTAGGCAAGATGCAAACTGTTTGTATAAATACTGCTGCTATGAAAGAAGCCAGCATACTTCAGATTTCTAGGTCAATGGTGGACAAACACATATTTATCTCCTAAAGAGCAAAATAAACAACCTCTTTAAAGTAGCAGTGAACTAATAAGATGCTACCAGTGACAAAATGAGCACATGACTTTGCTAGTTTGGGAATTCCTAAATAATACACAATAATGCTGCCTCGAGGTACACACACCTCACCAATAACATTATCTATAAAAAGTGACATGGTGTAAATTGCATGGCTCTCACAGTGTTGACTGCTTAATTGCCCGCATCTGTTGTGACAGTGCTGCCTTGTCAGCATGTTAAGTAATTGAAGAATTGTTGTGTGATGGAAGATCAATACAATTCTAACAAGACATAAATATGATAGAGTACTGAGAGCAAGCAAATAACCAAATTTAGCAATTGTGATTATCTCCTGAAGAAACACAGGCATTGATTAGTGTTCTATGGGTTGATTTCTTTGGTAGTAATGGCAATCAATGGGTTTTCAATTGTTCATATTTTGAAAGTACTATTTCTTCTGGCAGGACCAGTCTGGAGAGATAAATGAAGTTGTTGAATTTTTTACTTAAAAGCCATCTATTGTCTATTTTTAATTAAAACAGCTAATGGTCTTTATTGATTCCTTAAATGTGCTATACTAGATAAATCTTTTGTACTTATCCGTAGTTACTTATGTTTAAGCATTTTAGGGCTTCACTAAATGCTTTCACAGAGAATATTAAGGGGGGTGTGTGTGTGAGATCAGCAGAAGCATAATAAATTATTTAGCTTCTCTGAATATTTTGATGTACATTTAAATACACACAGAGGTAGGCTTAAGACCAGCCTTTCAGTACTTTAACGTGTAAAACAGTGGAAGGCATGTTCTTCTTCTCCTCAGGAGTCAGAGCTGCATAAGAAAATGTAAATTCAAAAAGCTTTTAAAGTAATTTTGTGTTACGTTCCCTACTTTTTGAATTTTATGTCAGATTCACTGTGCTATGAGTTTGAAAGAACAATAAATGGAGAATATTTTTTATTTGCCAGGGATTTATATTATCTTATAACTTAAAAACACCATAACCTTGTGTGATGCATTCAGATGGTAGCCAACAACTACATTTCTTGGTCAGTTGAGGCTGAGAGGTTAAAAGGCATTCTGCCCTTCTGGAAGTAGAATATAGATGCTGATGCCTGTACAGGGAAAGTACGGTCACAAACCAGAGTTCATTTCTGAGAATGTCACTTTTAAGTTAAATGCAAACTTCTGTCATCTTTAATTCTAAGATACTTAACAATCATGCAAATTGCAGATGTATTTAGAGAAAATGTAAAACCAAATCCTGCCAGAAATTGCTATAAATATTAATACTTTTCAGTCTGCTGTGTTTCCAAAAAGGTTTATTATACTGGTTTAATAGTCCTATGGAGTTTTTCTGTTTAGTTTTGTTTTCTTTTAAGAACAATCTTCCTAGTGTATATATTATATGACAGTGTTCACAGAGATAAATAAAATAATACAGTTTGACAAAGAAAATACAATATATGAGAACAAATTCAATATGTGATTATTAAAATCTATCCAGGGAAAAAAGTCAGATATCTAACTAAAATATTTTTTCTCCACAAGAGTATATTGACTCCTTTAGTCATTAAATTGTATCAATTTCTTCTTAATCCAATAAGAAAGACTAGCCTTTTCATTTAAACTTCATGGTTATTGCTACATACAAAATCCATTTTTCTTTTATGTCAAAACAAACCATCTATCTTTTCAATAGCAAAAACAAATGGGGGGCAATGTAGTTATAAAGAGCACTGGAAGGATTTATTCTGGCACAGCCTTTTTTTTAGACTTCTATTCCTGAGGACATACTGAAAACAAAATTAGAAAAGTCAGCATAAATAGACTTGCTAAATAACTGGCCTGTGAGCACTTATGTCTAGCTCAGATTAAATCGATAGAGTCATAGAAGACATAAATTGTCTGTGTCTACCTGGGTCTGGGGCGGATTGAGAGAACTTGATGCTGCTGTTTATCTGAGCCTAAAACACCTCTTAGACTAGCTCTTGTTTCCCATTGAAAAAGAGAACTCCAGAAACCCAAATGACTGTAAGGAACTGCTTCTTGTGGGTCACCACTGAAGTATGGCAATGATTATTTAGAGCAGTTGTAGAACTGTAGTATTTTTATCTGTCAGCTAACCATGCTTCCACATTTCACAGAGAGTGAGCAACAGGACAGACTCATGAGGTACAAAGGAAGAAAAAGCTTGTTCTTATACATCTTAATTGTAATTGTACTGACATTCAATTGAGTTGTTGTAGAGCCAGCAGCAGATAAGAGTCTTCTACCTGCATCTGAAGGTGACCTTGGAGTGGGAGAGGAGGTGACTCAGAGCATCTCTGCCTCTTCTGCCACGTAGCACGCACTCCTTGGGGTGTGTGACTTTCCATTCGTCCCATGTGAAAGTCCTGGATGCATTCTGCATTAGCCAGCAAGTCACCACCCATGCTGATCTGTCTTGGCCTTGGTCCAGGAGGCCCTCTGTCCATGGCAGGCACTGGTCGTGGGTTCACCGCCTGTAGACATTACTGCAGTTTCTGCTGCTACCAGTTGTGCAGTCTAGCACAGGACCTTGTGAAGCTGGAGCCCTTCACCTGGGACTATGGCTGTGGTGAAGAAAGAAGAAGGAAATGGAATCTAGAGGGAGGGAAGAAGAAAGAAAATAGGCCTGAACTAGATGTGCCTCCATCCATGAAGATGTAGTGGTACAGCCAACAAAAACCAGCAGCAGCTGGCTTCTTGGAAGCCTTGCATTCCTGCTCTTACCATAATGCTTTGATCAAAGAATCACAAAGCAAAGGTCATGCACCCAAAGTTCTGTTTTTCTCTTTTCTCTGTCTCATGATGCTTTTCTTTCAAATACACATGTAACCTAAACATAGATGCAACAGTGGTTAACATTAACTAGTTGTCTTCAACTCCTGGTGTGTGGGCTGCAAGAAGGAGCCACAAAGACAGACACTAAAAAGTGCCACAGAGGGAAATTAAGGCATGGAGAAAAACAGGATTTAAATGTTGACCAAGGAGGGCACTATCAAAAGACTGGGATAGTCTCAACATCCTACTTAGTGCAAAGTTTCTTCTAAGACCTGTCTGTCTTTCAGAAATTATAAATTCTTCTCACTGTTTGTAACTCCTTAGCAGTGGCAGGAACCTGAGGAAAAATACCAAGAAACCTGAGCAACGTTCCAAGTAGGTGTAAGACGAAAAAAAACTTGCTACACAAATGTGTCCTTCCTCTTGCAGGAGGCTGTGCTGAAGGTTAAGGAAGTGCCAAAAGTTAAACTGTAGCTGCGGTATTCCTTCATACAGTCTAGGTAGCCACCCAGAGATTGGGCTCCCATTTTTACACATTCATATTTTGTAATATATTCTAGATATTTATCCCATATCTGCTGAATATGTGGATGTAAATCTGAGAATTACTTCTAAGGTGTAAAATAACCAAGAAAAAGAAGTCTGTTATCAGTAGTTTCATGTCCATTACGTGTTCATATTTCCTTGAGGAAGGTGTAAGGACCTGTAATCAAAAAGTGATTAGCAGCTGCAAGGCTGCAGCACTTCTGTAAAAGCTGTAATGCTTCACATTGGGCTTCCTGTGCTGCAAATCTATGCCCCAAGCCATCTGTGCAGAAGTGTCTATTCACTGCTCCACCAAGGTTTAACAAAAGGTTTCTGTGTCAAATCTGTGTCATGTGGTTAATTTAAGTAAGGAGGAAAAACATACAAATCACAATCTATAAAATCATATGAGGTAAGATACATCTCATTTTAACTTACTTTTGTTGAATAAAATATTTATTTAATACTTCAAGGTCCTCCTTGAAAATATATATATATATATATATAGAACTGTCTGAAATGCATTTTGCTTACTGTTCATTAAACTTGAACAACATGAGGTCATGATCTTCCAACTGCAAAGAAGTTGTGCATATTAAAATAGAAATCTTGGGATGCATTTTTCAAAAAAAGGTGAAATATCATTTTGATTAAGTTGATGACCTGTTGTCGTATTTTGAACTGAAACATTGACCAAAACCATGCCATTTTTTCATTTGATGACCTCTTTAACTTAGCATGCATTTACTGCTTTTTTTTCACCCCTTTATTTCTAAATCACTAAAAGAATACAATATTTTGGTCTTAGTCTTACTTTATCACACTTCAAAATGTTCAGTTAAGTAGTCTGATACAATGTTTTAGGAGACAAATAGAAGTATGTATACATCCTATTTAAAAGTTATAGAAATGATTAGTATTGCTATTTCTTATCCACTAAAAATTAAAGTCATTGACATTTTACTTTTCTGAGCACATATTTCCTGGGTAAACATTAGTTGGTCTGCTTTCTTTGCATTTTACCAGGTTTTATCCAAGCATTTTTTACCTTAGTTTCAGCTGTTTGAAGTGGGGTTCTTTTTCAATGCAGAAGGCAAATCTATGTTGTATGAAGAGTTCTTAAAAAGTTTAATGATAGTAGATGGAAGTTTTCAGTAAAGGTCTAAAAGGATTTTTAATGCTGAATGAGAAAGAATACATTGAGCTTTCTCTTACGGAATAATTAGTTATTTGGGAAGTATTTAATGAAATAACTTTTACCCATTTTCACTGTAGCATGAATTATAAAACTTTGAAATATGAACTCTTTTTTAGACTGTATCTATGTGAAAAACCTAGCGTATTTAAGAAGTTATAGTAATAATAAATATGAATGTAATGCACAAGGTATAAATCACAAGGACAGTCACCCTGACTACCTAACTCCATTATGAATGGGAATATGCAGAACGCAACCTGCTGCTGAACTTCTCCAGTGTAGCACTGACTCTAAGCACTGCCATCAGAGGCTGGCTGCTGGCTCTTGATTTTAGTCATAACATTAAAATACAATTTTACTTGCAGCTTTGAAGAAGCTTTCCTAGCTAAACCAACTCAATCATTTATTCTTACAACTGAACCGCTGCCTTTCTTATCCTTAATGCAATCTTTTCTCCATGTTATCTCCCTTCCAGAGATATATCTAAGTTTTTCTATGGATTGCACTTTTTGCTGGTTGCTTATCTGGCACACATACATATGAAATGCCATACTATAGTAATAATATCCAGCAAGGCAAAATGTTGAAGTCAGAATGTAAGCAAGTATCCCATGACTGGATTTAAAAGCTACAGGTGTTACAGAACAGACCTGGGGCTGCCAGGAAATGAAGAACTTCTGAAAAGAGCTCTAAGGTATTTTCAGCACATTGTTCAGCAGAGAAAAAAATGCAGTGTTTTAGGAAGCTGAGAAAGCTGGGAAGAAGCATTGCAAGAGGTGCCCCAGGACCTGACAGGGACGTTCTCCCACTGCTTTTGTCTGAGACCAGTTCTAGGGAAGTGCATGATGGCTGGCTGTGGAGGGTATTGCAGTTTTTTGGTTTATCGAGACATTCAGCCAAAAAGCTTCTGTAAAGCACTCTGCTAATTAGGGACTCAGGAACTTTCAGCAAGATCTATTGAATTTTCCCAAGTAAAGTATCCTGCATGTGCATTAAATCCATAAACATAATGGTGGTAATAATATTTGGCAACACTTCAAAAGTACATCAATAATCCCCATCATTTGAGATTTTCATGTTCTATATAACATATTCTATATGATCATTTTTATCTTTATCTACTCTATTAACAGCTGGTATGAAAAACTAGTTTCAAGACATCCAACATTAATAACAATATCTTAACTACACAAATAGAAAAAGGAGTTAGGTGAACTAGTTTAGACAGTAAATGAAAAAAAATATCCTAATAATGTCACATTTGATATTAATGCGTTAAAAAATTCAAAGGTCTGGTTCAGATGAGACCTTATTCCACTGTGTTCTTCTGTGATATATAAATACTATTTCCTCCTCATCTTTCAGTATTTACCATGGTCACTAAGTTGATATTCAATGAAGGACTTACAGACCTTCATGTTAAAAGCCCCTTCTTGCAGATACTACCGTAAAGATCGTAAGAAGCCTCTTTTGTTCTTGTTCCCCATAAACACAGATAACTATGTCACTGTCATAGTAAAGCAACAGGCAAAACTGTTGCTCCCACAAATTACTTCCCTAATAATTGCCAGCCTTCTTCAGTGGTGATGGAAAGGTATTGAAATGTGTAACTCAAACTGTTTCCCTCAACAAATCTGAGTTTTTCACAACTTCTTCAGTTTCAGGAAAGCAGATGGTGGATACTCAATAGACATTATAGCTGACGTAGATATTGTTACTTCACTTCAGAAAATAACTTTTCAGCATAATATAATTTCCAGCATTACCACTCATAAGTTTCTTGTACGTATTTATTTATAGACTGGTAAAGACTAACAAATACGGGCAAGCGTTTATTTTTAGACAGCTAAGACTGTTCCTTCTGCAAATAAACGTATGACTTAGAAGGCCATGAGCAGAGAAAAAAAGACACGTTAAGAGTACAAAACAGATGTAATGAAAGTAAATGAACTACAATAAATTAAATAAAAAGATTAAATTTAAATTATTTTTTTCTTCCTTGAAGGAGGTATTTGAGCAGACACACCTGCTGCCAAACATGGGTTCATGTTTGTGGACCTGTGCCAGACAAGACTGGCAAAGTCCTTTTAAGAAACCTTGGTAGAACCGTCTAATGACATCAGATTTTTGTATTAGAGCCTGATCCAGCTCCCACAGCACAGTAGCTATATTCAGGACATGGTGAACTGATCCCCTAGACTGTACTGGGACAGAACATAATCCTAAAACTGATAATGTTTTAAGACGACTGTAACATGCCCCAGAAGCAATGCAGTCTGATATAACAGTTATTCAAAACCACTTATGCTGTTAGCTTTGACTATGATTTACATCTTTGTATCTCAGTCAAACAAAAGCAAGCTTTTTTTATCAGAATCAAAAGAATCATGTTTCTCTGTACAACTAATCATCTTTACAAATTTCAGGAAGATAACCTAGCCTAACACATTGGGATTATTCAGAGGAAAACTAGTGCGGTGGAGAAAGTGCATTTTTCAGGCCCTCTCCTAAAAGCAGATCATCTACTTTTACTCCCATTTTCCTCAAAATTCACCAGATAAAGTCAGTCTGTGAACGTAAAAGGCAATGAAAAATTTTACACTCTTCACCTAACAGGCTTCTCTTTGAAAAAGAAATTTAGAGGTGTGCTAGATTTTGAGTGCTGGGAATCAAGAAGCTGATATGAAGACATAAAACAGACTACCTCTTCAAAAGATCAAGCACACATCATTGGGCTTGATGTGGGAAATACTGTATGAAGTTCTATAGCTTGTATTCTGCCATAAGTCACACCAGATGATCATGAGCGTCCCTTTTATTCCCAAACAACTGTGGATTTATTGTCACTATAACAAGGCCTCTTCACACTATTCAGGCAGTGCAAAGTGCCTTTTAAGTGTGCATAAATTACATTTACTCTCACTTAAAGGATACTTCATTCTGTCACAACTGTGTTAAAGACCTGTGATTTATGTTAAAACCAGCTCCATAAATATTCTAGTTCTAGGTTCACAGATTTTAGGTCCAGGAAGGACAGATAATGTTCCCAATTCCAACATTCTACACAATACAGACCATAAAATTTAATTAAAATAATTCCTTCCTCATCTTTGATTAGGTAAATAATTTATACTTCAAAGACACATCCCAAGTTGAGACTTACTGAGATCAAGCGAGTTCATCGTATTTTTCATGGAGTTATTGCAGCAGCTACCTGCCTGCAGACTTGAACCTTAATTTCAAACTGAATTTATCCAGTGTCCACTCATAACCAGAAAATGTTATTATACATTTCTGCTAGATGAAAGAGCTCTTTAGCATCAAAAGCCTCTGCGCATGTAACTACTGACTCCCTTCTTAACTGTCACTTTGGTAAGTTCAATAGATTGTGCTGCTTTTGGTAGGTTCTTGATACGGTGCAAGTTCCCAAGACCTTGGATATTATTTTTAAACACGTTCTGATTTTCAACATCTGTTTATAAGGTGAGCATAACAGAAATAACTGCACATAATAGTATGAAAACAATCTCTTTACATAATGTTGCCTCCCACTTCTTGCACCTAATTCTCCCAACTTTCATGTTCCAACGCTGTATTAACCAGTATCTAATGAAAAAACACACTTTAATGGACAGGAATGTGAAAAAAGAAACGGCATTATCCTATGTTCCAAGTACCCTGCTCTTTATTGTAATATTTATTTCAAGAACAGAAAAGATCATCCTGCAGAACATATTCCAAGTGCTTAATTCCAATTCCAGGAGACCCATCTGATGCTATTCAAAGAGCAGAATAAGTAAATACTTTTTATTGTTCTCCATTTTTTATTTATATTTTGGGTGATACAATTATTACCCAATATAGTAGAATCACTGTCATAAAAAAAAAAAAACATTAAAAGATGGCCTGTTTTTAACGTATTGATCACAGACAAAATACTTAGCAAGGAGGTATGATTCCATGTTCCGGGCAGGCGATTGGTTTTGACACCTCGGATCACATTTCAGAAATGTTGGAAAAATTCATCTGCCTTGTACTGCTGGGAGTATTAGAAACATCTTTGAAGGATTTCATTTTTTCACTGAGACTAAGTGAAAGAGATGGTGTGGCACCAGATAGGGCAACTGAGACAACCAAGTTGCAAGGAGCAATTAAACAAGTTAAATTCCATAAATCCCCGGGCAAGGCAGCAAAATTCTGCTAGCACAGCTGTTTTTTAAAAAATAAATTTGTTTTCTGTTTCCATATCCTGAACATATCTAAGAACTGTATCAGTATCACTTATCTCCAGTCTATGCTGGAGATGTTATGCACTCTAACACACATCACCAAGAGAAAGAATCCAATGAATTACATCTCACAAAGACCAACTATACCATTACAGCATAAATCTACATGTTTTTTACTGGAGTACTGGTGGTAAATCAGGCAGTAAAGATCTTCAATTATAAAATGTTTTTGGGAAACACTGATTTCACATTGTTCATCACCATCTGTCAGAGTTGCAATTGATATCATCAAAAGCAGCTGCTGCCTTTTCCATTTCAGGCTCAGAGTATATTAAGAAGTCTAGAGATGTGCATTGTCTTGGCAATGAAAACGGACAATTTAACTTGCGTGTTTGATACTTAAGATTTTGAACCATTCCATGCACAACGTTAATGCACAAGTGCTGTCTACTCCAAGTTAAACCACCAATGAAAATTTATGATTGCATACAGATAAGCTCAGAAAAAAGGAAACATTTTCAAATGAAAGCATATGCCTTTATTTACTGACACATTCTGATGATCTGAAATATTCTGAGTGGTGTTAATAACTTGCTTTGTTGTTCCTTATTGCCATTTAAAGCTATAAAACACCATCTAGATATGACTATACTCCTTCCTCTCTGTGCTCATTTTCATTACACAGCCAATGTTTGAAAGAATGCTTTGTATTCCTTTAGGAATATCTTTGCATCCAGGAGGAATTGTATTTTATAGTTCTGATGGGAGAATCACAAGGTGATTTTCCACTTTTACTAGACGAAAGCAAGAGGGAAAGCAAAGAGTCGGTATTCATTAAGAGCTGCTAAGGGATGTAGCAGCTGCAACTTTCTACCTAACATTAACTGCATTTCCACACAGGGTTACTGAATAAAGTAAGTTGGGACACCGGCCCAAACTGATCCAATTGAAGTTCTGAAGTAACTTCACACTACAAATTAACAAATGTTCTTCACTTCTTTCGGGCACACTTTAATTTATGGTCTGGGTCTTCCTGTGCCTTCCACTGAAGCACCTTTGTGTGGGAGGACGTTCCTTAGATACCACTGTGATGGCCACAGCATAAAATTTTTGGTAGATACTGAGAAAAGTTGGCAAAAATAAGGACAAGGCTCAGGGAGACTGCCTGTATTTAGGCCAGAAAACAAATGCAAAGAAAAAAATAGAAAGAAAAAGCTAGTAAATATAAGTAGAAATTTTACACAGATTGTTATGAAGCCTGAATTGCCCAAGCATTGTGTGTTATATATTTATATATATATTATTATACCTGGCTATTTTTTTGCGGGGATATTTTAACTAATCTATTTTTAACAGTATGCTAGACCTCTCCTGAACATAAACCCTGCTGAGACATACTGCTCCTGGGTGGCTACAGATGTTACTGCACGCCAGGCACAGCAATACCCATGCGTGGTGAACCTCCTGCATGTTTTCATTACGGGAAGATTGAGCTTTGACCAGGTGATGTTAATTAAAGTATGCTGTCCTAACAACCATAAACATTTTCTGAAGTCATAGACAAAGTGGGGATCGTAAAAAAGATTCTATTATTTCTTTCTCCAGGGAAATTGAATTTGTAGCAGAAAGTCCGTGAGGGAATCCTGCCACAGACCATTATTTTTAAATACCGCAGTTTCTCCAGTTTGTGCAACCCAGGGAACATACACAGTGCAGTCTAATTCAAATTTACACTTAACGAACAGGTAGGATCATTTTATTTTCTGTGATGATTTGTACTAGTCACAGAGAACCCTACAATAACCCAGGTAAAACTGAAAGAAGGCATGTAGAAGTTAGGAAAACTACCTGATCCACAGCCATAGGTAATTGATTAGTTATTTTTTAATCTCAGCTTTACACAGAAGAAATAAGTGTTGTTAAGCACCAAAAAGGCAAATAATTCTCACTGGCTCCTGATGAATATCATTTGAAATTCATATTGATGGATCAACTGAAGGTGATCACTGACCTGTAGCCCAAGGTAGAACAAAGATGAGAAAAAATGGTGCAAACAAGTCTGCAGGTATTACTTCTTATTCTGCAGGCCTATGTTCTCACATCCTTTCATAGCTGTCAGGCTAATTATTTACAAACCTGATTAGCTATGGGTGTTAACTTATCTGTCTTTAAATCACTGTATAGACAAACTAGTTTAACATTATTTGGGTCTTGTAAGCAAACTGGTAATGCTAATACAGGAACGGATTCTTGCAGACAAGAGTCTGTGACTTTGCAGTGCTTACAGTGACCATCTAGCTTTATGTCACTGACTTCTGTTACACTAAAGAAGCACTTACAACCATCCACCTGTCATGTGTGAGCTGGTTTTAATGAGACAACAGCATAGAAAAGCAATACATCATTCAAGGAAAGCAAGTCTCAAATATTAACTGTTAAAAAAATCCCAGAGATTTCTACTATCACACCTTTGAAAGATTCTGTTGAACTGTTTTGTCTTCCTATTCATCTAGTTAAAGTGGATTTTGACAGAGCTCCTGTGACAGAAATAGCCTCAAAAACCTTTGTATTACAGTCAGATAAATGGAGAAAAAAGTATAGGCAACAGGTAGAATCAAGGGAGACTGCCATTAGAACTGAATATGGGGAAGCTTCTTTGCTTTCTGCAGTATGTCCTTTTTCCAGCTTCATGATGGTATCAGCAATACACAGGATAAAGAGATTCAAATTATGCAGAGAAGACATGGGACTCAGTTGCAGAATATATTTGCAAAAGCAGCATGAAACACAAAGCAAATTGCTTTATCCTTTTGCCCCCAAATTGCTGAGCAGGCACATTATCAGGTCTATTTTATACTAGTTTCAGATTATACAAGAAAAGGTATGATTATTATGCGTGGGGATGCTGCTGCTGCTGGTGATGATGATAATAATAATAATACCACCAACACCACCACTAGTGACATAACTGTAGAGAAAAATACAAGATAGACTTTTATGATTTGCTTGAAGCCCCTCATCTAGTTTACTGGCAACTACAATGCTCTTTCAAGGATTATGATACTACCATTGCAACTGTAAGCACCTATACATGACAGTCTCATATTCATAGCACAGAAAGCCCATAAAAATGTAAACACCCTTTAAGATTCCCAAGTATTTGGATAAGAGATGTCTGAAGTGAAACAACAATGACAGTTCTGTTTGAATCTGGATGTTTCTTCTCTGAGTATAAACACACGTTAAAATACAGAGTCAACAGAACAGTATTTTTCATTACCATCTCCAAAGCATAAGGTCTGGCTTCTTATTTGACAGTCTTTCCCAAACTTTTTTAGCTATTCAAAGATCTCAAGAATTATGCATTTTTTCCCAAACCTGCCTTGAACATGCCTATCCCTATCAACACATGTCTGATTGACCCTCTAAAGTCTGAAGTGATTAGTTGCAGCGAAAATACTTTGTATGTTGTATAAACCTAATTAGGTCCAACAGGAAATAAAATGCCACCAACAGTCTGAATAAAGCTGAAAATTAGGTTGAAAATTTTCACACCAACCTGTTTATTTTATTAATAGCTTTCTCTGCAAATGTTTTTTCATACCCCTTTAAAACATTATCATATGTTACACATTACTGATGTCTCTGTCTGCTGTGAGGTGCTGATGTAGTCTAGGAAGCTGCAAGACCTCAAGGTTAAGAAAACAGAACTACAAAACAGAAAACCTTATCACAACAGGGTTTTTAATGAATTCAGATCAACCCTACTATTTTTAGCACAGCTGAGGATACAGATCATCATTTTGGGTGAGGGCAAAAGTCCTGGCAGCTTGGGTGCCTGGTCCCTGCAGATGACAATGCTGAATTTCTTGACTAACTGTAGGAAATATGTTGGTTTTTTTACTGGTTTACAAAAGATGATTTTAAAAAAATCATCTCCTGCTGGTCCTTCCTCCTGACATTCACCAGTCACCGTCTTAGGGCTGCCTGGTCTGTAGAGTACTCAGACACATAGGTTGTGTTTGACAGATGCAGAAAGATTGTTCCTTCACCAGCATGCTTAATACCTTTTTGAGTCTATTTGAAGTTTTCTGCCACATTGTATTGGGTCTGCGTGGCAAGGCTTTGGTAGCAGTGGGGCTACAGGGGTGGCTTCTGGAAGATGTCAGGAGCTTCCTCCAAGTCCGACAAAGCCACTGTCAGCCAGCTGCAAGATGGACCCACCTCTGATCAGTGATGGCGGTAGCACCTCTATGATAACATATTTAAGAAGGGGAAAAAAAGCTGCTGTGCAACAACAGCTGGAAGATAGGAGTAAGTCTATGTGAGAGCAGCAACTCTGCAGATCCCCAGGCCAGTGCAGGAGGGGGAGCAGCTGCTCCAGGCACCAGAGCAGAGATTCCCCTGCAGCCCATGGTGCAGCCCATGGTGTGGCAGGCTGTGCCCTGCAGCCCATGGAGGTCCATGGTGGAGCAGATATCCATCCTGCAGCCCATGGAGGACCCCACACTATGCATGAGCTTTCCTGGAAGCTGCTGGAACAGCTGTCCCAGGCCCATGCCACCATGTAGGGAAAGTACAAAATGGCATAAAGAACGAGGGAGAACATAGCTGTAGTAACTATGCGTACCCTAAGACGACGGTGGATTGAACGTCATCTGAGTGAACATCTGAAATAGGCAGGGATCAGCAATCTATCATGTTATATTAGTCACTGGCACACACTGTGAAAGATGGTGATATGATTCGCTTCCCTTGTGCCATTTCTGGATTGTCAGTGTTGTCACACACCTTTGCAATGAGGGCAACTTCTGCATACAGGCACCCCCATGGGTGCCCTAACCAACTGCAGAAGGTGCTGAGGGCTGAGCATGCGCTTGGAGGGTGCTGGGAACATTCACACTCAGGGAGCACCACTCAGCTCTCCCGCATCTGAGCGTGCAGCAAGAATAGCGAGAGTGGAATCACAACACAAGCTCTTCATAGTGGGCTCACACATTCACAAATTTTGCACCCATTGCTGGCCATCCCACAGACAACGCAATCTCCACCTTCTCCTCTTCCTGAGCTTGTCTGCTGCAGCCAGAACTTCATGTGAATGAGGACAAGAGCAGCTGTAGAAAGAAGACTACTAGAACTTCATGGCCCATGGCTTCTTCCCTAAGAAAAGGGCAGCCAGGAGAAGCAGTGTCTGTTCCTCCAGGATGCCTCTGTGGAGCAGTAGCCTGGGCACAGAAGTAAGGCTGTCATTCCTTCCAGCTCTGTGCAACGTGGGCATGCGTGGGCAAGCAAACCTGACTAACCCTAGTACATATTCAGCCATCACAGAGGATGTAGAGTAAATGAAGGATTGTCCACACAAAATTCTCGTATTCTGGTCCACTCCTACTGTGCTGTACCACTTGCTAAGGTAGATGCAGCCTAACTTAAGGAACTAATCACATCCCCTCAGAGGGGAGAGATTAGATGCTGGAAAACTCAGCCCATCTAAGCTTCACATTGTCCTCTCTGGAGGCTACGGCACCAGCTGAGCTCCTGAAATGGGTATCGCAGTTTGGTCTTTGTTAGGTGCTACAAAACTAGGGCTTCCTAGGAAAATTCACAGAGAGGATTGAACGAATATTAAGATGCCCAGCTTGCAGGACCTTTTTTCTTAAGACCAGAGTCTGTACTTTTTGAGTTGCAATGAATATGTGTTTGTCAAGACTGAAGTCAAAAGGTGGTCGAAACAGCTTTACTCTCCCTATAACTCGGTAATGGACATTTTCAGAGATCCCCTGCAGTCCATTTTCTGATTAACAAAATGGCCAACTCACTGGATATGAATCAGGTCTCACTGATTTTGAAGCCACAAAAGGCTGCAGCTCAGTCTACGCTATAAGCGCTGCCATCTGAAAACACTGCTTACTTCTTTTTATAAAAAAAAAAAATAATAAAAAAAATTACTAAATATCAGGGTCAGGACTGAGGCAGTTTGGTTCTGTAGTTGAAGCCCATCCCCAGCAAGAGTTTTGCATCCCACCTCTGTGATCCAGGAGTTGTGTCCCCCTGCTCAGGGGACAACCTTGCCTCCTAAAGCCAAAGAGCTTCTGTCTCTATCACTATTCCTGTGCTCCTTCACTCTGCTCCCAAACCTGGCAGCATGTTCCCCAAACAAGAGCTATTTTCCCCTACCTTGCTTTTTCTTTTTTTTGTTGCAAGATATTTTTTCTCTGTATTTGTAGTACTACCTGAGCTTCTTTCTGCTGGACTTGGGATACTGCTCATGATGACAGGAAGCTTTATTTACCTCAGATCACAAATCTTAGCAATCACCAATTTATTTCTGCACATGCTTGGAGACCACTGGATCTCTGAACCACAGGTCGGTGCAGAATTGATGTGCAGCTGTCAAGAAACTCTGAGGAGTTCCCGAATTATTGCAGGGAGGATTATGTGGTTTCATTCCTGTGCTCAGTGCAGCTGAGCTGGCAAAATCTTCTCTAAAACCCAGACTTCAAAACAAGACGTTAAGAACTGGTTTTGTGCCAGCTAATGCAAGCTTACCTTGCAAGTGAGAATCTGGCACATGGAACAGTTCCTTAGGAAATTCAAACTCCATAATCCAGCAATTAGGTAGGCTCAGAGATTAATAAAGAATAATATCATGTAATATATAGAGCAGTCTCTATATCTCTATATACATGTAATATACAGAGCTCATATGCCGTACGGTAGGGACACATCACAGACTCATAGTAAGACAGAAACGGCAGGGAATTAGAGATGCTGACAAATTCTGCCTCCTGCAACCCAAACCAGGACTAACTACACCTCAACTAGTGCTGGTGGGAGATGCTTATCCATCTTACTTTTTAAGAACTTCCTCAGTGGATTCAAGAAAGAAACTGCCAACAATCCCGGTTATGGAGAGAAGCACGTATTTGCACTGACACCTATCTCACAGTTAGACAAAAGTTAATCTACAGATATCCTTTATTTGAACTCTGTAAAGAACTGATTGAATTAACTGAAGATATCAGCAAGGGAATGAAAGTATTTTAAAGATTAGAGTGAGCATGTATTTTAGTGAGGGGACTATCCAGCACGAATCACTGCTGTATCCCAGCAGTCAGTCTGTCAGGGGACAGAAGTGCAACAGGGACATTTCTATCCCCTACTCCAATATGGCTGATGAACACTCCAAACTTACAACTGCCTCACGCTGGAAAGATTCTGCAAATATAAAAGTCTCCTTTATATTTTTAAGTAACTCATATCGCCATGCATTGGCACCAAAGTTTTGAGAATTTCCGTTTTGAGAATTTTCCTAATCCTCTGCAGAGACTTTTTAGCTACTCCTAACTTTTATGGATATTGTTATTGTTTTAATTGTTCCTTCATAAATCCTTAGAAGAGGAGAGAGTCTTCTCTTGAGAACACTCTGACTAACAGTTTGAGATTCAATACAGTTTTTAATTAGGACTGTATGTACTAGGGCAGCTTAAACAAACCCTAGAGTCAGAATAAAACCCAGAGGGCTTTGCTAAAATACCTTTAAAAATCTTAAACATTAAAAATCATAACCAGCGTTTAAAAGTTGTCACACATGGAAATACCTTTGACAATAAATGATAGGAAAGACTTAATCTCAAGTATAAAGCAAAAGTTCTGCAATCAGAAAGTAACTACTGAAAAAGCAAAGAATTTGTGTGCTATGCTAGTTAAAACCTTTCTCACTTTGTTTAATGAGTTTTATGAAGACAGCTGAACAAGTAGAGATTATTATCAGTGATTCTTAAAAAGTATAAAATAAGACCTGATGACTTTTGAATTCAGCACCTTGTAACGCCTGAGATTGGTACCAGAGGCATATAACTGGCAGGTGTAGATCTAAATAGAAAGCTTATGATTCTAGAAGTACGTAAAGGCGTTTAATTTCTATAGATTACATTTAGTCATCAAAATTCCACCATAAGTTGCACCTATTTCTATACAGGTCAATTATTGGCATACCAAATTTATAGAGGTGGAATTGAATTTTATTATTGGCTTAATTGAAAGCAGAACATGACCTGTCGACATTAATAAATAAGAAAACTCCGAGCCCTTTAATATAACAGCTGCTTAGCACAAATAAAGAGAATAGCCTGTGTGGAAATCAACCTATTACCTAAACAGAAGTCACTAACTGTCCTCCGTGAGTAATACCAAACCCAATTTGATATACTGGAGCATGCTGATTTCACATTGTCAGCCCTCTGGTTTCTAGATGCTGCCAGACTCAGCTTTTCTATTCCCCTCCCCTAGGTTTGAATTTGCAACCAGACTTCCCTAAGCTATCTCTCAGAAATTCCCGATGGATTTCTCCATTGGCAATGATGAAGTTAAGAGAGGACTAGCTTTGATTTGCATACCAAGAATCACGGCTATACTTGTTTCGATATTTCTCATTTTAAAAAAGTCAATAATTTAAGTTTAATAAGTTTAATAATTTGAGTTTTAATGACACCAGGATTTTTTTCTCTCTTTGCTGATGTATACAGAATTCACTTAGCAGCTTTTTGCCTTTTGCAAAGAGCAAACTTTAGGAGTAAAAATGCCTTCTCCTGTACATATTGGTTTTCTTGCTCCTAGATGTGAGTGGTTCTAGGAGGAGAAGGAACCCAAGCTGTAGCCTGTCCAGCCTTGACCTTTAATCTCTTACTACTTTTAATCTATCTGTAGGGAAAGGGTCTTGTTTTACCAGACTGAAGGATGGACAGTTTGATTTTTAGCTTCTTGTGACCACCCTGTGAAAAATCCCAAGTAAGGGACTTTAAAAACAGAAAGCTCCAGTTACGCTTGTATTGTAGTTCATGTATACTGAGATGTGTTCCTTTGTGCCAATGGAGAAAGCTGGGACACTAGTACCAGAGAGGAAAAAGCAACTGATGTTTTCAAGTGTTTCTCAGTGTTCAAAGGAGAAATTTAAACTTTCTCGAAAATAATTTGTTAATAAGGTGTGGTGATTCTTGTGGCATCTTGACAAAATTTCAGGCTGTAAAAATATGCTGAAAAATATTGTTTCTCATTGCTTATTTAAATCCTGGATTTTGTTGGGTTACTATTCCTTTAAAATACATAGTGTGATTTTCTAAGGTAACACAATACATTCACCTTTTGATGTGCCTGAATCTTTACCTTCACTTGAAAAATATTCAGAACAGCATGTTGAAAAAACAGATTTGTTCATCACAGAAACTTTCCTATGGCCTTTTGTGAAGTATAACAAAATGTTCTGGTTTTAACCAGCATTATCTTGCAGTCAATTCATGAACAAATCTGTGAATGTTCTCAGTCAATTCAAGCATTTAAATCAATTACAATGATTACTAACACATTGCAATAAATGCGCCTTTGTGAAATGTGATTTCTAGTATCTGTAATGAATAAGCAGGATGATGACCCCCTCCCTTTGCTGCCCAAAGGAGAGGAAAAAAACAAGCAAACTAGTCACATGTATGACAAATTGATCAGTTCCATTACATTTCTCTTATTATGAAGTGTTTTGACACAACCAACTTAGAATTCAATTGGATTGTTTGCACTGAGGTCCACTGCCTGAGAGCAGCAAAGATATGAAAACACTTTTGAAGTTTAATTAAAATGGGATACAACACTGTATTTTCACAGTTTCCTCTTAGGATGTGTGGGAAGCAAGACAGAGAGAAAATGATGGTCAATTATTTTGGTAGCCATAATAAAATATCTAACATGACTTACCTAAAAATAAATTGTGCCTGTATTTCTTCTCAAATGATACCATCAACTTTGCATATAGATTAAAATATGTATGCTATGAGAGTATTGATCTAAGAAGGAAATCAATATATTTCAAATTAATATTCTGTGACTGAATCATACAACCGTATTCCTCCTTCAGATTGCAGTGAATATATATACCAGCTGGAATATAACAGTAAGTTATCTTTATAACCTTCCATTCACCCAGGGAAACATTTCAGGCCATAACTGGATCTAATGTTATTTTGGAAGAGGGGAATTTAATACAAAATTTTTAGTGTGTCCTGGAGTTAGATCATATTGGAAGAAGTAAGAACTCATCACAGCAGTGTATCAAGGAAAGATGGCACAATCACTGTAGAGGTTTTTACTAAAGAACTTAGGAGAAAAAAGTTTCTTTAATCTACCCAGTGAAGAACTCCCTCAAAAAAAACCCAAAACAACAAACCCAAACCAAAACAAAAAAACCCCAAACCCACAACAAACCCAAAAAACAAACCGACAAGCTTTCAGAGCTGAAAAGAAGAAAATAATGAAATATTTTGGTACAATAGCACAGTGTAGACTAGAAGATTTGGGGGCGGGTGGTGGTGGTGGTGGAATATCACGTATTTCTTGAAAGGCAACGGGATATGCTTAAAGTTTTACACTTGGTATATTAGGAGGGTTATGTGTAATTCTCTTTAGAAACAATGTATTGCTTTTGTTCTATTTCAGTGTGTTATATTCTGGAACATCTCGGTACTCCTGTGATTTCTGATACCCATTTTGGCCATTTACAGAGGACAAATAGATAAGACAGAAGCCCTTTAGAGCACAAACTGTGTGTGCATTTGGCTCTATAAAATAATTTCCAGGATGTAACCCTATTTTCTGCTGCCTTTGGAGTTTAAAAAAGAATGAAAAAGTCCTGTAGGAATGGATAGGAACTGATCTAACATTTTCTTCTTAGGAAGTAAAATATATGAACAAAAGAATAAGAGCAAATCTGAGTTTAAAAGTTTTTCTCTTAAAATTGTTTACATTGTTTATCCTTTGTTAGCAAGCATCTTACTTCAAGACTCTATTCCCAAGGCACTGTTACTGTGGCACGGCACTGAAATGAAGAAGGTGTAAGGACAGTGATTTTCTCAGACAAGTCTTCGCTATGTGATGCTGGATTCTGATGTTGTTACAAGACAGTTTTATACCTGAGCATCCCGCTTTTTTTGACCTAATATCTTTGATCAGCAGGCCTCTGCTGTCGTACTGCTATAAAAGTTATACCAACATATGGAGTCTTTTTTGAAATGAGGTGGAATCTGAAAATCTATATGCGTAACTTGATATAGCCAGCCATGATTACACATTCATTGCCCTACATGAAGCCCAGGGCCTTTGAAGCCAATAGCAGAGTTTAGTGAGGCTAGATATGATGTGTGAGTGGAAGTCACCTACAAAGGTGCCTTTTATTTCTTTCTTTGAGCTGCCAGAGTCTTAAGGGGGTCTAACACTCTGCTCTGTAGGGGAAGGAACTCACATATGTAAGCCTCGGACTCTCAGACGTGCAGTAAAGGAGCTCAACTTTCAGTTAAGTACTTTTCTTAGGGGTGATTAGGATTCGTTATGCCAGAGGTGTAACAGAAACTGTACAAAGTGTTCCCAACAAAGAATGACGAAAGGAGGAGGAAGAAGAGAAGGGGGAGTCACCCTTTATGTCAGTGACCAGCTGGAGTGCACAGAGTTCCTGTGGGTGCATGAGGAGCTGACCAAGAGCTTATGGGTCAGGACTAAAGGGAGGTCAGGAACAACTGACATAGTAGAGTCTTCTACAGGCCTCCAGACAAGAAAGACCAAGAAGATGAGGCCCTCTATAGACATATAGGAGCAGTTCACAAGCCCTGGTACTCACAGGGCACTTCAACCACCCCAATATCTGTTGAAGGGACAACACAGCAGGGCATAAGCAATACAGGAGGTTCCTGGAATGCATTGATGCACTGATGCTCCATGTGATACAGGAGCCAATGAGGAGGGGTGTTATGCTGAACCTTGTTCTCACCAACAAGGAGGGGAATGAAGCTCAAGGGCAGGTTTGGCTGCAGTGACTATGAAATGGTGAAGTTCAAGATCCTTAGGGCAAGGAGGAGGGTGCACAGCAAGCTTAGTACCCTTGACTTCAAGAGAGCAGACTTTGGCCTTTTCAGGGATCTGTTTGGTAGAGTACCATGGAATAAAGCCCTGGAGTGAAGAGGGGCCAAAGAAAGCTGGTTAACACTCAAGGATGCCCTCCTCCAAGCTCAGGAGTGATGCCTCCCAACAAAGAGGAAGTCAGGCAAAAAGCTCCAGGAGGCCTGCATGGGTGAAAAAGGAGCTCCTGGAAAAACTCTAACACAAAAAGAAAGCTTACAGAGGCTGGAAGCAAGGACAGGTATTCCTCCAGGCTACCAGGGGCCTTTTCTAACCAGGGACCAGGTTAGAAAAGCTAAAGACCTGATAGAATTAAATCCAGCCAGGGACATCAAAGGCAACAAGAAAAGCTTCTATAGGCCCATCGGTGATAAAAGGAAGACTAGGGAAAATGCGCATTCTTTTTGGAAGGGAACAGGAGACCTGGTTACCTGGGACATGGAGAAGGCTGAGGCACTCAGTGAATTTTTTGTCTCGATCTTCACCAGGGAGTGCTCCAGCCACACCGCCCAAGTCACAGAAGGCAAAGGCAGGGACTGAGAGAATGAAGAACCACCCACTGTAGGAGAAGATCAGGTTTGAGACCATCTGAGGAACCTGAAGGTGCACAAGTCCATGGGACCTGATGAGATGCATCCACAGGTCCTGAGGGCACTGGCAGATGAAGTTGCTAAGCCACTAACCACTATATTTGGGAAGCCTGGCAGGCTGGTGAAGCTCCCATTGACTGGAAAAGGGCAAACATAACCCCCATTTTTAAAGAGGGAAAAAAAGGAAGACCCAGGGAATGACAGGCCAGTCAGCCTCACCTCTGTGCCCAGCAAGATCATGGAGCAGATCCTCCTGGCACATGGAGAATAAGGAGGTGACTGGTGACAGCCAACATGGCTTCACTAAGGGCAAATTGTGCTTCACAAATTTGGTGGCCTTCTGCAACAGGGTTACAGCATCAGTGGATAAGGAAGGAGCAACTGATTTCATCTACTGGGACTTGTGCAAAGCTTTTGACACTGTCCCAACAACAACATCCTTGTCTCTAAATTGGAGAGACATGGATTTGATGGGTGAATCACTTGGTGGATAGGGGACTGGCTGGATGGTTGCACTCAAAGAGTGTGGTTAACAGCTTGATGTCCAAGCGGAGACCAGTGATAAGTAGTGTTCCTTGGGGGTTGGCATTGGGACCAGTGCTGTTTAACAACTTTGTTGGTGACATGGATACCAGGATTGCCAATGACACCAAGCTGAGTGGTGCGGTCAACATGCTGGAGGGAAGGGATGCCATCCAGACGGACATTGACAGGCTTAAGATGTGGGCCCATGTGAGCTTCATGATGTTCAACAAGGCCAAGTGCAAGGTCCTGCACCTGGGTTGGGCCAATCACAAGCACAAATACAGGCTGGGCAGAGAATGGATTAAGAGCAACCCTGAGGGGAAGGACTCAGAGGTTTTGGTTGACAAGAAGTTCAACATGACCCAGCAACGTGCACTTGCAGCCCAGAAAGCAAACTATCCTGAGCTGCATCAAAAGAAGTGTGGCCAGCAGGTCAAAGGAAGCAACTTTCCCCCTCTACTCTGCTCTTGTGAGACCCCACCTGCAGTGCTGCATCCATTTCTGGGGCCCCCAACATAAGAAGGACATGGACCTGTTTGATGTCTAGAGGAGGGCCACAAAGATGACCAGAGGGCTGGAGCACCTCTCCTATGAAGACAAGCTGAGAGAGTTGGGGCTGTTCAGCCTGGAGAAGAGAAGGTTCCAGAGAGACCTTATAGCAGCTGTCCAGTACCTCAATGGGGCCTACAAGGAAGCTGGAGAGGGACTTTTTACAAGGGCATGTAGTGATAGGACAAGGGGCAATGGCTTTAAACTGAAAGAGGGTAGACTTAGGTTGGGTATAAGGAAGAAAGTCTTCCCTGTGAGGGTGGTGAGGCACTGGTGCAGGCTGCCCAGAGAAGCTGTGGATGCCCCATCCCTGGGAGGGTTCAAGGCCAGGCTGGATGGGGCTTGGAGCAACCTGGTCTGGTGGAAGGTGTCCCTGCCCATGGTGGGGGGGCTGGAACAGGGTGATCTTTAAGGTCCCTTCCAACTCAACCCATTCTATGATTCTGTGTCTTAATTCATACAAGGAAACCAATGTTATTCTTTGAAGCTTCTAGTGGTTTATAGATCAGCTTTAGCCCAGAGTCATTGCTGGACTTGTAATGCTCAGATTTCTGTTCTAAAGCAGACTGTCCTCATATTCCTTCTCTGTAAGGATAAAACTCAGCTGCCAGCCTGGAACAAAAAGATAAGAACTTTCCACCTTTCTCAGCATTTTGACAAAACACTGATGTAGTTTTGTGCTGACCATTTGGCATTTCTGATAGGCAGCTTAAGGAGGCTCTCTTTCAGAATTTTGAGCAGTGCTAGCAAATACCAACTGCTAAAACATACTCAAAAAAGGCTTACAGAACATTCAGGGACTTTAAGTTATTTGCTTTTCATACTGAGAGAGGAATGCAGTTTCATTTCTGTGCCTTCTGACATGAACAGGAGCTCAGAGTCCCTGCTCCATTAGCCTCCTACGATCAAACTGTTGAGTTTTGTTTGAGTTATAATTGCATCCAAGGGCAGTAATCAGGCCTCTGCTCTTGTGCCGAGAACAATGTCAACAGGTAGGAAGCAGGTAGGTAGACTAATCTAGTTGCATTGCAGTCTGTACTACAGCTTACACAGTAGGTGCAGTGTGGGTACAGTTTTCTGGCTGAGCTGTCCTAACTCCTCAAGTGAATACTGTGGACTGCAGCCACCCATTTAAGTCCTGTACACTAAAGCGAAGCACTAAATGCAGCAGGGTTATTCTCTGGAGGACTAGAGCTGCTTCTCTCCCTGAGGACTTACAACATCTGCTTTAGAAGAGTCTCATTTAGACCTCAAGAGCTAGAACTAGCGATGTGCTTAAATCAGGTGAACTGACTCCCAGTGCATGTTTCTGATCTATCTTACTTAAAAGTGATGCATTCCTGTGTCTTAATGAACTGTAGTTTATTCCATCTTTACATTGAAGTAAAATTCTCTGCCCACATGGCATTAATACATCACAGCTGGTGCACTGTGTATCCACATTGCTGTGGCTAAGTACTTATCACTGGCCAGGAAAGAAAGTCCTTATGGTAACAAAGAACGGGGATGAAGGAAAGGAAGAAATAAGTAAGTTTACTGTCTATGCGAGCAGGATAGCTCAGGAGAGTAAGATTCCATTCAAGATTAACACATCCAACTTAACATCTAGGTGTTTACAGGCACATTAAGAGGCTGAACTACCACTGTGGTGAACGGAGATTCACCCAATACAAGAGTGCTTCTGCTAGCTCCAAAGCAAACGGCTGGCCAGCTGAATCCCTCCCTAGGCTTACCAAACCCTCACTGACTGTCCCAGTAATTTATGCACACCAGGTGTGGTCATCTCAGTTCAGATGATACGGTCCTGAATTGAATCCCACCTGAAGGATCATCATGTTACTGATAAAATCGTTCACACACAATCTGCAAGACAGGTTCATGGAGGTCCCAGGATCTTTCAGACGCACACCTGCGCCTGGAATTGCCATTCAGGTTAAAAAAATTAATCAGTGCAATACCTGTCAGTATGTGAACCTTTTTTCTGGCTTCCTTCTCACACTGCTAGAACAGGGGAGGCTGGTGCTCTCTTTGCTGCCAGACCCACACCTGCCCCATTTTCCAGTTTTCTTTTTAGGGACATATTTGTGTAATCATTATATATGCACAAAAACTGAGAAACTGATAATTGTCCTTCCTGTCATGAGTGAACCCTAAAGGAGTAAATTGCCTGTTATTAGAAGCATTGAGTAAAACAGAAGCAGCTTCCCAGTCCCTGGAGATGGAGAGAACATGGGTCCTTTCATATTATTTCCATGTATTAATTTATAAAAAATGCTTTGTGAATGCAAGAAAAAAAATCCCAGTGGCAGCTGAGCTTCTTGACCACCCCGCTACCCCCTTCTTTTTCTTTTTGCCTTTTTAAAATTTCTTTTCCTCCTAATTATCTGGGAAACAGCCATTACAAGACCAGCAAGACAAAGGATGCTAAGTATGGTCCCTTCCTTTGCCCTGGAGTGCTGGGAGAGAAACCTAGAATTATGGCCCCAACCATATAATATGATGGATATTAACAACCTTGCTTACGTAAACTGAAGTATCTAGCTGAAGTAACAGCCTGCTTCCAGTTCTAGTTTCCAAAACTTTTTTTTCATCAGACATTCAGACATTCTTCAGCCAGCAAGTTTTGTGTTTGGGAAAGGAAAAGGACAAAACAGGCTTCTCACTATAAAGACAAAATTGTTCAAATGTGCAATATTAAAGTAATTTTAAGTTTCAAAATGTCATTTCTCTGGAGCCACATTTTTTTATCTAGGCTTATCTGTTAGTTCTGTTTCAAATACTAAAATAAGTCACTGTCTCCTCACATCTAACTAGGTATTGCTGTACTGTTATGCTGTTGAGTGTCTGAAATGTTCTACACGATGCAGTCAGGATAAGTTGCAAACTCCTATTTGGAACTAGACATTAAGCGCTGGACTACTTTCTTATTTACTGCTTCACTATCAGCTTTTCCAATATTAGGACACACTGAACCATTTTCAAATACATACACATTTGTAGAGAAAGACCATATCACTCTGGAGGTAACACAGTCCAAGAAGGACCTGAGAAAGGGAACAAGATTTTCCAAACAGCAGTAATTCCAAAAGCTGGATTTTACTATTTTCCTTTTAATTGATTTCTTACCTTTGAATTAGTAACTGGGACTCATCCAGAGTTCTGCTTGCACTTTCCTGGAGACCTCAGTCTTCCTGACAGATACTTCACTTTTGGATTCCCTTTAGGTCTTTTGTAGCACTTGATGCTGTTCTTCTGTTTGCACTCCTAACTAGTTTGAGAACTGTGGCTTACAATCAAGCTGAAATAATAAAATCCTTAATTTTAACTCGCTCTTTGATTCCTTTAAGGTGGGACTTCCATAGAGTCCTTTAAGATGGCTTTCATAGAGTAAGCATGGGTAAATAGAGTTTATTGACTTCTAATTCAGGCAATATAGAATTCACCTGTTTCTGATAGTCTGGCCTGGGTATATCAAACAAGTATGTTTCCCAACCATTTTACCTGTACTGTCAGTCACTTATCCTGAAATGGAGGGAATAAAACAGCATCTTTTTATTTAGCTGACAGCAGCTTTCTTTCTTTAGCCTGTAAATAACATCTTCCAAATCTCCTGTTTTGTGGGCATCTTGTTCCTTGCCAGTTTCATCCCATATTTACCACCTATTTCTGATGGCATCTGCATTCATGTAGTAGGCTTGCATGGCAAGGTTTTGGTAGCTGGGGAGCCCTGGGGGTGGCTTCTGTGAGGAGATGCCAGAAGTTTCCCCCATATCCAGTGGGGCCAATGCCAGCTGGCTCCAAGACAGACCCACCTCTGGCCAAGGCTGAGACCATCAGTGATGGTGGTAGTGCCTCTGGGATAACTTATTAAGGAGGAGAAGAAAAACGCCTGCACAACTGCAGTGGAAGAGAGTAGTTGAGAACACGTGAGAGCACCCCATGGTAGGGACCCACACTGGAGCAGTGTTTGAAGAGCTGCAGCCAATGGGAAGGACTCATGTTGGAGAAGTTGATGGAGACCTGTCTTCCATGGGAGGTACCCCACACTGGAGCAGGTGAAGAGTGTGAGGAGGAAGGAGTAGAGAAAACAATGTATGATGAATTGACCGTATCCCCCACTTCCCTGTTCTGCTTGGGGGAGGATGTAGAGAAACTGGGAATTAAGTTAAGCCTGGGAAGAAGGGAGGGGTGGGGGGGAAGGTGATTTTTTTTCCTGATTTAGTTGGTAATAAATTAAACTATTTTTCCCAAAGCTGAATCTGTTTTGCTCGTGACAGTAATTGCTGAGTGATCTCTCTGTCCTTCCCTCAACCAATGAGCCTTTCATTATTTTTTCTCTCCCCTGTCTGGTTGAGGAAGGGACTGATAGAGAGGCTTTGGTGGGCACCTGGCACCCAGCCAGGGTCAAATCAGCACAATTCATTATATTTTTTTTCAACATATTTTGTGGAAAAGCTTTTTAGTCTTTGCTCTGTTTGATTTCCTGCGCCATTATTCTAAAAATCCCTTTTTATTTGCTTCAGTAATCACTGCCTCTCACACGTGCCCTCTCACGTTCCCAAATTACTTTTCATTGCTCATGCCTTTCCCAAGGGCCTTCCTTTCCTCCATGTACTTCCCTTATTTATGTGGTCTACACTGAAACAATGCTCAAACATCCAGCCCATCTCATCTTCTAGTAGTGTGATCGGTCGGGACTCTCTTCTCCAAAGCAAAAAAGCAGGTAAGAAGCTCTCCTCCTAAGAGACTGTTTAAGTGGTGAACAATACCAGCAGAAATGAATTAACGGTACATTTTCTACTTTGACTAACACCCACCTGTGTCAGATACTTATCTTTGGAGAGGATGAATCATCCCTTGGAGAGTCTCTTTTGCTCTCTGCTGTCTGTAGGTGGGAAACCAGATGATTAGCTTAGAATAGCTGTCTTGCAGAAGAAAAGAAAAAAAAAAACCCACAAAAAAAACCCAAACACACCAGGCAAACCCCAACCAGTGCCAGAAGTTAGAATTTCTTGCCCAAGCTGAAGTTCATCACTCCCAACTTTGTTCTTAGGGAAAATGGGCAGCTCCAGGGGCATAGTTTGCCTCACCTGACATAACCACCATTCGAGGATGAGAGGAATCACCTTGTGAAGGAGGGTTGTCTTGGGCTACAGAGGGGGGGTAAGATGCATAGCTTAGGTCTGTAAGACTAACTTTTAAACACCTGGGTTGGTCAGGGTATAAATGTTGAAAACGGCATGTCACCACACAGTATGTGCAAGGGTGAAAATATAAGTAGAATAGCAATTCTGCATTATATTGCACACCCAAAGTGCTGGTAAATCGGAGTACTGCAAGTTCCCCTGAGGGTGTGAGTGATAGCACAGTGACTTCATCTTGAGACCAGTATCTGGCCTGTCTTCATCACAGGCAGCTGCAGTCAGGATGATCTCCTTAGAGCTCTCAACCGGTTTACTACTACTTCCATTACTCATGCTTAAGATTCGGGAGCCATCAAAATTCAGACAACGCTGACACACAACTGAGCCATTAATGAGGTGTATTCCTTTTTTTTCAAATACACAATGTTAAGGATCAAAGTTATTTATGACCAGCATGCATGCAAATCAGTAAGGATGAGTGACTGAAGTGACTAAGATGCACTCTGAAATAAACTTGAAATGTTTTTTTGCTGTTACTGCACATTTTCACCATGCTCCAAAAAAGAGGTTAATTGCAGGCAGGCCTGAAAATAATGAGATAGCATCACCATTTACAAACATAGCGTATAACATGAACTTCTGACTACCTTTCACTGACAGCTGTAATACGGTAAATGAGTACGACAACTGAATCAGTAATCTGCTCTTTCACTCTGAATCCTGTATAAAGTCCTTCTCTTACAGGTTATGAACATTTTCTACTCTGTGTAAGAGAATATGGCATATTCATCCAAAGGAAGCCTTATAATGTATACCAATAAGCAGAAATCAGTAGAATATCAGCAAGCAGACTTGTGTTTTCTTTGAACGTGAAGGTATGTTTGGAACTCAGTAAAAAACTGCCCACGTAAATGCCGTCACTATCTCAAAAGCAATGACTTTGCTACGCAGGGTACAGAAGAGGCTGAAAAGAAGATACAGCTTCAAGCATCGAAACTTCTCATCATGTCAGTGATTGACTTTTCTACATCTTACTCTTATTCCTACATGATGCACTACTTTTATATTGGATAGCAGTTTATAGACAGAGTTCATCCACGATTTTGATTAGAGTCTCCTCAAACATGGTAGCCTGTGCTTATAATTTACTGTGACAGACAGCTAAACCCCAAGAATTTTTTATTTTCACTGAGGAAGAAAGGCACAAAACAGTTGGTTACAGTTAATTTATCATTTGTGTAATGTGAATGTTTACATCATTGTAGCAATACCACGAACAACCAAACCGTGCCTGATTTAAAAGGCAGTTCCAGCTGTTTTTCAAATCAAAGATATTATGAGGAATACTATAAGTGAAAAAAAGAATTAGTCTTATGCCTAACATGCATTTAAATTACAAAAACCTCTCAGAGAGAAAAATCCGTTGAGACAGTTTTTACTATCTGCGTAAGCACGCCCTTGATTAAATGAACATAGAATGGTATGTATCATATGATGTCAAAACAAGAGGTGGCTATCTAGTAGGTGTTTAATGTTGCTAAAGTTTTGGCAAAGACAACGTCTTTGAATCTGCTCAAAGAATGAGACATTGAGACAAATCCTGACAGCAAAAAGGGCAAAATATTTCTTCTTTATTCAAGCATATAAAAATCTTGGCTTTTGCACATGACCCATAATAAAAACACCACGGCTTTTTGGTGAATACCTATTGATATTGCAATAGCACTGAGCTTCCTTAATGATCATTGTGGCCTTTTGAAAAGAGAAATGCTCAGTAATAATATAGTCATTGACACACGAAGCCCCCAGAAGGGATTCAAGGTATATTTTCTCTTATTCTTATTCAAGCAAGTCACTAAATGCTGTAAATACAACCCATGAATGGAAGTTGCTTCTCTTCCTAGCTCTGACCCAGAACCCAGCTCCAAGAGAACAAAAGTCCCCCTGGAGGCCTTCGAAACAGTTAACCACATTTCACTGACTTTAAGGAAGCAGCTTTCAGCTGAAGGAAGAGTGCTTCACCACCAAAGGTACAGCTGTAAGGTAGGTGTCTCGGCAGACTAAATCTACCCCATCGTATCTTAATGAGAAGACTGATGAGTGCTAGATGTGGGCAGGAGGGATGTGACTGTCTCTATTGATAGCAAGATGATCTAGGCCATCCTGTCAAGGCAATTGGCATCCTTTGTCATGGTAGGGCATGCTGCAGTACGCAGATCCTCCCTTTACCTCCTGCTGGACACTGACACTCGGGCTGCTCAGCAGAGAAGTGTGCCTGTGCCCCATGCCACTGGGGACACCTGTCCCTGCGACAGGGCTTATGGTACTTGGCCAATAGCTACCCTGGGCACCTTCCCTTATATTCTGCAGAATAATCAATATTTCACATTATGATTTAAAATACTTCCTGAAATACAGATACATTATGACTTTCACCGATGCTGACTTCTTCCATTGCATATACAAAAATATTCAATTGAACTTCTGAAGCTTGGGCTTCCAGTGATGGAGCTACGCTGATTAGCTTTTATTAAATCATACAATTTCTGTGCTCTCCTGTCTATTAGATGACAATAATCAGACATTCAGCATTATATTCAGTGGCAGTTTGGGTTTTTATTGTTTTTCTCTTCTGTCTTACAGCTTGGAACTTCATTTGCAGTTTTCTTTCCTGTTCTACCGTCCTTCATGTTTAATGAGTTATCAAAATCCTCCTCAATGGTATTTCAGTTCCCCCAGTGCTTCTTTCTATGTAGCCACTGAGATTCACAACCTTGCAAAAATGTATTATTCTCTACTAATTGATTGTAATCTCTTCGGACTTCAGTGTTTAGTCAATATTAAATTGCAGCACTATGCCTTGCTGCAAATTAAGAAAACCGAATTTATGTTGCAATAGATAGTTCATTTGTGTTTCGTTATAGTCAGTTACTAAGTAAAGGAAAAGAACAGTACTTCCAACCTAAGAAACTGAGTCATGAATTGCAAGACATAAAATGCAAAAAAATCCATTTCACTGTATGAAGAGGCTGAGCCCATGGGATTTGCTGCTGTTTAACAACTGTGTCTGCCCTACCTGTGGTCACTAGACATGCTTTCCATGTCACGGGGCCTTGTGCTCATTCCTCTCTTTCTACTGTCAAAAAATAAGTATAATAAGATTAATTTGAAACAACCACTTTAGAGGAGATACGTTAATCTGAAATGTGACCTTTGTGTACCACCATCTCTATCAGGCCAGAGAGAGTGGAAGTAGAAAGACAAGAACGCCAGATACGAAGCATACATAACTGAGCTCCAGACAGAGGTGCCGAGGCATTGCACACTGTGATTCACAGAGTCTCAACTTGCTTTCTGTGCCTGGTGAGATTTTTGCCCCAAGACCGACTCCTGCCCAGCCTGTTAGCAGGGCTGCGCCAGCCTTGCTGTGCTGCACAGCCCACCGCATGGCAACGAGAAGATTCAAGGCATTATAGCTTATACCAGGAGGTCTCAGTAAGATGTAAAAAAATTATTTAATTTTAATTTGTAAGGATGTGGTATTAATTCTAAGATCAATTTCCTTTTAAAGCAGCTAAGCAGACTATTCTTATCTCAAGCACGCTACTCAGGTAAAATGATTTATAAGTTATACACAGTATTTTTTTTTTCTTCTCTTTGCTATAGTATTCTCCTATTTTCTGTCATCTACCTTTTTATTCAACTAAATGACATGGAATTATTTGCACTTACTACCTGGACAAAGAATGAGTTCTCCGTACAAAGAAAAAGCTTATAATGTTTCCTTTGAACAGCACTGGCTCTTTATCATGCTGAAGTGGATACAGAAAGTTTCTCTGGTCAATTACTCACTCACCATCAGCAACAACCACAATAGTGCTCTTTCAGAAACACATGAAGCTAACATCTTCTGGGTAATAGAAAATGGATTTCCTTGTTCTGAAAAATGACCATAATGAATTTAAAATCTTAGTAGAATGGATAGCCTGTGGACAGCACTTTCAGCTAACCACTAGAAGAGGTATTATAAAAACAATAATAATCAGAGATCATTTCTACAGGAACGAACCAAACCTGTTGCTTAAGGGCATATGTGCCAGGCTACCAAATGCACACAGTAACAAATTGCTTTTCCAGACTGTGCCTTTATACACCGCTAGAAGTCCTTTTACAACCTCTTTCTAGTGAACCACCTTCTTCTCAGTATTTATTTCAGTATCTTTTTCTGCCATTGCATTACATTACAATACTCTGGAGGGCACATAGTGTATCAAGGTGGTTCCAGAGGTCCATCATCTCAGGAAAATTCACTGCTCAGAGCTCCCAGAGTCCATATGCTGCTTGAAGAGTTGCTCAAAATTATTAGTGAGCGCCAAAGGCTATGCTTCCGTTATGGCACATCAGCGGTATCCTTTGCCTCTGCTCCTGTTTTCCTGAATTTTCCTTAAAGACCGCAATAAAAAAAAAAAAAAAAACCAACCACATTTATCTGTGCATATATGTGAGTAACAAGACATGGATTTACCTGTCGAGCTAAGATCAGCAAAGGGGGTGCAAGGACTTCTAATTTATTGTATTGTCAATGACCTTCTTTGACATTTTGATTGCTTATGTCTCTGTGATGTGAGTTTAGCTTCTGTAAATTAATATATGCTACTACCTCAAAACAGAGACACAAAGCTTAATATTTCTGAGAAATCTTTACAATATTTTCTATGAGATGAGTAAAGGCAGTTTGAGATTTTATAACTAGAGTAATAAATTAGAAATATATGTGTGACTTTACTTAGAAATTCCTGTACTAGGTTGAATTTTAAAAGGAGTGTTCCTTTTTTAAGGTATTAATGTTTTTTTAAACATTGTGTACACTGAAACAATTGTCAGTCATATTCTTATAGCATATTGTCGTTCTTCAAGTATGACAGGGTGTAGGAATGTTGAAAAGAATGTGATAAAGATAATGATTCAGGAAGCCTAATGTAATTTTAACAAAGAAATTAGACATTTGAACTGATGTGAATCACTTGAGTGAACTGCTGGTAAGAGATTAGACAATTTAGCTTGGATTTACAAGCTAATAGGCTTCACAAGAAATACAATATACGGAATCGTAAACAATGCTTATATCAAAACTTGCATTACCAGATTCTACAGACATAAATGGAAAGTGACATAAATCATAAAGTTAAGTCCTTTCATGTGAATCTTACTAACATTACACATTAACATATATGTACACACTCTGAAATTATTAACAAAATAGTAAGTCTGAAGGCTCAGTGAAGAAAAAGTGTTTTGTCCCTTAATGTCAACATTCCACCCAAAATTAGTATACTCTAACTTCCCATTTTGCTAGAGGTATAGGGGGAAAAAATATGGCCTTGCTCTTGGTAAATAAAGAAAGATGTTAAGGGAGAAAATTTGAAGGGAGACAAAAATAGATCGACTTATAAAGTGCTCAAAAAGAAGTTTTGAAAAGCATCTCTGCTTAGTGGATGATGACAAACAAAGGGCTTTGGCAGGCTGGTCAGCTTGCTGGGCTGATCAGCCTGCCAAGAGTTGGCAGGACATATTAGTCAGTGCTGTTCTTGTTCTCTCATTCAGTAGAAATTACTTTCCACGCTAAATAATCAGATAAAGTATTTTGTAGCTTCCTCTCTGTGATTATTATCATAAAGAACACATGCAATACACTGAGGGCCATGAAAAATGGTTTATAAAGCAATGACCATGCTTGTTATATCTACAGCAAGGTACATGGCAGCTATCACAAAGAGAAAAGCTATCTAGTAGGTAGACCAGCTGCAGGCTTTGCACAGAGAAAGGTAAGGGCTCAAGTGTGATATGTGGGGAATTGAACAAAACCATAACATTTTGGGGTTTCCTAGAAGCTGACTGCAGCAAGAATGTGGAGACAAGCTCAGAGAAGGGCCAGGGGAAGCAAACACTGTAACCCCAGTTACACCTCAAGACTAACAAGTAGGTGTGAAACCAAGGAGTTCATGGGCCCCCTTTGTGCTGTGCCAAAGTGCACCAAAGATGGAGGATGTAATCAACCAGTTTTACTTACAGCAAGCGTGACTATTACCTTCAGGGCATAGCATGGGCGGACCTCCCAGTGTACTTCCCAAGGGAGATAGCTGCTTCAAGATAGCTGACCTTATACAGATAAAGGAGAGTGCTTTGGCAAATCCATTTAATTGAGTGATACTAATTATTATTTTTCCTAGGCCTATGATATAGCACGCTTTAAACACACACAAAAAAACCCCCTTCTTCTTGCCATACAAGTTATGCATGATAGCACTGTGCTGGAAATTAATTGAAAGGTGTGGGGTGGATACGAAAACCAGCCAAAGTAATTTATAAAAGTAAGTCTCAGAGACATGAAACATCACCTTATAACCATGGTGATGCAATTTACAAATATTTGTCATTCATGCAACCTGCCCATTTTATTCCCAGAACAGTTAGGAACCCAGCTGATGAGTAATAACAACTGACACAAAGGGACTGGGCACTGCTACTGGTGTTGCATAGAAAGGAGCACAAATGGAAGAAAATGATGAAACTTCAGTTGTTACTAACCCATCATTTTGTCGTGCTTATATCTAGATTGATCACATTCACTCACCTCAGTTTAACCTTGAACATCAGAGGAAAAAAGAGAAGTTAATAAAATCAATACTGAGTACTAGAACTGTGTATGCTGCAAGAGAGCTCTGGTGGCAATCTAGTGCCAGCCCCTCTCAAAGCAGGGCCTGTTTCCACGCTGACTCAGGTTGTTCAGGGCCTCGTCCAGATGGACACTCCACAACCTCACTGAGGAACCTGTTCCAGTGCGTCGCGGGAACTCTGTGAATTTTTTTCCGTATGTCCACCTGCAACAAGTACACATTGCCTCTTGTCTTTTTGTTGCACACCTCTGAGTCCAACTCTTTTATTCCCTGTCCCTCCCCTCTAAGCTGCTGAAGACAGAAATTACCTCTGCCCACACCTTAGACCTCTCTTCTCCAGGCTAAAGAAATCCATCTGTCTCAGCCTCTCAGCACACACTCCAGCCCCTGACCATTTACTAAGACACCAGTCCTCACTCCTGTGTCAGTCTCTCATTCTCTCAGGCAACATCCAGGCAGGTTTTTACCCACCTCACTGTCCCTCTGTCAAGTCCACACCTCCCTATTTTGGCTAAGAGGAAGCTGTGAGACTGTCAAAAGTCAAGAGACATCTGCCATGCTCCTCCTGTTCATGTCGTCACAGGGAGCACTCAGCTTGGTCAGGTAAATATGAGCTGGCTGTCCCCAGTCACCTTCATGTGCTGGACATGTCTTTCCGCAACACTTGCTCCAAGTTTTCCCAGAGACCAAGCTAGGCTGACCATCTAAAGTTCCGTGGACGCTTCTTCTTGGCCTTCTTGAAGACAGACATAGATTTGTCTTTTATGTGTTATTGGAAACCACATCACCCATTTAGTATCAGTTTCAAAGATAAGACAGAGGCCTCACAATGACATTGGCCAGCTCCCTGAGCTTCCTCATATGCATCCTGCCTGGTCATTTCGGCTTCTGCATGTCCAGTTTGCTCGAACTAAACTCATCCCTCCCCTGCTCTGGTTAGTACTGCTCTCCCCCTTATACTGCCACGAGGCATAGAGACCTGGAAGGCATGAGAACAGACCTTGCCGGTAAAGACTGCAGCAAAGAAGACACAGAATACCTGTCTTTACCAAATCCTTCATCGGCGGGTTGCTTACTCATTCAGCAACAAGCTAAGATTTTTATTTTCCTGCTAACTTCCTGCTTCAGAACTCCTCCATGGCATGTGTAAACTTCACAACAGTTTAGCCTGCTGATGCACTGACATTACTTCCTGTCATTTGCAAGGAGACTTCTCCTTGTTGTCCTTGTCAGTCTGTAGATACCTATTTTCTTATACTTGGACTGCAATTTAATTTCATCAAGAGGTATCTTCCAACATGGTGCTCTGATAGTGGTGTTCTGATACGTCATTGGCACACCTGGACTTCACAGAAACATACAGAGTTTCGCTGTCAGCATAGCCAGTAGTAAGTGTAAGAGACTGGTGGGTCACCCACCTGTTACCCTTCCCTGGGTACTGCAGCTTCAGGTATACCTACACTTGATCAATTATTTAAATACAGATGCACCTGTGTTAGATTCAGATTAGCTAGATGAAAAATCGCCAGAGAAAAGATAAACAAAAGCAGATCTGCTATGCCACCTCAGTAGGCGCACAGATTTGTATCAGCCTAACCTGCTGGGGATTCCTTGCTGCATCTAGCCAAGGAGCACTTCTTGAAATATGTGTCATTTACAGTAAGCTTCATATGTCAATAGAAACTGCAGACCTGATAATAAAGACAGACTGCTAAGAATAGAATTAAGCTGCTCAGGGAAAGTGTCCCACCTTTTATAAAGGTTTTCACAAGTTTTTACATCTACACATATAAGGAACATTAAAAACCAAACAATAACAAAACATTAAATGATTAATTTCTTTGCTGAATACTGTCCCAGGAACACACCTGTAGTTGCAACTCATCTTATCTTGCTTCATCTGAGAGAAGGGCTGAATTTTTTAAGTCTATGTTTACTAAAAGATACCAATAGAAAAGTTAGATTTTAGTTTCTTTTAGTTTTAAAAAAGTGTAACAATTCCTTGGAAACTGTATAATGGACTTCAAGAAGACAGATCACATTAAAGAATTGGTAGGCAAAACCTTGTGGGAAGTAAATTAAGGGGGAAAAAAGTGGAATTAAAGTTAAGGGCTGGCAATCCCTTTAAGTAATGACATTAAGAGTGCAAGCACAAACTACCCTAATGCAGGATACCATGTATAGTAAGAAGCTAATTTTACCAAGCCATGAGCACTATTACATTAGCAGCAAGGGGCTAAAGGGAGTAAGGCATGAAGGAGGAAAAAGCAAAAGCATGCTGAGAAGACTGAAGTGGTTAATGCCTTTTTTGCTTTTGCCTATGACCAAAAAAGTAATTTTTAACAGACAGTTACCATCATAAATACCAAAGAGTAAATTCTCCATCTACTTTAGAGATACACATAAACTACATATTTTGAAATTGTCTAAGACTGTTGAGCTTCATTGTTTCAGTCAGTTCTCTAAATGCTTTATAATCTCAAACAAAAACCATGATGAATTTTCAGAGTTCACAGAGAACAGATGTGGTCCAAAAGACTGAAAATGGGCAAACATATTGCAAGTTTTAAGGAAAGAATAATGAAGTGCTGGGGAGTTAGACAGCAGTAAGGATGAAGTTTCTAGAAAAGTATAGTAATAAATAATCAAACAATAGACACCTGGACAATGACAAGAAGATACAAAACAGCCAGTTTAGAGTTTGTAAATTTGATTTAAGGGCTCCATAAAAGATCAATAGGCTTTGTGGATAAAGGAGAGGCAGATGATGTCATATTCTCACTTTAGCAAAGTTTGACACTTTTAGATTATATTTCTGAAAACAAGTTAGGAAAAAACCCCTGTCAGACTCAGATTTTGATGAGAGAGGATAAACCCAGAATATTTGGAAACAACTGAAAGTATTAATGGTTCTTTGTCAAAATGGAAGATGTGACAGTGAAGTTTTGTAGAGGTCTCTCTTAAGATGATTACTACTCCAAGTTTCTGTTAAGAACCTGTACAGCAGAATATACCTATGAAGTCTGCAGATGATGCTGAACTGGAAGGGGATGAAAGAACACAGAATAATGGGTAGAATTTGAGGTGATAATGTGAACTTGTAATGATCTATTTTTTTATTGTAAAGGTTTTGAACATTTAAATGCAATTCATATCTTAAGGATGTTTAATATAACTTCACAATTCACCATATAAAGGTGAAATGTTTCTTAAATTTCATTTAAAAATTAAAGAAATAGTGCATTCTGTGCTCTTCAATAAAAACATATGAAAGGTATTAAGGTACAGATAGGCAGGCTGCACATGCAAGAGGCTGGGTAGTAGTTCTGAAGGAAAGGATTTGCGTTTGAGAAGAATGTTTGATCTTAAGTTGGACATTAATGATTCTAGTTGTGCTGTTGGGAAAAATAGAAAGCACTCTGCTAGAATATACATACACACATATATATGCATATGTATACACACAAGAATATAACCTAACAAATACAGCAGGCTGTTGGGGTTTTTTCTGCCTCACTCTTCACTGAGTAGTGCACCCAGCACTAATAAATATGCTCAAAAAAAATGTGAGTGAACAGTAAAGAGTTCAAAGTAACAAAATGTAACCTGTAGAGAAAGGCTGAATAAGTTAAGATAGCTTAGTCTAGAGCAAAAGAGCCCAGAGAACATATATCAAAGCATAACAACAATAATAATAATAATTTCCTCATATCTTCGGGTGGATATGATATGAAGTAAGGAGCTTAAACTGAAGCATGGAGGAAAATCTCACGGGATGGATAATGAAGCCTATAGGAATAGACTTCGAAAGGCTATGAGACAGCTCTGAAAGTCTTTAAGAATAATAGATTAGACAAATACTGATCAAGAATAATATAGGCATCAGAAATACCCTGGGGAAACAGATGGATGAGGTAACATCCAAAGGTATCATGCTGCCTGATTTTGCCTTAATAACTGAGGAAACCAATAAATAATGAGATATCTGTCACATTTAAAATGTTTCAGACTATTACATATTACTTTTTTAAAGTTTATTATGGCATTACTGCTCAGTTTTTACTACACTGAAGTCACAGAATAAGGTAGCAGTAAACAAGGACTTAAATCTGGTTTCACCCTGCTCAGACAGAGAGCACAGATAGGCAGGACTCCGTAATGAGGTGGTTTGAACTTTCCCTTACAGGCAAATGATATGGTATCTAATACCGAGTAATTTATTATAAAAGGTCTATCCATTTATTGAGTGTAGTAGCTAGTACGTAAAATGCAGGCTCATTTCCTCCTGTCTGACGTGTATTTCTTTCATGCACAGAGCACAGCTGTGGATCCAAGATCAGCTCCACACCCCAGCATATGCTATCACCTGGTAGCAGCAATCTAATCTGGGAACATGCAGTCCTAGCCCCTGTTCCAGCTGCACTTTTTTTAGGAGTAGGAGTGGATGTTCAGTCCACAGAGCAGCTGGATAGGGGGAGAAGGCTCTTGAATTTCTCACTCCATCATGGGTGACTGTTCTTGGCAAAATAGACTAATGGGCAAAAGAGGACTGCATCTCTTCCTGTTGTATCACCCTTTGCGGTGTTTTAGAGTAGCTAGGGAACACCAGACAGAGCAAAACACGTGGCTGGAAGACTCTCTGGTCTCCGTACTCCTTTGAGGATATATATAAGCTAGATGTCAGGCCATAGTCATCACCAGCTGGACAGAGGTTCTTCTGAATGTGTCGAGACAGACCTGGGGCAATTAAGTTTTCACATGAGATTTCAGGCACATTCAGAGCCCAAAAGAACAGTTTAGCGCCAGTACTGAGGACTCAGATTTCACTTAGAATATCTGCTGAAATACTTTGGTGGCTCTAGCCTTTGGTTGATTTTCCCGCTCCAGTTGTACCATGATATATTTTATTCTCCTTTCAGAAACTCTCCTGGAAGGATATTTCAAAATCACTAATTCAGGGCAGGTTCTGAGAAATACCATAAATAAGTGATGATATTAAAAAAAGGAATATTTTATATTCTGCACAGTTTTATTCGTTGATATTAGTTGACCTTCAGGTACAACCTCATTCAAGCTTCTTTAAGTAACTGCACTTTCAACATTATTAAATAAGAAGAAAAAAAAGCACCTCTTAAAGTTAAAAGGATGTTATAAAGGCTGAGAAGTGTTCAACTTCTCATCTTAATCTTGTTCAACCAAGATTAAGGCTGCCTTTAGGCATGTATTATGGTATAGACAATCAAACCAAGATTATTTTTTCTTCACGGGGACCCCTTCCCACTTCAGTGCCTCATGATCTGTGATTGCTTCGTATACAGCATTTCAGTATTTTATAGTGTCTTCTCACCATGTATTCCATACAGTATTCAAACATTTCTCTGAAGGCAGAGTTGTTATTTTCCTCATGAGCTTTTCTGTGGTGCTTGTTTCAGAGTTTGAGGGCTTCACAAATTGTAATCAGGCTTCTCAGCAACCTCTGGCATGAGCATAAGCCAGCAGAAAGGCCAGAAACAAGACACAAAGACTTTTAAAAATAACAATACATCTTCTAGCTGTGGATATTATTGCAGTAAGTTGGTCTCATTACAATGTCATTTTTCAGAGACCTCATTTAATAAAATCTCCTTTGTTCAAAGTGACATGAGTCTGGTGGGTTACAGCTATTTCAAGGTGTTCACAGAAATTCTGCAAAAGATACCACAAATTTTAACCAAAGACTTAAGACAAGGAATAAGACTGAGATAAAAGTTGTTGCAAGAGTTATGTTATTTACTCCTGATACTCTTGGGAACCATGTTTACAGGTATGGACAGTAAATACTCCAGAACGGAACTGCTTTAACTGTGACACCATCCTCCCATTCTCTCTCTGTTCCCTGTATCTTCCATGCCCTGCGAGACATAGGATGGTGGGCCTACATCTCAGCTATCGCCTCGTTTCATACTCCCAAAGAGCTGACTCATGCAGTGAAAGACTGTGAGCTGACATCCTACTCATTTAATTGCTGTTTAACAGCTGTTCTCCTGATACCCATCAGAGGCTTGCAGACATACACTCACGATCAGCCTTTCACAGATCCCAGTATGATTCCTGCTCCCTAAGACTCCTTGTTCCAACTTTCCTGGTGTCTGGATTTTGCTTCCTCTACCTTTAAGGATGTTCCTCTACCAACTCTGTAGCCAATTATGACACAGGCTGGGCAACCAGTGCCACTCTGCAGAGAAGGTCCTAGGGGTCTTGGAGATGTATGTGAGCCAGCAGTGTGCCCTTGCATCAATGAAGGTCAACCACATACTGGGCTGCATTAGCAAGAGCATAGCCAACTGGTTGAAGGAAAAGGTTACTCCCGTCTTTTCAGCGGGTGTGAAGCCACATCTAGAATAGTGTCCTGGCTTGGGCCCTCCAGAACAAGAGGGAGACGGCCCAACAGAATAAGACCAGTGAAGAGCTACAAACGTGATCAGGGATGGGAGCATATGATATGTTAGGAGAGGCTGAGGTAACTGGGTTTGCTTAGTCTGGAGAAGAGAAGGCTAAGGCAGGGGCAGATCTAATTGCTGTCTTCATTCAGGAAGAGTCTGCCTTGCATAAGGAAGATTGTCACCAGCAAGTCGAGGGAGGTCCTCCTTCCCCTCTGTGCTAGGCAGAAACCCAGAAAAGAAAATTGCAATCCAACTATGTCATTAGTCAGAAGTAGCTGAAAACATCATTCTAATCAGTGTCAAGTAAGGAGGAATTTTTGTCCCAAATTATGCCAAGAAACAAAACTCAGTGTCTTTTTACAAGTGTTTTCCTCTCCCTCTCTATTCTCTGTGGTCTTTGCATGTTCTTGTATACAAGTGCGAAGTCATTAAAAGTACTAAAAGAGGGACAGAAACAGCCTGTGGTGCCTACATTCATTTCCCAGGCACTGCTTCTGGGCACTCCCGAGAGGAAGACTAGTGAATGGGATGGATCATTGCCCTGACACTATCTATACCTGTTAGGTTTATATCGATTGTCATCAAGCTTTGCATCAGCTTCCTGCCATGTCTAAAGCAATAAAAGAGAAAGAAAAAACCCCGATCTTCTCCAAACAAGGAAATGGCACATGCAGTCACCTTTCGGAAGCTAGCAATTCCTTAGTCCAAGCACTGGCAGTGAAAAGCTGCAGAATGCATAAAACCCTCTGAAATTTAAACTTTCAATGTCAATGAGCCCTTAGACATCCTTTTATCACAAATTCAGTGAGGGAATTTTTTCAACAAATAATTATGGAAAAACTACTGTTCAGTCCTTGGGAACCTGGAAACCCCTGAGTGTCCTACAGGAACTGGTATAGAAATCTCTAAATTGCACATGCGGAAAGTTTGGATGCTACCTGCACTTTCTGCTCATAAAAACCCCAAAATATTGCGGCCTGGTTTTTCTGCCAAGGTCTATTTCCCTTCCATTGATGGACAAGGGAACTTAAGGCAGAGCTGTCAATCAGAGAAGAACATCAGTTTTGTGCCCTTTCCTCCAAAATTTCTGCTCTATTCGCCATCTTAAACGATCCCTTCCTATTCAGAAGTATTTTTCCTCTTAGAGCCTTGTACTGTATAATTATGCAGTAAATCTTGTGCAAATATTTGTAGCTGTGCCTCAGGCAAAATTCCTGGAGTACTGAGATGACTTAACCTGGACTCCTGAATAGAGCAGTGTCTCATTGACAACACTGCAGTATTAGCACTTTATATGAATTAAGGAGCTCCAGATTTATTTACACTCCTCAGAGTGTTGTTTTGGGTTGTTTATAGACAGCATCAGTAATGTTCAATCTGCTCTTGCAAGGCAGTTCTTACAGTCCCATGGACAAGAAAACAATGGAGATTTTCCAAACCTGAACGCGACGTAAATCAGATAAATATTGCAGTGAGCAGGGCCCATGGCTGTACGCATGATTTCTTTGTACAAGCCAAAAACTGACGCTTCAACAGTTCTGAAATTTCTATCCAAGGAAGAGTATTTATGGTGAGGAAGGGGTGAAGCCTCTGTAAAATTGATGCCTCCTAAAAGCACAAGATACAGTTCCACTAGGGACTGAATAAAGGAACCTACAGACTTTAAGCCACTAGGAAGTATAATGTTATATATTCTCAGTGGTCTATTTTGTTTAGAGCTAGGATCCTAAATCTAGCACAGCCCAGAGTTTCCAAGCACCATTATATGCAAGCCACAAAGAGATGATCAAAAATAATAGATACAACACTTGGCGTGGAAACGGTAAGCCTTTGCTTGACTCCTCAGACGAAAGCCAGTATTCTTTACATTCTTTCTACCTCTGTGCATTGTTCCTCCCAGGGTGGCTAGTACCACAGTGACAATGCACGGCTACCGCTGCTTTGGTTGTTAGGAAACTGCAAGGCAGGTGACGGGTCTCATGGTAAAACCTACAGAGAGCTAGAGTCAATGAATAAACCAAAAATATCTAGAGACAGCCTATGTAAGTGGATATCTCTATTATTTTGTCCTTAAGCTACTATCCTGAATTGAAAATGTTGCAAAAAGGCATTGAGAACACACAGCTTTAAAATCAACGAACAAATCAACAAATGATTATAGTCCATAGTAATATGTCTCAACTAAAGGCTAACAAATGATTTTCCATTATGTTTCAGCATACTAAAAGAGGAATTCCTTAGGATGCTATCAAAGAAGTTCTTTTACCACTCCATTGGATAAGGACTTCTCATTTAAAAAAATTCTTTCTTATACATTGACAGTAAATACACATATGAAACTGTTATCATCATTACTGTGTTTAAAGCACATTTACAGGAAACTATCCAACAAGAGATGCCAATCGTAACAATCACCTCAATATAGAAAAACAGTACTAGCAGAATAAAAACTTTAGTATATAAGGAGATTGTGCAGTATTTAAACAACACAATCTGGTTATTAAACTTTCGTTCATGCATGTTCCAAGCATGGAAAGGATCTGAAAAGGATCACATAAAAGAAAGGCTGATGGTTAGTGCCCCTTGAGACCCTGGTTTAGTTGTGGATGACATGTGATAGGAAACTCTGGACCTTCACATCCTTGACCTTTTTCATAAGTCAAAGTAATTAGAATTTTCATAAGTGAAAGCTTTATAAAGAAAACCAAAAGGCTTAAATAATTTTCACTTGTGATTCCATCTTTAAGTGTTGCTAAATTCAGGATAGATTTGAAAAACAGTTGCAAAATTAGGAAGGAAAACAAAATATTCCCTGCTATGTATCACAGCATGTGGCTCCATCTTCTCTTCAGCACTGTGAGACCAGTGTGGGTGCATTGCTGCTGCCCATGGTACAGAATGACAAATTTTAGTGGTCTCTAAATCCCTGCTTGCAGGGAGTGAGGCTGGGAGTGGACAGACAGAGGCAGTGACCTCAGATCCAGCCTGGAGAGACCGCTCCCAGGATGGGACAGCCAGGGACAACAGATCACATCCCAGCCACTGGTCCTGCAGCAAGGCATGTCGTTACTCTGTCATCAGCCCTGGCATGCGCTTCTGGGGTATGTATCAAAGGGCTACACACAGACCTTTTTTACTTTACGTACCTGTTTCCCCTGTATTACTCACATAGTGCAGATGTGAAGAGCTTGCTCCTCACCTTCGAGCTCAGGCTCGAAGCTGCCAGGCAGAGCTGCTGGGGAGCATGGCTGGGTTACAATCTAGAAAACTGTTCTAGAAGTGTGAGAAATTCTTGCATGGGTCTTACAATGCTGACTCTGCCTCCTGGAAAAAGAGGTATTGGAGGACAAGAAGATGTCAGAGGCACATTTTTCTGGGAGTAGGGTCTGGCCCAAAGTCTTCAGAAGCAGGAAAAGGAAAGCCACCCGTCCAACAAGGGTTTTCATGTTAAACAACTGAGGTATCTATACATCTAAACAGACACTATCCACTTACTTTCACCTAGAAAAAAGGAATTTGTTAGTTGCTGCTCCTTATTTGAAAGGATAATGTGTATTTACTCTCCTTATAAAATGAGAATATGTTTTAAACTCAGGCAGGTTTCTGAGGTGGTCTAGATTTTTTTAAGGAACTTGAAGACAAAACAGCTCTTCTGTTCTGCAACAGTACTTGGAAGCGCATTAAAGCATTGCAATTTTTTTTTTTTTTTTAAACAAAAAATAAAGTGGATATTTAAATTGCATGAAATGGAATAACTTTATTCCTTACAAATTCACAGAAAACAATTATCTGAGAGTGGCATTCAATAAAAATGCTTTTCAACACACTTTCACTTATATTGGCACTACCGTGATGTTTACATACACGTTAGTTTGTCTTTATGGGAGGCCTCAATTATCCAGTGCCTATTGGTTCCTATATATTTTTTTGCTTCCTGAAACATTGACAAAGATAACCACCTGGGAAGTTGAAAATAAATTTCAAATGCAAGATGATTTGTTTAAAGAGGTTGACATTTTAAAAATTTTGCCTCTAGCTGAGTAACTGCAATTTTGAATGCAATTATTTTTCCCTGAGATCACACTTGCCGATAAGAGCTGCAAGGACTCTCTTTTAAAGTCTTTTTTTGATCATGGACGAGTGAGAACTGTTCATACAAATCTATCTGAAGGTCATTTAATTTTTTTCAGAATTAACCCATAACTCCTGGGAAATGACACTGCATTCTAAATTAACATCAAACATCCTAGATTACTAGCAAGAGAAGATTCAGCTCTGACCATAGAGGCAGTATGGTATTACATTTCAGACATCATTTTCTGTTATAGCACAGGAACACGGCAGGAAGAATTCCTAGCAGAGTAGCTATAAGCATGAAAATGTGTATGGGACTGACACCAGTTAAAACTAAATCAGCCCACCTGAACACTTTTTTACTAACCAGATTTTAATATTGCTAAACTAGTGAGTCTACTCATGGACCCTTCAAAGTCTGAGTCAATTTCCCTTTATGTATGCACATTATATTTACACAAAAATCCCTAATAAGCCAGACTGCAGTTTCTGCTCTTTGAGTTCTGTTTAGATAGCTAAACATGTGTACCAGTTATGCACGGCAGCACATTCTTTTCTTGCTGAGAAAACTTAAGAGAAAACTACATTAATCTTTGTTTCAGAATTAAGAACAACAAAAGCAAACAGCTCTAAAAACCCTGTGGAGACACATCCACCTGCTTGAGGTAGGAAGAATCATGGAAAATACCAAACCAAAGCTGTTTTGCAAAATCACTGTAACATGTAACAGAACAAAGATACAAATGAAATAGTTCATTGAACCCAGAAGTTTCCTGTTTCCTCTCACTATATATATTTATTGAAGCTTAATGTTTTCCCTGAAATATTATTCATTTCAAATTGTTAACAACTTGAATTGTTTTGCAAAGGCAGATGCCGAATGATATATTCTGAATTACTAGGAATCTCAAGGACAGGTAAGATTGGATCTGAGATTTCATTTCACTTCATAATAATGCTGGGTAGTAGCACTGAGGACACAGGTCACTGAAGAGCTTTGCTGAGTATTTTAGAGAACTGTAACAGAAACATTGACCGGCATGAACAGAGACTGTATGGGGTGGTCTGGATGTGGGAGCAGAAGAAAGGCCATAGAAGTGGCATGTGTTGGCAGCACCCAGATTACCAGGTCATGGGCATCCTAGCACAGCTATTTGCAGTTTTTCAGGACAACTAGAAATCTGGGGACAGCCTACACCCAAACCAAAATGCTCAAACCAGCAAGGGTTCCCATCAGAGTGGGGAGATAAAGCACAGTCTGGAAGCCTTGGCTGCCCAGAGAAAGTGAGAAAGTATGGTGAGGATATCCCGTGAAATCACAGAGCTGGGGTGGGGTGGGATGGAGGTGGAAAAAGCACCAGCAGCTCCTTAAGGCTGCAGAGCTCAGGCACCCTCTCCAGCCTGGGCAGCATGGAAAGGACTTGGAGCTGGTGTCCACCTCGTGACACCTATCCTGGAGTTTATGAGAAGCAAGGCAGGAAAATGTGAGTGAAGTAAGATTTCTTTTAAAATAAAATGACATTTTCCTCCTATAAGGGTTCACGTGGAGCTCGCAGCAACAGTGTAGCAGCATTGTTGCCTGCAGCATAGACAAAGTGATCCTCCAGGTCCCCAGAGCAGTAAGATGAGTTCCCTTGTGGAAACAACAGCAATGACAACTGTCGCTGAAGCTGCTCAAGTTTACAGGGGGAAGAAATGAGTAAAGATACCAAGTGGTCACCTGAGGAGTTCTCTCACTGAGAACAATACACGACTTTTATAATGCTGTGCTCTCCTAGGAAAAAAAGCACATGATCAGTGTCCAGCTATACATAGCCCAGTTAATGTTGTTACAGGCTTAGCTGGGAGAACAGCTGATGGGCAGTGCTCTTCTCCATAACTTCCAGGAGTTAAAGTCCCTAGACCACTGCTGCATTGCGTGAGAGCTGAAGAACTGCCTGCAACGTTGTCATGCTTTGCCTTGCTCTTGCCCCGTATTCAACAACCTGTGTAAACTTATTAACATAATTTTGGAGGCTAAAGAAGTGCCCGCGCCCTTTTAGCGCATTTGTCAGATGTCATTATGGTATTCAGGCTACTTCATCAGGAATTACTTTCTTCTACTATTTGTCTATAGAGTACTATGGAAAAACTTGTATCAGTGAGTAGAAATGCCCCTTACTTGGGGCTAGTTTGAGACTTAAGCCAAGTAGGGAACTGCCTAGTGCAGCAGCAGCAAAAAAAGCCCCAATGAAGTGTCACAGCACTCTCCAAACTATCAAGCTGCAACAAGGTCTTGTACCATCCCATACCACCATACTCTTCATGCCAGTCCCTCTGCTGCCTTCTCCTCACCTCATCCTGGGCATGTTCTCTCTCTTCTCTCTGCTTCTTCCTCTCTCACCTTCTCTTCCTTGGCTCTCAACCACTTAACCAGCCACAGCTGCACCTTATCTACACCGGCCAACCCACAGTTGTATGTTATCAATGCTAATTAACCCAGCTACATTCCTCTACAATAGAGATTTTTTGCCAGGCCTCCTTGGACCTACCACACTATTAAGGCTGCTGTGCCTAAAAATGGTTTATCTTCCCATGCTGCTGGTGTTGCCTATCACAGCAGCAGCAAGCAGTGGTGCCATCGGTGACTTTGGAGTGTGAGGTGACACCTACTCATTGCAGCCTTTCCCCTGTGTTCACCCCATGACACCTCCCCTTCTGTCACCCACCCCCAGCCACCACCCTCCTCTGCCTGAGTGGCTGCTGCCCACTGGGACAGCAGGGACACTTACACAGCACCCCTGTCAGGCAATTTAAGAGCAAACTAGTTGTTAATGGGCTCGACTGTACTGGGTGAAGGCCCCATGCTTTTTCAATCAAAACATTTTATTTCTTCAGGGGTTTTGCATTTAACGTGATAGGGAGTTCAGATACTCTGCAGCTAATAAATGCATACTACTACTTACTGTTGTACTCAAGAAATACACTTTAGTTGTTTTACATTTCAAGGTACACAGTTTGCTTAAATTCACCAGCACTTATTTTCCCAAGCCTGTTCTATATTCATTACCTACTTACACTTCCCCTACTTCTCTGCATTATAGGGATGCTTGGTATAAAATATATTTCCTTGGATTCCAGTATCTTCAAAACACCTCAGGTATTTTCACAGAATCCATTTTATTTTCTTCCTAGTGAAGTTTATTAAAATACCCACTGCTACAGGCTGTAGTACATAGAATGGAGCCGTAACTCATACTTAACTACCTTTTCCCAGTCAAACTAGTGGTAGTTGAAAAATTTAAACTCTCTTTTTGCCTCTGCTGATTTTTGGACATGGTGTTTCTTTTACTAATTTGGACCATTTCTTTAATGGCTATCAGTGTTCTTTCATGACATATGATTAAGGATCGCTTTCAGCCTCTCACAATCACATAATTAGCAGTGCCTGTTAGGTAGCAACAACTGTTTTGCTGAAATACACAGTACTTTTTATTAAATTCTCCAACACTTAATTACTCCCATTTTGTTTATTTTATTTTCCCATTACTTACCATTGCAGCAAAGCAAGATCTAAGGTACTTGGCAACTATCATAAGGACTTCCATCTAGGGTTAATTATTCTGTAATTCTGGGCATCACCTCCGAGATACACTTCTCGCCTCTCCTGCAGTGAAAGAGCTGTGAACCAAACACTGCACACCCGCCTTGCATGGATATAGTCAGTTGATTTTCTGTTTCCCAAAGCCCGTGATTAACCAGTCTGGGGTTTGTGACCTCTCCCCTCCACCCCCCGCATGGAGCCCGCGCACTGCATGGCTGTCACTCTATTTCCACTGGCCTTCTTGGTGCTGAATGCCTCTGTGTGACCTTCACCCTTGGCATTTCACCCCCTTGGCCATGCTTCAGAGGGCAGTCTGTTCAGTCTGTAACAGACAAGGATGAGAGACAACTTGATTACTGTAACAGAAATAAAGTAATATTATATTAAAGATGCTTATCTCCTAAGAGAAGAGAATAGCATTGAAAAAAACCAATACCCAAGGTAGACAAGGTTGGAATGAAATTTTCTATATATTTTGGAACAGGAAGGGAACTCACAGACCAAGTGGTTTCTCCATCTCTACATGCCCCCACGTCAGGACTGGATGCCTTCTGAAAGACTGCTTTAAATTGGACTAAAAGTATGGGGATCACTATGAGGCAAAATGAAATACTCTGACTTCTGTAGTGAGGAAGCTAAACCAGGCTGGTGCCTGCTTCTTTCTTTAAAATCTTGAACCTACATAAATTGTCTACATTCCTAGCCTTTTTTGTTTGTTTGCTTGTTTCTTTTTCCAGAATCCTTGATTATATTCATGGGTATTATGAGTCCTCCATCCTGCACATCTCTTGGTCAAGCAAATTAATTGTGTTTAAAAGAAATAGGTAACAACAATAGCAAAGAAACAAAATTGCCAGCTTCTTACTTGATCGCTACTGTGAAGGTTCTGGCAAGAGGAAACTAAAGAACCTGTGTAACTGGAAAGGCTGAGCAATGCTTTTTCCCTTGCTGCATTTGAAAATGCTTATCAGCATTATTTGGAGGACAGTGTTAAAATAAGTAAGAAGCAGAAGGGAAATGAAGGACATGGTTTAAGCACCACAAATTGTGCTTTTGCATTGTTTCTCTTTTCTGTTATTTGGATTGATTGCCATTTTTGTTCATGTGAGATAAGAGTAGCTGGGACACTTCTTGAAGACTGTTCATAGGATCTTTTAATTTCTGTTTCCACGGTCAGAAAATTGAAGCAAACAAAATATGATTTTTATGAAGGAGGGTCTGGATGGAAATAAACCTATACTGCATTCCCGGTATCTAAGTGACTAGGTTGTATTACAAGATATAGAGAAAAGGGGTCCACAATGCAAGGAAATAAGCAACAGGAACCAAAGGAAAAAAAAAACCAAAACAAAACCAAACCCAAAAAAAGAGAAAAGAAATAACCTCAAAATCTGATATTGTTCCATGCCTACCATCAGTCTATTTAGCTTTTGAAATTACAAAGCTGACCTGATTGTTAACTTTCCCAAACAATTTGAAATGTGTGTCATCTTTTTTCTGTACTTATGAAACTGCCAATGCATCAAGAAACTGTGTCAAGGCAAATCACTGCATTTGTATTAGGTAGTTTATTTCACTTGCTTTAGTCCAAATAATTTCAGAGTATATACTGACATCTAATATCCAAACATGCAATATAAATTTAATTTACAGTCTCTTGCATTTCTAATGCATGGGAAACTTTAAACAGAGTGCAACAGTTTGAAATATTTATAAAACCGGATAGGATTGTAAAGTTACTGAATATTATAATTTGCTTCATACATAAACATGACTTATTAAAAAGATAGGAGAAAAAAAGTAAATGAGTTCTACCTCATGGCTTTAGTATTAAAGTTTGGCTGAAAGCAGTTTAATATCAAACAAAAAGAAAGAGTTTATGAGAAAGGCACCTGGAAGTTCTCAGAAGGAGGGGTGTACAGGCAACAGAGGATCTGCAAATGCAGGCTGTCTGCAGGGACTCCTGCACCTCAGCCTCGCGGCTAACAGCTGGGTGGCTGGGGGTCTCCTGATGAGGAGTGAGCGAGCTCTGGGCATCCTCTTGTCAGAAAGCAGTGATCTGGGGCACAAAGTTATACCTCGAGTGCTCGTTGCCACAAGCAGGGCAACTAAAGTGAGTTGTGTTTTGTTCACGTCCTACAATCAAACCCCTCCTGACTGCCCACCTGGCACTGTGGTAGAGATTTCCCCAGATAGAGTCAGGATGATGGGTGGATGACCCTCCTTGGCTCCAAGTAACTTCTCTTTTGAGCTTTGTCAAGTAGCAATAAAGATCAGTCTTCAGCCTGATCTAATATATAATGAAGAGTTTTATATCAGCTGTGTTATATGCAGTTTCTAGTTGTAATTGCAGCCCTGGAGTGGCTATGATGTTTAGTTTTCTTCCTCTGACTTGAGTTATTTAGATATAAAGTATGTTTGTGTGTATATTTTGATAAAAAAATTTGCATGTGTACGTAGTTACTAACTTCTGGATACCTTTGCCATGAATCCACCTTTAAGCATCTTGCTCCCAAACGCCTGGTGAAGACCTGCTTCTGCTGAGGTAGTTTCTTTGGAAAATAGTGGTGGCTTTTGATCCCAGCAGACTGCTGGGATGCTCTGCATCAGTATTCAAAGTAGGCAAAAAAAGTAAATTTAAAGAATAGGAAACTGCAGTGAACCACACAGGTGGAGAGATTTTGCTTTCTCTCCCCCCTCAGGAGCCAGTACTGCTGTGATCTCAGGAGCAAACTTCTTCCCTGAGGTTCTGGGGAAATATTAAAGCTGTAGGATACAATGGTTTGGGTTTTTTTCTTTCTTTGTGCTAGAATCTGGAAACAGCAAGGTTTTGTACCCTAAACAGCACTCTCAGGGAAAATAAGCTGGAGCCTGCAGAATCTGAACTTAGTCAAATCACATAGGCTGATTATAATTTTTTTTTTTTTTTTTTTTTGCCACTTGGTATTACAGACACTGAGACAATCCCAAGCTTTTACGTACATTCACTCTATCATTAATTTGAATAGTAATACCATTTTCTTCAGTTGTAGGGTGATCCTATCAGGGAAATGCTGGAGAAGCAGGCTACCTGACATCCCCCTGATCTTTTTAGTGGAAAGCAGTTCTCGCTTCCTTTAAATCTTTTGGAAGATCTAAATGGCAGTTCCCCTGGTTCCCTTCTTTGAGAGATGAAGGGCAGGCTGGGGCACTAAGGGATGAAATGACATCTTCCTGAGCCTAATAGGAGTGGGAAGTATAACAGGGTGTGTTTGGGTCCTTTTTCAGCATCTAAAGCACAGGCTGACCAGTAAGAGACTCATGGTCACAATTGACTTCTTATAATTTGCCTGGTTACTATGCTCAGTCTAATGTTTTGTGATTTCAGGAGCTAGTGAAAAACAAAAAAAATATTAAAAATGAGAGTTCACTTTTATACTTACTTAGCAATAATAGCACAAAAGTGAGTGCACCGAGTCAGATCAACGGTGCATCTAGTCCAGTACCCAACAGTAAATGTCACTTCAACTAAATAAGCAGGAATGCAATTATAACCTCTTTACATACCAGGGTACCACAATGAAATTTAGAAAAAAGAGTGGCTATCCAAGTTCCAATCTTCTATTCTGCATCTCACCTCAAAATACAGTGCTACTAATGTGCAAGTGCAGTGAGGCCACAGAAAAAAAAAACAAGTAATGGAAATTAACTGAAACAGGCACAAGAAACAGGCCAGTAACCAGTGATAAAAAGCAAATCAATGGTCCATCCCTGCCCCCCCCTCCCCCAAAAAAATGCCAAACCAAACCAAAACACAAAAAACCCAACCCAACCCAAACCAAACCACCAAACAAACAAACAAAAAAAGCCCAGAAAAGGTAATCTATATAAAAAATCCAGAGGTTAACTGGGATTTCTTAAGAGTAGCATTCCATTAATATTGTATTGCTAGGACATGAGTTGCCTAGTCTTCTTGCCAAAATGAACAGCAAGGGAAGAAGAAAAGCGTTAAGAGCCTGTTTTTTCTTCCATGAGACAATTAGCAATTGTTTTGTTCAGCTCTTAAACTACCTAATACAGTTACACATGATGTAAGAGTCCACAAGATACTGCATTACCCAGGAATGTGTCTCAGGATGAGGAAGAGGAAAGGGGGCAGGCGCTTGCAACTATGTTTTTCTCTAGCAAACCTTCTTGTAGTTCAATTACAACTGGGAATCCCATGTTTTATAATGTTACTTGTGGGCTAAGAAGAAAATTACTAAAAGGCAAGGTCACATTTACCACTACCCCATTAGCAAGCAGAATCAGTTACACACTGCCTGACTGGGCCTAGGATAACAGAAAAATAATTAACCCTTTTGTTCAAAACAGGGAATGGTAGATGCCGGCTGGGGCCAGCGGTCTCCACAGGGTACAGATGAAACACTCAAAATCGCTCCAAGGAAGCTCTAGATCCCACAGTTTCCATCTTATCCAGGAAGGCTTTGGGGAATTTGTTAAGCCCTTGCTAACTTTAAATACACTGCCTAGAAAAATAAAGGCAAGCCTCTATTTTATTTTGTGCTGGCAGTTGTATGGCAACTGACCCAGCAGTTCAGTAAAAAGTCCACTAAATAAACTGAAATGCCGCTGCCAGTCTAACGTGTTTAGAGTTTTTGTTCGCAAGGGAAAAACCTACAATACAGACCATTACATGATCAGTGGAGTCTTGCTGACAGAAATAAAACAGAAACTTATCAGCTGGAATAATGCTTAATGGAGTACACAGATAAACTGTCTTCCTTCATATCCTTTACCACATCATTGATCTCTTCCAAAACCAAAGAAAAATATGAATCTTTCACAATAACATCACTGTAGCTTCTTGTTCAGTGGTAATTCAACATGAACTTTGTGAAGAGAAGCCAATACACGACCTGAAGCAATCCTGTGCTTTGCCATTTCTAATCAGTCTTCACAAACAGACCTTTTAAACTTCAGCAATGGGTAGTATCACTCAGATAACCAATTTCTGAACAGATGAACACAATGCAGTAATCAGAAAGTCTATGTCTTAAAGCAGAATCAATATAGTCCTCCACAATATAAAATTCTTCTGGAAAGATCCAAAAAAAAGAGAAAAAATAACCATACTAGAAAGCAAGGGTGGAGACTACCCAGCTTTCCTGCCACATTCCATCTTGGCAGGAAAATGATAAATTATAATCCTCATGACAACTTTTAAAATATATGCGAGTTCAGAGATACTTCCATAGACTCATCTTTTTTTTTTTTTTTTGCAATCCTCTTGCATTTAATTAAAAAATAAATAATGTTTAGTTGAAAAATACATGATAAAGAAGTAGTAAGAAATGCGAAAGGATACCACTGCTTTATATTATGAGCTATCACATGAGAGAAAAACACTTCACAGACTAGAAAATCAAGAACCTAAAGCCATGACCGAGCCTCAAGTTAAATAATTTTGTTTGCATTTATAGTAATTTATCCTTCATTTGCTCCATGGGACAGGATTTTTGGCTTGTCCACACAGAGTATAACACTGAGAAATCAAGTTTAGGTTAATAAAATCAAAACATAGTATTTATAAAGTTCATTTCTAGTTAAATGAAAACCATCTACCACATGGTTAGGTCTCTGAAGTTGCTGCAAGGCCTATTTCTGCACAGCTCTGTGAACAGTCCAGCCCAATTCAATTTAAACAAATGCAGCGAGAGCAGCAGTCCTCGGGTTAACTCAGTGAGCATCCCTGCCTTTTTCTGCCACGAAGAACCTCACTTTTGAGGCCTGTGGGGTTTGGCACTGTGCAAATTTGAGTAGCTGCTGATGGGCAGCCGGATGAAGTCAGCAACACATTCGTCTTGGAAAAACGCTGTGTTTCCTGGGACACATGAACTCAGAAAACAGAATTGTTATGAGCCCTGCCTTTTTATTGCTTGCAGATGAGCAGCATCTCACCGCTGCAGACCTGGCAGCCAAGTGGAACTTGACTTTTAAGCAACTCGATGCCTTACACAGGTTGTACGGTGTTTGGGTGCCTTGCATGCTGCAAGACCTGGTCAGAGATTTCTTGCAGTTTGAATAGATCAGTTTGGCTACAAAGTCACTAAAGCCACTTTCTCTTCAGACTGATCCATTCCCTTTTTAAAACATGACACCTTGGGAGATGTGCAAGCTCATATTTGGAGTCTTTTTCGTACCTCTTCCAGCAAAATAATCTATTTTCAGATCCTTTTGCATTTTTAATTCTCATCTGTCTTTGGGTTTTCCCTCTGAAGGTTTTGTAGGTATATGTAACTCCAGAAGGAGAAGTAGCTGATTTTTTTTAGGAAGACTGAAGTCATCCACAAGCCAATACTGATCAAATATACAATTTTTCATTTATTCCCCTTACAGGTCATTCAAAGTTTCCTTTGGAAACAGGTGTTTGGCTGTGGCCTGATAAAGTCTGCTGGGCTCCTGGAGCACTGTAGTGCCTCTGACATTGACAGAAGTGTCCTTCACTGCTTCCTTGAAAGGTTTATCTCCCATCCATTGATGCAAATCAGCACAGTTCAATTTTAAACAGAACAACTGGTTAATGTCAAATGAGACTGTAACATCCTCCATTTTAACTTCCTGGAGAACAGCTAGCAATTCAAGTCTTTCCTGCCTAGCAATCAGCAGAGACAGTCATGTAAACACTTCTTCAATTAGATGCAAGCCTACGAGCAAAAGTCCACTGAAAAAAAGACTATGAAAGCAGACTTCAGAATGATAATCTTTACGCTAAAGTACATAATGCTGCTGAAATATGTATTCAAAGACCATTACTGCATAAGAACAATAGCTACTCAAACTCCCAGGGTAGAAAATGAATTGGTCAAGATTTCATTATGGGGTGGTACCAATCCTTTGGTTTTGCTTTTCTCTCTGAAACAGCATATACTGGCTATCACTGTCATTAAAAACATGCATTTTTTAAAATCCGTTAAGCCACCACTTCTAGTTACTCTCCTTGAAGATGTACTAGCTGGTAACATGGGAACTTTCATCGTGTATCAATTAGTTAGTGAAAGAGACCTACTGCACACGCTAATTTACTGTTTTCATTAAATGGAGCTGAACAGCATTAACACTGATGGGCCTAATGAAATGAGTATTACATCTCAGTGGATATTCCGACTCAAAGACAGAAAAGTACCTGCAGCTACAGGAATTTTCCACACTGAATTTTGAAAGAAAAAGCAGTTCACACAGCTCAGGCACCCTCACACACAAATCTACATAAAATTTCCATTTTAAAAATATTGGATTTCTTAAAAGAATTTATGTTTGGAAGGGATACAATTTGCTTTACTGAACCTAATAAAATGCTGTGTTTCTGTTAATTTTTTCACAAACTGCTTTGTGTCTCTTGTCCCAGAGCCTCGCAGTCATGGGGTTTGAGTGTCCCTGTTCCCACTGCCCCAGCTGTCAGGCTGTTGGTTACACAGCCATCCATGGGAACAGAAAATAACGTCACAAGGCATGAAAACTGTATGGACTTTCTAGCAAAGGGAAACAGAAGGGACAAATACACTTCTCTTTGGTTATCATCACTTTTGCTTCCGGTTTGCATGAATTTAACAGCGATACCTGCAAAAGGTCTTGAGAACTTCAACAGGTATTGCAGTGGGACTTGCATACTTGTGACCCAAATGGTGAAGCCCCAGTGCTGTACACTCACGTCGGGGGCTCCTGAAGGCCAATGGCTGCCTGTGTTTTCAGAATACAATAATCCCTTCAGCCTTTATTACTTACTGAAATTTCAAAATTATTGACATTTCTTTTCTGTTGACACTTTAAAAGGCAGAGTGATATCAGCTGGAAATATATGTAGATAAGGAATATGGTACACGGCTCCTTCTCAGCAGGTGGCCTTACAAGAACGTTTGAGTCAAGCCAGTAAAACAGGGAGGAAAGAAGTGTTAAGAGAGGCAGAAAAGCTAAGAAAAACCTCTCCACTGCTAAACAATCAAGAGGACACAGGGAAGAGCTGAATACCAGAGAGGATGGAGTGGTCCCCAGCCAGATTTGGAGCAAACATGGCTCTTAATTGCACATAAGAAATTCAAAGCAGTCATGAAAATATGCAAACCTCGTCTTAAAGGGAAAGGTAAGATGGAGCAGCTTCCCCTAACAGCACCAAAAGACAGTCTAAGGAAAAGAATAACAATTCAACCTTTTACTTACAACTAATTCTTGCCTATTGGCGATCTTCAGTGGGGGCATGATTCAGACTGTTTCTGACCTATCTGAGGCATGTGCTGGAAGATGTCAGGGCTGCACATCTGTGGTGAGTTGACTTTGGCTGGACACCAGGTGCCCACCAAGCTGCTCTATCGCTCCCCTCCTCAGCTGGATGGGGCAGTGGCAAATAAGATGGATAAAACTCTCATGGGTCAAGGTAAAGGCAGTTTAATATAGCAAAAGTAAAGGCCACACACAGAAGCAAAGGAAAACTGAAAGATTTATTCTCTATTTCCCATCAGCAGACGATGTCCATCCACTTCCCAGGGAGTAGGTCCTCACTACTGTTAGCAGTTGCTCCAGAAGACAAATGTAATAATGAATTCTGCCTCCTTTCTCTTAGCTTTTACTGCTGAGCAGACGCCATATGGCATGGAATATCCCTTTGGTCAGCTGTCCTGGCTATGTCCCCTCCCAAGATCTTGCCACTCAGCCTACCGGGTGAGGTGGGGGAATGTTGGAGAGACAGCCTTGATGCTGGGCCAGTGCTGAGCAGCACTAGCCAAAACACTGGTGAGTTATCAACGGCTTTCTAGCTCCCAGTACAAACCACAGCACTATCAGGTCTGATGTGGGGAAAGTTAACTCCATCTCAGCCAGACCAAATAGATCTTTGTCACCAATGTCTCTCCTTATCTGCATGAAGGAGATCTGCAAAGGAGTCTGTATGAGAGATAGCAGCTCTGCTTCTTAACTAATGTAAATTAGTACAGCTTCATTATCTTTATAGAGCTGTGACAAATGTATATCAGCTGAAGATCTGGCTTGTTCTGCTTCAAGCAAACACACTGTTTATCTCCATTTTAATGCAAAGCACCCTGCTAAAGCCTTCATTTTGACACGTGGGTTGCATGAGTGAGAGAGAAAGCTGGTAAGGTTCCCAACAGTTTGGCAATAAGATCCTCAACTAATGAGTAAAAAATCTGAATCATGGTCCTGCTCTTCTGATAACAAATATTTCTAGTCATTGATGTCAGTAACGCAGTTCTCAGAGAGGGGCTGGTTTGGGTAGGAGGTGTTATTCTGCAGGAAGGAGTTACAGGCTGTGAGCCCATCTCTAAACATACATACATACAGACCCAAATGTTTCTGTAAATGCTTTGACCTGGAATGGTGTGAGCTGCACAGCTATGCCAGTTTAATATGGTGCTATTCATCGTTGCATAACCACAGTACCAACCCATCCTCCTCCCGACCCGCACACCTCTTCCCGAGAAGCAGGATGCCTTGCTGCGAGCTGAGCTAAAGAGGGTGGGCTTGGGGAATGTGGTGCCAACTGGGGCCCAGCGTGGCCTCATGGTGACCATTAGAAAGCTTCATACCGACAATACAACGTCAGGCTGAGTCCCCTGGAAGTACAGTGAGAACAGCCGTGCAGTAAGGGGTCCCCCCCAAGCCGTTACCCCACAAGACAGTTAATTTCCCTGTGAGCCACACACAACATGTAGACATCCCGTCCGCATTCAGTATTTCATTCTAGGGGTCAGGCTGTGTTGTTAGGCACCAAACTAATGCCCCAGTTGGCCTGGGTAAATCACTGAACGTTTTCTTACATCCACAGATTGCTAAATGCCTTTCAAACCTGAACCCCAAATCCTCTTCACTTTAGAAGGAAAAACTCTCTAAATTCTCCTCTCAGAACAGCTCTTACATGTTTCTCCTTGAGAGAGGCAATCTGCCACAGTGACAGTTCATTTTGCAGCCCATTCTGGGCATGAGTAAATATTTGTTGAGCCTAGAGCACCATCACGCTAATTGCCACCATGGGCATGGAGAAAACAAAACTGATGTAAGAGGAGCGCTTCCCCATTTCCAGTTTCAACAAACGTTTGTTGTCCATAGTGTTGTTCGATGTAAAAAAGAATTGGAAGTACTTTATAGCACTTCAGCTTGGCATTTTCTTCTGGAATAGTGTCAGGGAGAGTATTCCCAGTGTAGCACAAGCAATGTTCAATTGGCTGAGGTGGTCCTACGGGCCTGGTGCTGCCCTAACTCCTAGCACAAGACCTGGCAGAGCACGGGCGGCAGCCAGCTCTTCCCCCATCGCAGAAAGCCGTGCAGCTACTGCTAATGCGGCGCTGACGCAGACTGAAGACTGAGTAAGATTTCAGATAAGTAAAGCCTATGTTAGGATTTCAAGCATCCCACACCACAGAAGGATCCAGGAATCCTGTAAAAATGACACCAACCAGTTGATTTTTTTTCCAGCTATTTTTGAATTCTCTTCCTTTCCTTATCACTGTTTTAAAGGCCAATTTCTTTGCTAACATGTAAAAGAGTATTTGTGAAGGTCTCATATCTATGTCCTGTGTGATAAAACAGGTAGTGGTTTGCATGACTGATTCAGAGGTTGCTGCCATCTGCAATATTCTAAATACCATGTCTCATTTCAGAAGAGTTATGAGAGTCATAAATACGTGACTAAGCGGCATGAGACATTTGACACCTAAGAAGTAGCATTTTCTGCATGATCTCAAATTCACTAGAAATAAAACATATATTTTTAGTGCTAAAAGTGATTAATTTCAGCATTCTGCAGAAATAGGGCCCATTAAAATTTACCTGAGAGAAAATTGCAAGCAAATTTTGTGTGTGGAAAAAATAAATATGTATTCACTTCAGACATTACCAATGATCTAAAATTAGGCTGGAACTTAATTTAATTAGTATTGGAACCAGAAAATACTTCCAGTAAAACCAAAATATTTTTGAGGTAGCCAATGCGTTCAATACAAGTTTTCCTTCCGAGAAAGTGATTAGTAGAAAACATACAGGAGAAATTTTCACAACAAATCTTTATAAACAGAACAAAACAGTAATTTGCTGTCCCATAGCAAAAAAAAAGTCCTACCAGATATAGAATTATCCTCAAATTTGTTAGAATCCAGAATTCTCTGTTTTGACCCCTCAAATGGGTTACTTATGTTATTAAGAGTATATCTGCGTTTGTTGAAGAAATGACCACCTCAAAACCAAAGCAGAAATAACAGTGAACACAGCCAACATACATATTTCCCTGTCACAAACACCATCTGGAAAAGCCTCACCCACAAAAACGAAAGAGTAAGAAAAAAGGTGGTCCCTGCATTGCATTAACATCTGAGCTTCATAAGGAGATGGGTCAAACAGTGAAAAATTAAGTTTTGTGTGAGTGCTGTAAAGCATAAACACAAACAAACCTAATTACATGTGAACACATTGTATCATCTTGTGTGATTTGGTCTTGTTCAGAGAAGCCTGGAGAAGTATGATAGAAGCTGAAATGGGCATCTCTCTGCCTTATGGTTACTCTGGACAGATGCTCTTCCAGCCTCTTCAGAAACATTTCCAGTCTTTCCTGGAAATGCTGCTGAAAACCTGACCAAGGATTACAGCAGGGGTCTTGGCATTACTAAGCAGAACCAAAGGACTGCTTTGTGTGCTGGTTGTACTTGTAGATTTATACATTCCGGAATGGTACTTCCCTTTTTTCAGTCCCACAGGCAGCCCAAAATCCATTTTAATGCCTAGCCATTCCCTGGACAATGCTCTGTAGGACAGAATAGAATATTTCATTTGGAAGGGACCTACAATGATCATCTTGTTGAACTGCCTGACCACTGCAGGGCTGATCAAAAGTTAAAGCATGTTATTAAGGGCATGCCCAAATGTCTTTTAAACACTGACAGGCCCAGGGCATCAACCACCTCTCTAGGAACCCTGTTCCAGTGTTTGACCACTCTCTCGGTAAAGAAATGCTTCCTGATGTCCAGTCTAAACTTCCCCCGGCACGGCTTTGAACCATTTCCATGCATTCTATTACTGGATCCCAGGGAGAAGAGATGAGCACCTCCCTCTCTGCTTCCCCTCCTCAGGTAGCCGTGGACAGCAATCAGGCCACCCCTCAGCCTGCGTTTCTGCTAACTAGACAAACCCAGAGTCCTCAGCCACCCCTCACAGATCATTCCTTCCAGCCCGTTCACCAGCTCTGTTGCCCTCCTCTGGACGCATTCAAGAATCTTAATTCCTTTAAATCGCGGGGCCCAGAGCTGTGCACTGTAGTCAAGGTGAGGCCATAGGGATGCTGAATGCAGCAGGTCAAACACCTCTTTGGACTGGCGGGTTACGCTGTGTTGGATGCACCCCAGGGTCCAGGCTGCCCTCCTGGCTGCCAGGGCACGCTGCTGACTCATACTGAGCCTGGTGTTGACCAGCACCCCCAGCTCCCTTCCTGCAGGGCGCTCACCTGTCACTTGTCTCCCAGTTAATACCTGTGCCTGGTGTTACTCTGTCCCAGGTGCAGAATCAATCATTTGGACTTGTTATATTTCATGCTGTTGTTATATTTCATGTTATATTTCATGCCCAGTGCTCCAATCTATCTACATTGGAGACGCGAGTCTGGTGCTCTCCATTCCCTGTTAGTTCACTTGACTATTCCTGCATATCTGTATCATTTTCCAGCTGTCCCTACTGATTATGCAAGTTTTTTCAGATTATTTCTGCATTTTCACCTCTCTTCTGCCTTATAGCATAACTGTAGTACTACTTTTTTAGCGTAAGCACCCTATCTGTTCCTTCACCCAGACCGCTAGCAAAACCGGACTAGAATAGAGGGAAGACAAAACTCTGCAGAGCTGCATAAATATATCTTCCCCTTTTGTCAAGAAACTGCTGAAAAGTATTTCTTGAGCACGATTTTGCTTGCAGGTTAGGGTTCTTTCATCTAAACTATGGTTCTGTAGCTGGCTTGCAAATATCATGTTAAACATTGTGAAAAGCCTTACTAAGAACCAAGGTATAAAATATTCACAGCTCCCATTCTACCCACAAATGCCATTATCCTGCTGTAAAGAGAGTTACTTGGATCTGCCAAGAACAAGTTACACTAGAGGAGAGTTGGTGGCAACTCATCTCATTATAATTTTCCAGTTACTTATGAATAGGTTGCTGAATTATTTGTCCCAGAGTTTTTCTGGGTATTAAAAAGTTATGCTGAACGTAGCTCCCTTGCTTCTCGTCTCACCCTTGCTCCCCCTAAAGAAAGGGGGGCAGGAGGGAGGGAAGCGATAATGATGTTGTCAGTTTATGGCACTGCATCCATCCTTTGTGAATTCCCAGAGATGGCTGCTGCTGGCTCTGAGACCTTTTAACCAGTGCTTTTTCAGGCAAAGAATGAAGTTCAGCAGGTCCGGAAGAGGTAAAAATATCTTATTTATCTAAGTATCTTATTTACCTCTCGCTGAGGCAGCGGGTTTATTGCTGGTATTAACTTTGCTAATCTCTCCTTTTTGCTGACTTTTCTACTGGAGATTGAAAGGTAACACTCTAGTCTATACCTTGCTTAATTAGAAAACCTGAACCTTCTACAAGACTTTTTATCTTTAATAAAATGTAGCGATGGCAAATATTTCCTGAAGTTCAATTAGAAGTTCAGTTTACAAAAATTCAATACCACTCGTAACTGCAAATGTTTCAGGCATGCAAAGGAATGGATAAATTGTCTATTTTATTTCCTTTAAATCCTGGTTAACCTCTCACTTCTGCTAAATTACAATGAAAGCAGAGACATGTAGAATGAGAGTAACCTCAGAATATCAATATAAATTGACTGAAATATGTTGCTGAGGATGCAACTTGCATGTTAAAATCAACACTTCGGTTCTGATACAGAACTTGAAAGTGGGAGATTAATTCAATAATGGTCATGAACTTTCATCTTTTTAAACTGTTATTAAATTTACTGTTATACGATTTTATGTAAATCATTATTAATTATATCCGGCACTGAAAATACTGCTATGTAGATACTATTTCAATAGTAATTAACACAGGAAAAACAAAATGATGGCTTTTCTTGTCATAGTTGCACTGGAAAAGGGGAACTGACGCCTTTAAACCTGAGGGGAAAAGTCAGCCCTACATAAAACAAGCTTTTTGATCCAGCAACTTCTAAAAGGCAATTTGCACTTGATCTGACTCACATATTAAATAGATACAAAGACTAATCGCTTTTTAAAGTCTTAGTTTTGAAAGAACTAACATTCCCAGACTAAATCAAAATGCACTTTTAGAAATATTCAAGTTGAAAATGCCATTATTTCTAATATTTTAGGCCATGGTACCCTCCTTTCCTCTGTTTCACCAAGATACTTGCTTGCAGGTCCAAGTGAAAGGTTTAACTCAGTTGCTGGGACATTTTTTTAGCGTTAATTCATAAAGGAATTTAAGCCCATGCTCAATTCTCATTTAAATCAATGAAGGTTGAGTGCTTTGATTCAGGGTAGCTCTGTGTTTACCTCCTTTCCCTAGTCACTCTCAGACTTCAATAATAAAAGAACCCTAGAAGTAACTATTACATATTTAAAAGAAATGGAGAAAACAGGCTATATAAACAGCTGTATAAACACTTCATCTTTTTCTCTGAAGATGTGGAGAGATTAGAGTTAGCAGCAGCCAAAAACAGTAAAACAGTCGAGGGGAGGAGAAAGAGCGGCTCCTGTTCCTCACTGTGTGAGGTGTGATACAAACCAGTGATGGATGGATTGCTGCCGTCACATGCTTTATAAGGTAGCAGGTGAGAGGACTGCAGAGCTCTGCTGGGGCACCTACAGGGCCTCTGTATCCATCTGGATGGGAATCAGCTACCAAATACCGTCCCCAGAAAACAAACAAAATGTTATCCTGCAACACTACATTAGCCCTCCACTTATTATGTCAAGAGGCAAAACCAGTAAGGCATGACAAACTGCAGCGCTTTAAGGAGAGTTGCAGTAGGAGGAGATACTGAAAGTCAAGGTTAGGAAAGCAGAGTAAAAACTTTTGAGGACACTTCACATATTCATTGAAGCTGGAAGGCTGCGGCTGCTCTACTTGCAGCTCTTGTCAAAACTACAGCGACTGCAGGGAGCTCAGAATTGGAGTTGAAGGCCCCAGTTGAGGAGAGCACTCAGCCAAATCCTTAAGTGTTTTGTTGACGAGGACTAGACTGAAGGATGTGCTTAATGTGCAGGTGCCAGCGCTCATAGAAGCCAAATTGAAAATGCATAACCCACAAGGACCACAGCGCAAAGTTTCACATTTGCTTCCTGACAGCAGTTCTGCTGGTAGAGCCTTCCTGCACGTGGTTTGCAGAAAGGCAACGCAAGCAGTGGTGTGATGGTGCCAGGAACAACGGTGTATTATTTAAATAAATTCATAAAGCTACTTATTATTTGCTGTGCCTGCAACCCCAATCAAGAGATATTCAATGGAATACTGGCATCGTGTGGCAAGACAAAAATGTTGTAAATTGACTCATCCCTTTTTATCCTTGGACTAATACAGAGCGTGCTGTAGGACAAGAAAGTAATCCGTGTCCTCAGTTTATAGACTTTGATCATGAGGAACAGATAGTTAGAAAAGGTCCTATTGGATGTAAGAGACTTAGAAGGGAAGTTGACATTAACGATGCCTTAGAAGCACAAAAGCATGTGGGCCACCTTAGCCTACGTAAAACTCTTTCAGATTCCTTATCTTCTGTATGACAGGGATTGACCAAAGGGAAAAACCAAGGAGGTGTGCCTTTAGGATGCTTGACATGCACAGACAATAAGTGTAAGCAGTGCCCACCTTCTTAATAACGCAACATTTCAACTAGGGCTTCTAAACAGTCACTTCTCTGTAGCCCAATGACTAAATAAAATACAGAAAGGGTCCCGGGAGCTGCAGCTACAGGAATGCCCTCACTGCCATTTGAATACCTACACCACTGCATTGCAGTCAACCACCCTGATGTCTCCTTGCTTCTCTTCTCTCTCTCTTACACACACAGAGACAATGAATCTTACCGTCAGCGTTGGCCCAGCTTCAACAAGAGAGGTGCTCTGACCCCAGACCTTGTATTGCTTGGGGTGTTAAGCCACACTCCTGGAAAGAAGGGAATTGTCTAGAACTGAAAAAGTAAAATCAAATGGAGTCCAACCTACCCACGGTGAGGACTCCAGCCATTAGTTTGTTATTTGCATCATACTACACTTATTCCAGCACCATGCATCGGAAGACTGAAAAGGACTTTTGTAATGGAAATGCAAGATTAAGAGGCAATTTTTAGCCTCCCCATTTGCAATATGAAGCTTTTCCAACTAAGTACCAGGATTATCAAGTTCCTTGAAGGAATTACTTTCAAGAAAGTAGCTGCCAGTAGAAGAAATCTAATAAGATAGTGCCTTAACTTGGAAGATAAATGATGCCTTTCTACACCTTAAGGGCAGTACAAGTGTTTTGAATTTGTATTTTTGTACCCATTAATTTATCTTAGATCAAAGAAGTCAGCTAGTGATATGCCCTTTGGTGCTATGTAATCATTTCTGTATCTTTCTACTATTACATATGATGCTATACTTAGAAAAAAATACATTACATACCCCACTGATGCTATGAACCTGGTGAGCCCTGATAAGGAGTATTATTGTTTCCTGGTTTTGTCTTGGAAAGAATGAAAAGCCATTTCACATTCCTTTCTTGAAGGAACACATTTACTTCAAACTTTGAAAATATCTACCAGTTCAGAAAGAAATACATTCACTTCTGGCCACCTTCTTTAGATCTGTGATGAGGCGATAAGGCAGAGACATACAAGTTAATACATTATTTGATTGCAGTTAGGTCAGCATTAATTTTTCAAAACTCTTGTTCAGCATGAGTACAGCTTCAGCCTTCACAGCATGATGACAGTAAGGCAGCGATATAAACTCCCAGCAACTTATCTTTCAAGGATTACCTGTGAGAAACTACGCTGAACCAAGAGATCAGTATATAGTTCCAAATATCATCTCTCAGTTTTCAAATTTGGGTTGAGCATGGTTCTATTATTTCTACAGCTCAGACCTTCACAGTAATCTCCAAAGAGCAAGCCTGCCAAATTACACACTATTACAAGGCAGCGCTGCTGAGCTAAAGATACATGAATAGTAAGGATGCAAAATAAAGTTGCCAAAGAGGCGTGGACTTCTTAGTGGTCACTATGTTGTCAGTCTCCTACATAACAAATATAAATAGACCTCAAAAAAGTATGCCTTAGGGCCCCTTATGAGGCGGGAGCATTTTTCATTCTCCCCCGGCATTTTGTAATCTGAGGAGCTAAATCTGAGTCATTTGAGTTAAAACAGACATGGTTCTGTTAGAGGCTGACAGCCTCTTTCTTACGTTCCCAGGAAATATATCGTCATAATGTCCAATCTTTCCTCTTCCAAACGAAAGGTTTTTCGCTTTGCCTTTTAATGCGGAGACAACTCCTGTTTCACAGTAAGGTTTTAAAGGCCTTCAAAGGAACAAAACCCACGTGTGAAACTTCATTACTGGTACAAAACTGAACTGCTCTGAGATGGGCTATTGGCTGCAGTTACTGTATTGAATCAAGCTAGTCTCGTGTGAGAAAATGAAGGTAAGTACTGCCAAGAAAAAGGAAATGTGAACTGTGCTTTAGCTGTTTGGTCTCTGTTTAAAAGCAAACAACAGGGTTGGGGGGCTAGGTACAACAGAAAAGTGGTAAGGGTGGCTATAAAACACAGTTCGAAAAGGTACATCTTCAACAACCTCAACCACCTTCAAAAGAAGATATGAAAGACAGAAAATCAAATCAGATGCTTATCTTTATCTAGGTGCTCACCAGCCTGCCTGAACGAGCCTGCCCAGGGTACTTCTGCACCTGGTTCAGGTTTGCCTCAGCTGCTGCTGTCACCAGCACTAATTACAGGGATGTTTGTTTTGCTCGTACTCAGCAAAACCATGATGAAGTGTATGTCTCTGCAACTGCAGTTGCTCATGTTTTGCTACAGTGAAATTAACAGTGTGCTTCAGCTGCTGTGAACGGCACGATGCTTTTACCACAATAAGTTTCCGATTAGACGGTCATGCATGATTAGCAAGGGTAAAGTCTGAAATATGGGACAGGGAAGACAGAGCAGACACTTCCTTGGGAGGTGTATTTGTGTCACTTTGTGTGGATAATTATATCCTTAGTGTTTACACAACCACCTAGTTTATCTCTACAGCTTTTATCAAACCTTTCATCTCAACACTACTCACTTTCCTGCCTAACCCATACTTCTTCCCCTCTGTAAGGTCAAATGAGGACAAGGACATTGCAGGGCAGCTACTTGATTTGCCTGTGGCAATGTCCCCAATGTCATTTGAGAAAGAGCCTGGTTCTTAACATGCCAAAAGTAGGTTTTTTGTCTCCCTTTTCTGGAGGATCTGGAGATGGGCCAAAGATTTGTAGAGATTCTGCTATAAGGTGGCACAGCTCTGTGTGCTGTTATCAGAAAAGTAGCTTCCTGCAGCTGCTAACACATCCATTTGTAAAAAAAAAAAAAAAAAAAAAAAAAGTTCTTGCTTTCAGCTAAACCATACTGCATTGTACAGTAGAAGTAAAGACGAGCCTGGATGGACTTGTGTGGAAGAAGAAGAAAAAATGGAAGGAGTATTTATAGAAGGTGATTAAACTTTTTTTTTCTTCCAAACACAAGAAAATAAGATAAATTTACTTTTTTGTTAGAGCTAGGTCAGGGTACAATTCAGACACTTCTCCCTGCTCAGCCTGCACCAGCACGCTGAGCTCTGGGCTGAATTAACCAGGGCTCGAGCCAGAGGCTGCAGAAGGCAGGGATGGAGCCTGGCTGCTGCTGATGCAGCGGGATGCAGCTGCTTGTGCTAACGCCACTGCATGAGTCCTCACTGAGCACTGAGATACTCTCGTGTGGGCAAAGCTCAACCATTTGATACCGAGGTTAGCTCCAGCTATAGAGTTGACTGAAGTGGTAATAGGGCGAGGCATTGCTACAGATCAGAAACTAATCAATGGAAACCAGGAAACACAGCAGGAACAAGTGGACAGTATTTAATGTGGCAATGATTGGGAGTGAGCTAAAGAGATCTGTACTGCTGTTGAATAGGCGCATCCCTTCAAATTACCAAATTATCAGGGTACACAAGACATGAAGAATTACAAAGGAGTGGAAAAGGTGGCATGTCCTTGCTAGAAAGCCAACAAAGACCTGGTAGATGTGATTTTCAGACATTAAAACCTCTAGTGGAACTGTGGTGGTAAATTTTCCTTTTTCGCCTCAGGGCTGGGATTTTAGAGAATGTAACCAGAACGCAAGCTTATACATAGTTTAGCTACAGATAATTATTTTTTTTTATCAGTTCCAGCTCTAGCAGAAACATTTCAAAACACACCCACAAGGAAATGCTCTGAGCAGTAAGAATCGAGGCTGTCGTTCAAAAAGTCTCTCAACGCCAGCTCTGCCGAGTATCTTCACAAGACAGGGAAAAAACACCATGGGAACTGCTAAGGACAGAGTGTTAGGAAAGACAAAAACCTTCGTAAGAAGGTAGAGCAGATGGATGGACTTTAAAGCATTCTTCCTTTCCCACTGCTAAGAAATATGATAACATTTTTTAGAAAAAAAATAAAAATCACTTGTCTCTCTCTCCCCAAGGTTTTACTATTTTTCTACAGAATAAATAAATCTTACTGACTTCTACAGTCATTTTTTTCCTGCAGTAGGCAAAAGGGATCTCCCAGCTTAACTTCCCCCTGTCACATCTGCCTGACATCATTTGAAGAGAGGAGTCTGTAAAGGCTAACACCTCTGTTTTTAACCACAGCTACAACAGACACACAGAGTCATCTGTTCCCACATCGCTTTGGGTATGCTGTGATCCAGGTCTCCAAGGGCAGTCTGGACATTTGCCTTGCTGTCCAGAAAAGGAAATTATTTTCACAAATAGTTTTGGTGAAGACAAAAAGAGTGGTAGACATGCATTGATGAAAAATGGTTAGAAGGGATATTTTGAATCATGATAGCTCTCAGCTAGATAGAAACTTGCTGGCTTCTTCTGAGCAAATTATAAAAATCATCATAAAATACATCTGGTTGGAAGAGAGCCTTAGAAGCGCCTAGTGTAACCTCTAGGTGAAATCATGGCTAACTTCAGTGTTTGATGAGGCTATTCAAGGCCTCTTTGAGTTCAGAAAATTTCTAGGGGTGGAAGCATCACAGTGTCCCTGACCAACATGCTCCTGTGTTTAGCCAAACTCTCTGTGATTTTTTTTTTCTCTTTATATTTAGTTGGAATTTGGCTGTCTTTTGTCCTTTCTTTATGAACCTCTAAGGAAGGCTTGGATCCCCCAGGCCCTTTTCTGCAGAGCTAGTCCCCAACAAGCCAGTTCCCAGCCTGCACTGTTGCATGGGGTTGTTCAGTCCCAAGAGAAGAACTTTACATTTGTCTCTGCTGAGCACTGCGATGCTCCCACTGACCAGTTCCTTCTTTTTGTTCAGTTCCCTCTGAATCACAGCTCTGTCCTTCAGCACCTTGAACTCTTATGTTTTACACTCTGGTGTCATGCATCAAACGGATGAGGGTGTGCTCCTTGCTGTTGCTCAAGTCACTAATAAAGATCTTAAACAGTGCAACCTCCAGGATTGACCTTTAAGGAATATTACTCCTATCAACTATCCATTAGATTTTAATCCCTTGACCAGTACTTTGAGCCCAATGGTCCAAGAAGTTTTTCCACACAATTTGTAGTCCACTTGTCCAGTCCACATCTCCTCAGTTTGGCTGCAGAGAAGCTGTGGGAGACTATCAAAGTCCTGCTAAAGCACAGTAAAATGACATTCACTGCTCTCTCCTCATCCACTGTCATCCGTAATTAAATGACTAGTATAACGAGGTTGGTTACATATAAATTTGGTAGACCTACTTGGTAGATCTGATCTGGCATTTCCCAGTTGTCCTGTCGTCCATTTGCCTGGAAATGGCTTTCAGAAGGATTTGCTCCACAATCTTCCCATGGACTAGTGTGAGAATGAACGTTCTGTGATTCCCTGGACTCCCGCTTTCCCTTTTTGAAAGCGGATGTAACATTTGCCTTTTTTTGAGGCGCTGGGGTCATCTTCTGATTGCCATGATAGAAACTGGTGTTCTTGATGGCTGCTCTATCAGCACTCATAGAGACATCCTATCTGGTCATCTCTGACTAACAGAAGAGATCTGGCTACAAGTGTTGTTGCTATGCTTATTACAGTTTTTTCTGACTCCACTGAAATTTCATAATAGTTTTCGGGATCTGGAACAGAAGCTTGCAAAATCTATCACTAGAGGAACAAAAAAAATATTCCTGACTGGTATGTCAGACGCTGAACTGAAAACTATTTTATGCATCCAGAGCCAGCCCCAGTATTGATTAACATCAAATGGTCCTGAGGAAATCTGATTCTCAGTCTTCAATCTGTTGTTTTCCTTTCACACATCATAAATATCAAATTTAGGAAACTGAGTACATAGAAGTGGGACACAAATGACAATAAGACTTGCTCTAGAGACATACAGCAGCAGATACACAAACTGGAAACCTAGGTAAAACAACAAAGGTTGCAGGAAAGCAATTTAAATCATCCACCAACACTTTACATTGAGCAAGGAACATGCAGTGGTGAAAAATATACAAAAAGCAGGAATGTACAAGGCCAGGTATTGGTAAAGAGTTACCAGTTTGTAAACAAGTGATCTGCTTCTACCTACCCAGAACTGGGTGCAAAGGTGAAGTGGGAAATCTGTCCTGACCATTTCTTTACTCCTTTCTTTTTAAAGAACATATTTAATCTCTTCAACACTATATTGACAAATTTTTTCCAGTGAGCACATACTAATTCTGAAGAAAATAGCAAGTAAATTGGAGAAAAAAAAAAAATATCTTATTTTGTGAAGTGACACTGAGTCTTTGTCCAATTTGTGATCTTAACAGTTTGTTGGGCAGTGACTCTTGTGTGACATACGGTAGGAAATTTGTTTGAGCTATGTAGTCTGTGTATCTAAGCACCCCTTTTGATACTGGCTTTTTTTGTGGTACTTTTTCCTGTTTAAGAAACAAAGGAGTAACCTGGAGACTAATTTAATGTTGCTATAGGTGGTAACTTAGGACCTAATAAGTAAAACTTCTGTTTTCCTTATAGCACACAGAAAGTTCAGTTTCTCGAGGGGACTGTGGAAGAGTTATGGAGGACCGTACCTCTTGCTAGCTGAGGGAAACTCTCCCTTTGTGATGGGATTTTCCAAATCTACAGTCTTTCAGGTCAAGAAAAGGCTTCCCCATCCCTGTGCACAAGCCAGCAAGGCTGCTGCCAGCACATACAAGCTTTCTGAGGACAAGCGTGCGAAGAGCCTGTCTTAGCAGACCAACCTGACACACAAAGAGACACAACCTCTGCTCAGGCACCGGGTATGAAGGGGCAGCTATCAGGCACTGAAGAGCAACCTCAGCCTTTCCGCTCTGTGTTAGCCAGAGATCATTACCCAGTAACACAAGCTAATTCATTTTCCTGACTTTAAAAAAAGTCATCCAGATTCCCTTTTGTTTTGAAGCAGGATGATGTCAGCACAGTCTAAACAAGCCAGTTATTAAAATTTTCTTTAAACAGCAGAGGAATTCAGCTATTGTGGAAACAATAACTCAGAAGTTAGAGAAGACAATGAGCTTGATAGGAGGGAAGCCCAAATGAAATCAACACTCAGTTCAGTCTTGTGAAAAGACAAATACATCATTGAGCTAAGCAGATCCAGGCTTAACAGATGTCAGCCTTCTGCCTCTGATGGGAATTGCATACTTAAAGGTCTGACTTGGGTCCAGAGCATCTGTCAAACATGGGTGCAACAAACCTAGCAGGCACAGAATGACTGAGCCACAGAGCAGACAGCTCAAAACACCTTGGTCACCCCAGCACTTTGAGGTCACGCACAAAAGGACATTCAATACTTTTTCCTCTCTCTTTATGGCTTGCTACAGAATAACCAAAATTGCTTTATAACATAGCACCCGAAATAGCTTTGGAGGCTGATTAAATGCTTTATTACTGTGTCAGCTATTAATTTAACTTGGGGTAAGCCATAGCTTTATATGTTTCAAATCAATAGAGATTATCTCTTAAATAACCTTTAAGGAGATGAGCAAGGAATGCAGCACTTGACTGAATGGTGTACATAAACCTCCCAGAAAACAGTTTTATCCCTTATTAACCTAGAAAAATCAGGACAGGCTTTCAAGGTATGTAGGGATGAGCCTTTTTAACCAGAAGGGGAGCACTGTTTATCTGAGGGCATTTTATTACGAGCCATACAGTGATAACTGACACCACCCCAGTGACTTCAAGAAAGGACACAGAAACTGAACATCACAAAAGCAAAGGCATCCAGAACGGCACCCTTCTCCCTTCACCCCCACCACTCAACAGCTGCACTTTGTGCACAGCCTTTCATGCAAAAGCAGCTGTAGAGACCAGTGAAGGAGGTCTGGGGAAAGAAAAGGGACAGAGAACAAAGCCACCGCTAGACTGGATCCCCTCAAGATAAAGAACATTTGGAAGGAAATGGAATGGAAGGAGGGGTTGCAAGGGTCTGTCCCAGGCCTGTAGCCTTTGTGGTGCCCACACGGGATATCTGAAGCTGTTGCTCAGGTAATCAGAGTCTTGCAAGTTCAATGAACTAACATACACCTCCTTCCCCCCAAAACAGCCCAGCAGTAGCTGTTTAAAAAAATGCAATTCCAAGGAGGAAATAAGCCAGATTAATTATTATACTTTCATGATAGTGCATAACATGTACTGTTCCAATATTTTCTCCAATTCTCTTGTGATTCCATGATGTTAGTGCTGCAGTTTTACAAGTTTCAAACAAGCAGCTATTTCAATACAATAGTATGTAAGAGAACCTGTCTTCTCATCTTCTCACTCTCTTCATCTTTTTCTACTTGGATCCATTCTTGGCTTCTCATTCCCTACTCTAAATTCCCCATGAGGTCTTTATAAAGCCACAGGATAACAGTTACAAGTTCTAATTTTTGGAGGGAAGTAACAAAAAAACCCCAAACCAAATGATCTTGACCAAATGGCAAAAAGGACTTGAAAAGATGTATAAAATGTCACAGGAATAATTTGTTTAGGGAAAAAAAACCACAACTCAACTACATGAACATGACTGGTAAGGAAAATATATAGCAAGACCTGAAGCTTCTTTTACTACAGGAAAGACGACCCAGGCAGGACAGTTTCTGAAGGTTGTGCAAAGTACAAAGGAACAATTTGATCCTTCTGTTCATGTCAGCCAGACAAGAAGTATTGGCTTAATGTGCAGCAATAACAATTTGAGTTAAATATTACGATGAACTTTATATTGCTAAGAAGAGCAAAACATGATAGCAGGTAACCTAAGGGGCTGGTGCAGTCTCCATAAGAAATAAGAAAGGACCTGCTTTGGGCTGTGGCATCGGCTGGGTAACCACCCCCTCCTGCCCTGGCCCGTTCCAGACTGCTTTGTCACTCCAGAGGTGCTCTAACTACCCGAAAGGACAAATTTCTCCTTAGCAATACAGCACAGAAATGGAAACTATTCCAAGTGGAATATGAAAGAAGCCCCCCAAAAGCAGAATATTCTGAGAGCATCAGCAAAGTGACTGAATCGGGGATAGAAGAGTAAAATTATAATAATAAAAGGTACTTTTATATATTTACCTAAATGATTGCCAGGTTTGAGGGGGAGCTGCTTCAAAGGTCAGTATTTCTAAAAGTGGTGAAGAAGCACATTTGTCATAACCGTCATTTCATCCACTGCTTCTGTGGGCAGTAGTAAAGACCTTAATGAAGAATCCCAAATAATTTTAATTTTCATTGTCAAAGATGCCTCAGACATGTACAGCTTTCAAAATTTCAGAATCTGTTCATACCCGATTTGCAGACAAAGCCACACTATTAGAAAGTGGGAAAGGAGGAGCAGCCTGAATAAATGAGAGAATGGACAAAAGTGGTGGGAGTCACAACTTAGGAGTGTTCAGTGAGAAGTATGTCACACTGCAAGGCTTAACATACCCTGCCTCTGTGCATGCATGCACGCACATGAACGCAACGCTTGGGGCATGCAGGGAAAGGCCTTTAACAATTTTTTTTAATTATTTTGTGTTAATATAATAGCTATGACATATAGGTAGCAGCCCACGAATGATTCATCTTGTTTCTAGTTATTGTTCAACTTCAATCATATATCTTGCTATTATTTAACATAATATTTGCTAATAGTTAGTGGCCAGTTCTTTTGTTTTCCGATCACAGGCCACATCATCTACTTCAGCTCCTCAGCACACTAGAACAGTCTGATGCTTTTTATTGATTTGGAGTGGTGGAAGAGCATGAACACTAAACAAGGTGAAGTATTGGAATGAAAATTTTCAGTAGCATAGACCCAAAAAGCTATGTGCAGAAGGAACTATTCTGATTTTCCCTACTTATCTGAGAAACTAATGTGAGGAGTCCACTTCTGTTCCAGCATGAGAGCTTTGGCAACCTTCAATACTTTAAGAAGATCGTTTGGCAGCATGACTAATATAGACTTTCTTCTGCCTTTCACCATCAAATACAAGCTATTTTCCACTTATTACTCTCCCCTCATTGCTCTTCTAAAATCTGTTTTCAAATAAAAATGTGTCATTTATTCTTAGTGAACTAAGAACTCAAACATGCAAGTTATTTCAGCAAAAAGAAGCCTACCACAAAAATCATGTTTGTGAGAGAGTTACATTTTTGAGATACTAACAGTTTATCTTGCCACATCAAATTTTTATGAGAAGTGAATATTCAGTTATCACAAGGCCGTTAGGATGCACCAGAAATCTGCCAATAAGTAAACCCAACCCAGGTTCCCACCCACACAGGCAAAAATCCCTTACAGATAACAAAGGCAAGCATCTCAGGTGGAATCCATTTTACCTAATTTAGACATTCAAATTAGTGGTTATGTAAGACTATGCCAGCAGTTCCATCCTTTGCAGTCAGTGGAAAGAAATAACAAGTGAAAACACATGTCAACCACACTAGACAAATTGCTCTTTAGAGGTGCTCGTTACCTAGTCATCTAGAAAACCCAGGCTGACCAGAAAACTAAATATGTTGTTGTCTCAAGCTATGAATGCCAGCCATAAAGGAGAAGACCACCACTGAGCAATGCTCTAATTATCGAGATCTTTTGTCTCTTGGTTGCATACTTGAGACTTCATCTTTATATCTGTGAGACCGGAGCTGCAAAGGAAAAGAGGTTTCAACAGCCTCCGTGGTTAGGATCTTGGAGGATATGTGGGACTGCACTAGAAATGGAGATTATTTCAGGCAATCAGATCTATTCTGGAGCTAGCAGCACTCAGTGAATGGCAAAATTGAGCCCTTGCTGTTGCACAGGGGCAGACACTTTCCCTTGCCTAGAGCCTGCTGCTTGTACGTGTTTGTTAAGTGACAGATATAAAAAAACAGTGTACCCTGAGGATGATGAATTTGTGCCAGAAGAAAAGAACTCGCACTTACAGAGCTACTAACAGAGCAAGGACAGAGTAACTGAGAGTCCCGCGAGGTCTGCCCCGGGCATTGCTCGTACCGAGAGGTGGCAGTCACCTCGCCAGCGCAGCACCCGGCCGTGCTGACCCCCATCAGAAACGTGGAGGGGCCTTTTCTCAAGGATACAACTTCTGATGCATGAGACAAGACATTCACCAGGGAGAAGACACTTTCTAAACTCATTCCTCCTCCTTCTCTTCAAAAAGGTCTGGGCAAGATGATAAGCAAGATCATCCTCCGAAGCCAGCCAGCCTCTGAAGTCCATGGGCTTCCAGCTGCCCGCCAGGCTGGTGAGGGCTGACATTTAGGACTGGTTGCTTCCACACACCAGACTGAGCCTTGTATGAGAGCTATTCACTGTCCCACAGGCAGACACAGGCTGGTCTTTTCCACTGTAACTTAAACACTGGTAAGCACTGACAATTTTGTGCATTTAACCTCACGTCCAGAACCCGCTGCCAGCTAAGCTGCACCACATCCCCAGAATTAACACGCACAAGATAAATTACGCTCGATCCCGGGGATGCTTCTAGAAATACTACCCAAAGTAATCCTCCAGACATACAGCAGCTTCAGCAGCTGCTATTTCAGCACTTGCTTCCCCAGCTCTGCAGTATCCTGCTGCCTCCTCTCCTCACTCCGGGCTTGCCCTGACCGTAATTTCCCGCTGCAGAAGGCTGACAAGCAGTAACAAGATTAGCGCCGTCTGATTGGAGTGTAACTACAGAGGCAAAGGATCATTTCACTTGTCAGTCGGCTGTAATTTAGAAACAAAGCCAGCAACGCGGTCCGCACCAAAACCCAAACAAACAACAATGCTCAACGGACAGTGCTCACACATTCTTTTCATACACTCTTTTGCTATTAAGCATATTCATTTATTATAAATTTACCAGTTAAAAGCTGGGCTTTCATACTGACCAAATGACATTCAAATTAAACAAGTTATCCCAGGAAAAAGATACCACACACACACTTATATCCAAATTATTGGTATGGGTTTTATAGCTTCTAAGAAACAAAATTTGTAAAGAAAGGATAAGAAAATAATTTTCAAAGCCTCAAAGTAAATCCTTAAGCTTTACATAGACACGATTTTATGAGTTACGAAATTTTAAATTTGAACAAGTGCTACTTCTGTGTCTAGATGACAACAGCAAGATGTTTACAATGTTTGTGTTAAAGCAGATGTTTTAACTGGTATTTGGGACAGACAGAAAACATCCTAAAGTTTGAGATTAAGATTCCATCAGAAATTGTAAGGCTTGATTATTTTGCTCTGTTTTGCAGAAATCAAATTCTCTCCTGATCTTTTCCTTCCTACTAAAAATATCAAGCATTTCCAGATTGTTACTTATTTTTTAAACAAAACATGAAGAAATCCACTGATGCCATCATAAAGCCAGCAGGAAAGGAGTTTCTCTGGCTGCTACAGGCAGTGCACGCTTAGATCAGAAGCCGAAGTCTAAAACAAAACCGTAAACCATTCTGAATGATAAGAATACCAAACTGCTGCAGTCCTACTGCAACATACAGATTATACTGTCCGTTTAACACAACTTTGCCTCTGATGCAGAAGCTCAGCTACAAGACCAATTGGTTATAAACCCCAACAATTGGAAGGTAACATAACTTCAGGAAAAATCAAGGCAGTTTGTCTCCAGCCAAGAAGCCCATCACGTCCCACCTCAAGCTGTGCTTACGAGATCCCTGCAAACAGAACGTAGCCCGGGGCATATCTGCATCCAAAGGGCCACGCTGACACCCGAAGCTTAGCAGCACAGGCCTGCTGTCCCCGCGGGGCTCAGCTCTTATAAATGGGGCTGTTAAGCCTGTCTGTCACCTACAGTGAAATGACTTCAGTACAACATAGGTACATTTTGAGTACCACAATTATGAGCAAGCACTGACTTGTAATACTTCTCAAGGATAGACAACAGTTGTAAGTTCTTCAGCTCAAAGTAGTCGCTATCATCTAGGAAGTCATTCGTCACCAATGAGATCGAATAACTTCCTATCTATCTCCTAAAAAATCTTTTTTTTATTTTTATTTTTTTACATTCAGAGATTTCATCCATTTGATTTATTAATTCATTATACTGAAGTAAGCACTTGTTTATGCTGAACAAAGATGACAGAATACAATTTTTATCTAATAATGTTAAAGGTCGTAAACATGTTTTTGAAACTGAAATGGTTGCTAAACATTTATAGTGAGAAAAATCCCTTTAAATCAATGTTGCTTTTTTAGTACATTGCATTTTTTATTTTATTTATTTTTTTAAAGAAAGAATAGTCCACATAGTAAAGCTCAGAAGATTTTTAGGAACAGTTAGAGAAATACTCATCATAAGGTATCTGCTGAGCTTGCACCAGTGGGATCAGATGACTCTTGGGGAATCCTTTCAATACTTTTTATGAATGCACTTCAGCATTTGACACATTAGAAAAAAATGTTGTACCCTTATAAAGGATGTAGTAAGATGACTATAATCAATAAGACTATATTGAATCAACATAGGCCAGAATATTACAAGACAATGAAACCAAGAAACATGGTCTATTAAAAAAAAAAAAAAAAAAGTTGGACTAACAGCATGGGGAGATGAATTAATAAAATTATTTTGCTTTTTCTTTCAGGAAGAGTGGACTGATTGAGATGGTGTAAATTCCTTTAAATATGTCAGAAAGCAAGAGGGGGAAAACAAGACGAGTAAACAAATCCCGCAGATTTTCTAGGAAGCAACTACAAGCTTTATAATATAAATGTACGTAGCTTGTCATACTCTGTTTCTTTTCAGTTGTGCTTAAATTCACACGGAATTTAACCTGTGGATGCATCCTTTCATGAAAGATTCAGACTACTTTAGTGTATTTCCCTGAATCCCTGCCAGATCTTCTCAATCTCATCTCAGGTGAAAAAACCATATACCAGTACTACTTCTGGTCCACATGCTGATCACGTCTATAACACAAATTTCAATTAGATGAATTATGAACTAACCTTTAGTCAGCTTCTCTTTGTTTGGGAATCAGAGCTTTGATCTTGGACAGTAGATAATGGAAACAAAAAAATCCAATACTGATTTCTTTACAGTTTTTTTTAAATGTTTACAATCTTACTGGAGAAAAAAAAAAAGGTATTTCTTCAAAATGACCCACTGGCTATGGCTTTGAGCAGAGACACAAGACATCCTGAGAATCTTCTACAAGCCAAGATGCTTTAGAATCACAAGTCTTGGGCCATGGTTTTGAAAATTTTGTTCAGAGCTTTTTGATGAACAATGTTAAAGCTGATGCACTAATCACCAATCTGACAATAAATGTAAACAATCTTCATGTTTAGATACAGCTAGAAATGATGCATCCCCATATGATACTTTCAATGACATCTTGCAATAGTTGAGCACAACTTGCAACATGAAAACACCACTGTATTGTCATTTATCCCCTCTCGCTTGTGTCAGATTAACAGTAACATATTTTAAAATAGTCTCATAGTAACTAGTTGACAGGAGCTTAAGAGAAAGAGTCCAACTATCTCTTTTATTCAGGATCAGAATAAAATACGTTACTTGTAAGTTCTTAGATAAGAAAATTGGGATCAGAATGAGTAACTGACAATTAATAAAGCAAAAAATAGGCTAACCAAGCTGATAGAAAAACGTTATGAGGGAGGGAAAGTGGAAACATGTCCCAGTGACAGTCCACATAAACACTAACTGGTTTGATCAAGACCCTGAGGTGCTCTCTGCCATGTGTAAGGCCAATTATCCTTACATCTCCCTAACCATTATTTCACTACTCTTGATGTCAGAACACTAAATATCTGTGCAAGCCTCATGTTTTTCAAGACTTGTTGGATGCTTTTTGCTCCACGGAACTCTTTGTAGCGTGTATAAACTCCGTGTGCAAGAAAGCTTTAGCAGTTACCAGTACACGCTAGTGGGAACTGGAGTCTACCTGCTGCTATACAATATATGTTCATCTTCTTCCTTACAAACAGACAGTCAGAACAATCTTCACTTTGTAGCATAGTACCTTTGATGATTTTGGATGACAAACATTACCAAATGAGGTATTTCAATATTACATTGATTCCTTCATTTAAAAGGATACCGAGTCGGTGCAAGTCACGGTACCATCTGGCCCATAGATAACAAGCCTTAGAATATAACGTACAAATCTGCACAACAGTACGGTGTATGTGTGCATATAAAGTGAACACAAATAACTTTTTAATGTACTATTTTTAATAAGCTGCCTTCTTTTTGTCTGGGTTGCTCCAGCTGAAAACCCTAACAATGAGAAAACACTTCTAATACTTTTGTATGTATCTATGACAAAGGCTTACATTCAATATTAAACACATCCCTTGATGCTATTTTTATTTTATTCTCTCTTTCCTCTTGATAATATACGTACCGAGTTACAGGGAAAATGAGACTTAAGTTAAAAAAATAACCTAATCTATAGCTCTGCTGCCCAGAAGCTCCCACTTGTAACCATGTATCTCCTTTTTATTAAATATTCTTTAATTCCTCTTTAAAAAAAAAAAAAAAAAAAACAAACAAACAACTGCTGATCTTATTCTAGCTTGATTATAATGTGTTGTCTGAAAATGCTGACTTGTATGTTAGAGATTGAACTGTCAGAGACAGGGCATAGCTGGTGTTTTCTCACTTTAATCAAGGAGGTGCCTACTCCATTTCCAAAGCAAAAATTTATGTCCCAAAAAACCTGAAGTGCTTGCATTTTAATTAGCACTGTGTAACACTTATACTCATATTCACAACAGGATAATTCTGAATTCATCAAGTAAATTAGTCTTTTTGCTAGTGTCCGTTCTTGCCATATAAATATCGACTTGCCTGTTAGTTGATTTTATTTTTTTAGAGAAGTGGTATTGTGCAAAGAATATAATTATTTTCTTCTATTCAACCTGTCTCTAGTAATGTGAATAACCAGTGAAAACTGATCATACTCAGTACGGGAAACACAGATTGTATTTCATTTGCCCGGACTCCTTGTAGCAGCACAGTGCAGGTGCTCCTTCAGTTACCCAGCTGTGGCTGTCGCACGGTCAGATGCTGCTTGTTTGGTATCATCAGTATTGACGCACACAGCTGGTATTCCTATTCTGTAATGCATCTTTTTGATGTACGCCATATGCCAATTAACAACTGGTAAACTACTTTATTATCGTCAATCTGTATTCGCCATTTTGACTTAATCTTTTAATATTATACATTCCCAAAGAGACTTTGGGTTAACAGAGCTGGTCTGCTGTGATTACATCTGATGGACCCTGCCAAAAAGGGTGACTGCCTTAGCTACCATGATAACCACTGTGGTGTCAGACAATGAATTTCTTACTCCTTTCAGTTTGAAAAAGTTTCAAAGGTGCCCCTCTGCCTTGTCTACTGTAACCTCTAAACTGGTGGTTAAGATAATCGCCTTAAGGACGACAGCCAGGAATACAGGGGCTAAAAAGAATATTGAACCCACGACTTTTTTCTTCGAATATTCAACTTTCTGGATGTCAATAAGTAGTAGGCAATACCACCAAATGCCTACCTTTTAAAAGAAAAGGATAAGCCTTGCGTTGCTGTTAATGCATAACACAGACATGCCCTGAAAAGACGGCTACACACAGGGTAACCAGACCAGAGAGAAGGGCCTCTGCACGGGTGTGTGTAAGGAGCCTGCTCTGGAACGTTAAGACAGGATGATTTCAACACACAGCCCTCTTCCCAACCCTTCTGGATAGCTGGTTTTAAACCACCCCTCGCTCAGCACTTCAGCCATTTGGATCTCATCTGACACGCCAGACGGTCCTCACACAATGATGGTTACGACTGTGTACCTAACTGTGCTTCAGGTTCCTTTGTGAGGAGCAAAATCCAAATTACAGCATTACAGTATCTCAATATAGCCCATCAATATTTAAGTTCTTTATTGGGTCTGTTCCTGATTTAGAGACATCTGGCTTAAAGGGAGATGATTCTACTTCTGGTATAATGCTATCGACTTCCAGAGAGCAGCTGTTCCATTTTATTCCAGTCATCTCCAATTTTTTCCTAAATAGATATCTAATTCCTAGATCCTTTTGTCATCTCATCTCAGATGCTGGTGAATGAAGAAACAGCTGTGATAGCTGTGTGCCTTTTCATTTAGCACCTACTCCAGACACGTGGAGAAAACACTCTCCTTAGCATGCATGGGAGAAGATAATACAAATTACTAGTGCTGCTGAGGCTGCAAAACCTCTTAGTGACTAGTACCCTGGAAAGTGGTGGTAAAGGGGGTTGGACAAATTAAAAATCCTGGGGTAAAATCTGGATTCCTGTTCGGTTCGATTTTTTTTTCTGCAGGAAACCTCAAAGAGTAGAAAAAAGGAACCCTTAAAGCCCACAATCAGTTGAGACGGGTACCTAGTATGGCAAAAGGTTGCCCGATGTCTTGCAAGCACTGGTGTAGACTAGATGTCATACATCTGAGGGGTCCCTTCTAAGTTCTTTAAAAAATGGGAATATAGGTTCAAGACAGTGTTCAGGCTGTGGATCCCAAACCAATGGATGAGTCAGGAGGACTGGGCTTTCAGATTTTATATCTGCACCATTTCCCTTTTCTTTTTATGCAGCTGCTCTCTCCTCCAAATCTTGGTGACTCCACACCCCACCTGTCTCAATTTTAAAACTGCATTCCCCTTGCACTGCATACAGGATCTAGCTATCTAAATCTAGGTCTATTTTGAGTGGCGAGAACTTACAGAAACAATGATGTTGTAATTTCATCTTTTATAGGCTGATGTACCCCGTTGTACATCCTTCCCCTTTAAGCTTTGCTCTTGTTTATGCATCTCAGCCGGATAAACTAGAGGGCTAGTCACAGGATACTATTATTATTTTCTGCTAAGCACCTTGATTAGGCTCTGCATCTCAGACTCCAACTTTGTTCTTACAGCCAAATTATTCGGAAAACCTTGAGAAGCTTTCATAGCTATCAAAGGCTTTTGCCTTCATATCCTTTTTTATGAGGAGGAAGCCTATCCCAACCCTTGAAACCTTACTACATCTCATTCCTTCATTCTCATTGTCTGCTTTAACTGTTTCCTTGAACACTTTCAGACTTGAAGTTCTTTTCATCTCAGCTTTTAACTCATCCTCTCTTAAAGCCTTCCCAGCAAGTACACCGCATGTCAAGTGGCACATAATCTGTAATCCTGAAGCTGCACCTTATCAAACGCTTTCCTTAGCCTTTGTGACATTTTTTAATTCAATTAAAACTTTTCCTCCTTCTCTTAAGGATCCCCAGCAGACTCTCTGACCTTTCTTCTACATTCTACCCCATGTTTATTCTATACCTCTGATCTTGCCCTCTCTTCTGTCTCCTTTATTTGCACCACACTGTATATCCTGAAGACATTCTCCTCATCTGAACCTCTGGTTTATACGAGAAACCTGCTTTACAATTTAGCCTCTTCACACGGAAACATATTTTATTTTCCTTTTTGTCTTTCATCATGCAAGTACCCTCTCACTAGCTCATTACCAAAACTTTCCACCACTAACTCAGCAGCTGTTAAATTTCGTCTTACTATTCTGCTCCTTGCTGTATCCATCTACAGCCAGAACTTTTCTGCCGGCATAAGACTCCTAAGCAGCACACTAACGTATGTTGCCATATGCATAAAATACAAAGGCACGATGTAAAATATGTCCGTAACAAAATATTTATTTTTTTCTTATTGCTCAAATAATTTTGTTTGATTTTCTGTTCCTCATTAGCCAGAGTGAAAATCACAGCATGGGACAGTAAATCCTCCTACTATGGCTCCAGCATGATGTGAATAAATCATCGTGCTGGAACACGTGAAGTTCACATAGCAAACCTGCATGGATTCTACATACTTCTGCAGAAAAAAAAAAAGCTACATTGTTTTCAGACCAGAAAAATGTATTTCTCTGCAGCAACCTTCCAATTTTACAGAAACACAAGCTCTGTTTACTTTATTAGACTTCCATGATACACTGCACGGCATACCCAGTATTATTTTAGAACTCACCAGAGAGCCAATGCAAAAGTCCTTTGGGTCCAGCGTTTATATCTTAACCCATTTTCCCCTTTATTGAGAGTTTTAGTGAGAGTTTGGCATACACAATAAATGTGAAGTGGGTGTTTTACAGCACAGTGATTTTGTACCTTAAAAATCTGACAGTGAACTCTTAAAAATAATCAGGTGAGCTCTGTGCATGTACATTTTCACTGTAATTTGCATGTATGTACTTCATTATTGATCCTCAGAGTTTTCATTACCACATAGGACAATATTTCTGTTATTAAACTATGTCTTTTTATGATTTGGAACAAAAAAATAAGCATTGTATATATTTATTGACATTTGTGCAGACCCAATTAGAATAAAAAGCAAAGAAATTATCATCAAGGGAACTGAGTTTTAAAACAGCCCTGTTGGGGAAAGATCTGTGTTTTAAAAGGATAAATAGATCTTAGTAGCAGTTTTAAAAATACAGTTTTTTGTGGGAAAGGAAAAGGGTTTTTTTGTTGTTTTTTGTTTGTTTCTTTGATTTGTTTTAAAGATAAAAATAAGAATTGTGAGAGATAATTACTGACCAGTAGCTCTGCTTTTCTGCAATTACTATCTGATTGTATTTCTCTCTCTGGTGTCGAGTCACTGATGCATCACATAGGGACAAAGTGCCCAAGCTCAGAGAAACACTGGACTCATTTAAGCCACATACAATTGAACTACCCCCCCCCGTGACTAACTAGTGGGCTTTGGAGATGCTTCCCAGAACAGTCTATTCAGATCCGTTGCAAAGCTCGTATGGACATAAATCATAAAAATCAACATCACCTTTCTTGCCAGTACCAGCAGATGCCATGTAGGGCAGGGCAGTGAATTCAGGAGGCACTGGCAGACCAGCTCTTGCTGACTCAGCAGCAGGGGTTCAAGACAAAGCCCCAGGCTGAGCTGCCCACCACCCTTCTCTGCCAGAGGCATCCCAGCTCACAGCAGGCTCAGCAGAAGGGCGCTCACGCAGCCCATCAAATTAGTGCACAACACCCTGTGACCTCTTTTTCTCTACCGGCCATGAACACCTGGTTCTTCAAATCTTTTTCTTGACTCAGAAGGTGGTAACTAACTGATATTTGCTGTGGCTTCTGGTGCTTGATAAGTTGCGGAAAAGGTGGAAAAGGAACAGGGCTGCTGCCTCTGTAAGTTCACTATAGGCTCCATTTTTCTTTTCCTACAACTTGGCTGCAGCACTACCATCTCCACTACTTCCAAAACCATCCCTTCTCCTTAATTTTTAAGCCACAGCTTCCACAGAGGCATTAATGGGAACAAAGAAACAGAAAAGGAAATGTATACTGACACATGGCACTACGTCACAGACAAAACACAGACTTCGTGTATTGGTGGTGGTATTGAAAATTTGAGAATAGAGTCACAAGAAAAATAAGACTATTGAAGCAGAATTTCAATAATTATGAGCTCTCTAAAGAATCCTACAAAAAGTTTTGAAACAAAGACATCACCCTTATTTGTTTTCCTTTGTAAGGCTGATCATATTTTATCTTTGCTATACTAGACATCTTACATCAAAAAGGCAAAATGATACAGTTTTCTGTGATGAGCCGTAAAGGGTAAATGAAATTAAATGAGTAAATGAGCTTCCCTACTGAAAAACCCATAACTTACTTAATGGAAAGAATGAAATACATGGATTTTATTCAATTATAACACACTGTTGGAATGTAACAAAGGCAGGGATATACAGTGGTAATGCTAAGATCCTGCATTGTATGGAAAAGTTCAAGGTTTTTTGTTGTCTTTTGTTTGTTTTTAAAACTTCCCCCTATTCCCATGGTATACAACCTACTTCCTCAACAGCAAGACAGTTTCCCAGGTGACAAGCATACTAGGTACACACTTGCTACAAGAGTGCAGATGATATTGTCATTAGTTGTGAATTCATTTCTGAAGTAATAAAACAAGCTAGTTATCAGAGGTGAGTCTGTCCAGTTCTGAACTCTTGGGTTACTGCAGTTTATGCCATCAGTCACAAAATCCATATGGCTCTTGCAGGGGACATGAATAAAAGCTTTATCAGTATTTTTGTTTTGCCATGTTTCCTAATGTTCACAGTTACATGAAGTTTGATTTCAGGGGTTTTGTGCTTTTTGACTCTTATTCCAATGCATTCACCAACAGAATAATTTCCCTGTAAAATGCTAACACGAGTTTGGCAAATGTTCTAAAGCACTTCATGTGTAACATTGTATAGAACAATTAGAAAAGCCTATTTGTTCTACTACAAAACCTTTTTACTGCAGAAAGGCGGCAAATTGCTTAAGCTTTTGTGATTTCTGCCATTAAACTTGCTCCTATCAAAGTCTGCTAAATAAAATATGTTGGTCTTTCAATGCAAATGAGTTTTGCTCCAATAATCACAACTCAAGTGGCACATGCTGGAAATGTTCAGAACCAAAAATTACCCAAACCTTTTGAATATTACTGTTTTCCCTAGGTTTACTGCATAAATGACGTTGACAGGTGAATTTTTCTAAGACTAGGAAGAAAAAAGTTTGAAAGAAAGAATTTTTTCTTACTTCAGACTGGATTTTCTGAATCTATTTCAATATTATCAAGAAGAAAAAAAAAGCCCACTGCTTAACTAGCGCAGGTTCTGTTCTCATGAGAGGAGAGACTTAGAATTTTAAATGAACAGATTACCACCGCTACATCAATAGTCTTTAAAGCTTACATTTAGATCATAATTTCAAATTCAGATGTTAGTTTTGGGACCCAAAGGGAAAAATTTAAGTTATCTTTGTTTTATAGGTTTAAGCACATAAAGTTATTTTGAACCCAGTCTAGTAGGAACAAATTCATGCAATTAAAATACAGTTTAAATCATATAATCGATTGCAAGCTTTTGAACCAATGTTGTGTGTTTATGTAAAAATTATTCCAAATCCCTCAACTATCACACTATTAGAGAAACTTAATGCCATACAGTGTCTCCAGGGAACACCTAATTATTCCCTCCAAGTAAATAACCACCCTTATCCTTACAGAACACCCTGTACCAGAACACTCCTTCCTTTCCCAGAGCATGATTTTTGGTCCCAGCCTGCTAGAGATCTTTGCCTTCAATCAGATGGCATTTGTGGTCTTTATTTTTTTTTTTTTTTTTTTCCTGAGGCCCTTGAGGAGTTGCAGTATTGCGTTTCTTGTGTATGCACGTCCCATTGACTGGTAGTGAGAAAAGCAGGGCTGCCCCTTCTTGACATTAACGATCAGGGCTCTGCTTAAAATAAGTTAAGAGGAGACAAGATGTACTTCTCAGTTCTTATTTCACACAGAACATGAAATATGTTGTTAATACATTTTTAATTGCATGCTCTCCTATGAAAGGTCTACAACCCACTAAATGTAACACCTACAAAAAGTCCCAGTACTTTAAACCCCCCAATATTTTTCATAAATACATTGGAGCATGGTTGAAATACTAACAAGAAAATACCAGGGCTGAAAAAGGCCATACAATTGATACAAGAGTAAAGGATCAAAGCACACATTAAAATAAAATTAAAGCTGTGATATCTCACTCATACCAAAATGCTACTGCATGCATAATTTCATGAAAATCCTATTTAATTTCACCGCATTTTGATGCATTCAGTGAATCTACCATGGGAAGGCAATAAATCAGTACATTTCACCTAAATGCTTCCAATAAACTTGTCATATAATGTTATAAAGTCAGGAATAATATGCCTAGAGTACACCACAGAACTGTTTCAATGTTCAATTTTGTGTCAGGCCAGGTTTCTCAAAAAGCATAAACAAGCAAATGTGCTTGCACAATAGTAAGAAAAATGTACCTAGCGTATTAACCAATTTGGCCTCCCATGACATTTCTTTAAAGTAAAGCCACATCTATTGATAGTTGTACTTTCCAAATTAACACTGTTGCAAAATGGTAATTAAGGATGGAGTAGGTTTTTTTTGGTTTTTTGGGGTTTTTTTTTGAGTCACAGATAGTAAAAGAAGCATAGTTACGTGTAATCCAAATAAGCCATGAACAGCTGGGTAGAAGAAAATTATAGCAGCCTGGACTAAAAGGACAGAGGATACTCTACACTGAAGCTTGCTTCCTGGACCAATCTTATTTGGGGATTGGACTGGAGGACCTTTAATGGTCCCTTCCAACCCAAACTATTCTATGATTGTAAGTATTTTCCATAGCTAATGGAATATGATAATGAAATGAATGGACAACAGACACAAAGTTGGAAAGCATTGTCAAAACAAAAGAATGTACCGAAATGAGTAGAACAGAAGACGCTATACACTTGGGAATAACGTCCTAAAAATCAGCTGAAAACCACAGAGGAGGAGGTATGTTATGGGAATTTGCATCCATCATAGGATAAATAAACCACCAATGGGACACTGTGGTGAAACAGCAAATGTATCAGGGGAAGTATTACTAACAGAATATAGCAGTATAAATTTCCAACATGACCTTGGTGAAACCATATTTGCAGTCCCGTGCACATATAGGACCACATATGTTCAAGAAAGATGAGGTCCAGTGAAAATAAAGGCTGTTAGGGTGACAGGAGGGAAGAGAGCTTTCCTGCAAGAGCTCAATATCTGTGCTATTCTAGGCGTATCTTAAAGGTATATAAAAAAAAGGCAAATTTTGCACTTGATCAAAAGGGTAGTGACATTTTCCAATAATCGCTAGCTCTGCTGAATGAATTGATCTTGAATTCACCTCTCAGAAACCCCTGTTTCTGGCTCACAAAGAGCTCCTTGCTGCCCGACCCAAGTCACAGGGTTGTTCAGATGCTCAGGATGATGTTTAGATAGGTCAGGCTGAGGACATTCATAGATGATGGCCTTCAGGCTAAATTTGGAGAAGAGTCCAAATGTTGAATATCTTATTTCCACAACTTCCTCAAGACATGCCACACATTATCTCATGGAACTCAGAGGGCGCTGGAAGACCCTGACTGACACAGGGCCATGCTCTCTGCTTTGTATTTAACCACAGTATATCTTCCCCTCAAAACACATGACATATTTGCTTTTCATTACTGACTTTATAGTTCATTTGAGGGGGGGACAAAAGTAGTAATTTAGAAAAATGGCTTAAATAACTGAAATTATCTGCTAAGTTATTGACAATCTTGGAGTTAACGATGTAACTTGAAAGATCAATTCTCTGTCTCAGGATTATGATTAAAGGAAGAAGTGAATAATAACTACAGTGAAGGGGCTAAATTACTGTAAATTGTTCAGCTGATTAAAAATAAACAATGAATATATCAAAACAAAGACTGAGTGAATCAACCAATGAATCAACAATAATTTGCTCCTGAATTTTGAAATTATCAAGTCACTGAATTAATACAGAGACTAAATCATGAGACTAACATAAGAAAAAAAAAGGTTTTTTTGTTGTGGTTTAACTGCAGCCTCAACCAAGTACCCCACAGCTGCTTACTCACTGCCTTCCTTGGTGGGATGGGGAGGAGAATCAGAAAGAAGGTAAAACCCGTGGATTGAGATAAGAACAGTTTCATAATTGAAATGAAATAAAATAAAATAATAACAATCGTAATGAAAAAAGGAGACAACAAAAAGAGAGAGAAATAAAACCCTAACATCCAAATGATGAACTGTACAATTGCTCACCACCTGCTGACAGATGCCAGCCAATTCCCGAGCAGCTATCAGCGCCTCCTGGCCAACTCCCCCCAGTTCATATACGGAGCATGATGTTCTATGGTATGGAATATCCCTTTGGCTAGTTCAGGTCAGCTCCCCCCCAGCTTCTTGCGCACCTGCTCGCTGGCAGAGCACGGGAAACTTGAAAAGTCTTTGATTTAGAGCAAGCACTACTTGGCAACAACTAAAACATCGTGTGTTATCAACATTGTTCTCATACTAAATCCAAACCACAGCACTCTAGCAGCTACTAGGAAGAAAATGAACTCTATCCCAGCCAAAACCAGGACGCTAAAAAACCCCACCAAACTATAACAAAAGTCATGCATAGAGACACTGCAGGAAGATGTATTACATCCATTACTCCAGAAAAAAACAAAAGCTAAAAACCTGCCCATCCACCTCCTTCCTACCCAATGCCCCGTCTGACAAATTGGAAGGTCTGTTCCTAATGTAGCTCTTTGACTCAGGGAGTTCACCCAAATGGGCAGTGAGATAACTTTTGCTAATTGCAGAGAAATAATGAGATTAAAGTAGTTTCCCTTCATTCAAATCCTAGAATCTCACCATGGCCAAAATGAGGTTTTCCTCCTGCTTCACTCACAGAAACTAACAGATGACTTAAAATTAGAGATAACTATTGAAAAATTAACAAGTGCAGCAGCATTTATTTAATCTTAATGAAAATTATTTAGATAATAGTCTAAATAAAATAATAATAAAAAAATATTGGAGGTGTAGTTCAGGAAAAGCAGATGTTTAAGGTCTGAGATCCTGCTTGAACAGTGTTGTTCTTGATGGGGGTTGTTAGGCACAAATGGGAGGAAGACTTTGAGGCCAAGACAGCAGCAGAGCCAGAAAACACAGGACCTGCATGGTCAATCACAAGCCGAGACCAAGAAGGTGAGAAAAGTCACTAGCCTAAAGACTAATACAAGAGAGTGTTCAGAGGCTGAGATGAAGATTGGCCAACATGCTACCAGCCTATATGCTACTGGGAAAGAGGCTGGGCCAAAAAATAGATGAGTGCTAGAACAGGACCCAAGGATACACTGTCCAAAACGGAATCAGACAGCTTCACAGATGTGAGTAGTAGATTTCCCAAGCAATTTGCTATGATTATTGCGGAGAGATTGGCACTGGAAAATATAATTTCACTCAGACTGTCTTTTTTTAGTCTATCAAAACTGTTGCTCCCTTAAAGCAGACCCAAACAAAAGGTGCAAGTGCCTGCAGCCCCACCGTGACTGCACTAACACTCGCTCAAGTGCAATTCAGTTTTTAAAGTGCCTGTAAGGAAAAGCACAGAAGTGCATATGAGCATGAATATGCTGAATAACCTTTTTGTGACACCTTGGAGTCATTGCCTGTAGGTAAACACACACTGTGGATGACTCGGAACTTGTCCCTGACATAGAGGGCTCAGAGTCCAGCCAAAAGAACCCCAGAAAGTACAGGCAGAAATGAGCCAGTGCTTGTTGGTTACCCAAGGCACTGAAAGATTGTAATGTTACCGAAACCTCGGAATGAAGAACTTATCGACACCAATGTGATGTGGATAAGCAGACACTTCTTTATTGACGGCCGGGTGCGTGAGCGAGTCCTCTCACGATCAACGCACACCAGGTCCCAAAATCAGATTCCATATATAGAACTTATTCATACATATTCATTAAATATTCATGCATAATCATAATATTTACTGTAAATCATTAACATACTCTCCTCCTATATCCAATTCTGCACAGTAAAGCTTAGAAAGGTCTAGAAATGGGTCTAGGGTACAATTTGGGTAGGTGGTATATGAGTCGGTGGTCGCGATCTCCCCCTGCCGGAATTACCTTTTACTAAAGTTCACAATTTCTTGGCAGGCACCTACAAGCTGTTCCAGTCGACTCTCCCCAGTTCCCATTCATCTCATATTCCGACATTTCGATACACCTCTACATACAGAAGACTGGTTAAATACAAGGAAACCTTTCAAACCCTAAAGTTATTACCCAAGTTTTAACAATGGTTCTAGCCCCTTCTTCTAGCCTTGGTACAGGATGTACAGAAGATCTCATAACAGCTTTTACTGTGCAGCTATAAGTTTCATTTAAATTTTTTTTCTTATCCTTCTATATTTTAATTGATTAATTGATTTTATAAAAGCATTTAATAAAATCAAATGAAGTCAATCAATCTTAACTTATTAACAAATCCATAACAGTAATGCCTGATAAATTGCTCTTGGGTGGAAGCAGCAGCTTGGTATGTGTCAGTAACGGAAACATTACTGACACCTCCCATATCGTATACGTAGCGTAGCACTTAGGGCTATCTCTTGACGGAGACAGAGTTTTTATTGAATCCCAGGGAGTGCTGAGGATAGTCTCCATCCTGGTAGTCTCATACTGGACCTTGATACAATTCATTTATCCAGTTTAAGCGTCTCTAGCAGAAGACAATCATACATTTATCTTTACCAATCAACAGTGGAAACAACCTTGGGGATTGTTTCCTGTGGTTAAAAAGCAAACCTCTTTTGGCAAAGGAAGCAGTGAATGAGTCCGCTTTCGGGGTATGAATATCTTGGTATAACACAGGTAGAATAGTCCTCTGAATTAGATAAGTCTCAGAAACTTCAGGGAATCCACATATACTCTGTCTTTCCAGACAAAGCACGAATGATAGAACTCAATCTTTTCTCCTTTCCTGGTGATGCTATCGAAAGTCGAAAGACACTTAAAAAACAGATGCAATGTTGATATTGCCAAGGCCTTGAAAAATGGACTTTCACACTCTCTTATGTCTTAAAAAATATCCCCAGAAAGAGGAAGGCTGTGAGACAGCAAAAGTAAAACACACATAACGCAGCCTCAGTCTACAGGATTCATGAATTGATGGGAGCATGTAGAAAAAGCCCTCGCGCTACTGGGCCACTGAGAGAAACTGAAGGTGCTGGGAGCTCCTGGTGCAAGGTCATTAAGGGAATGATCTCTCAGTGGCTTTCACAGCTTGGAACTTTGCTGGTGCCCAAAGGTACAACACATTCCAGACAAGGAGATGAAGACTCCCAGTCTCTAGCACTTTTCAGTCAGAGGGCAACTCCAGGATCTGCTTGTGCAGCAATTTTTTGAGTTTAACCTCATTTTCCTGAGCTGTTCTTTAGCAAAACAGACACGTAACATGGTGACTATGTTCAGCCACTATAGATAGAGATTGGTGGTTGATCACAACGTGACACACAGAAAAGGAAGATAACTGATGGTTGTGGTTTAACCCTGGCCGGCAACCAACCACCACAGCCGCTTGCTTGCTCCCCCTCACCCGGAGGAACGGGGAGGAGAATTGGAAAGGAATGTAAAGCTCAAGGGTTGAGATAAGAACAATTTAGTAGGTAAAGCAAAAGCTGTGCACGCAAGCAAAGCAAAACAAGGAATTCATTCACCACTTCCCATGGGCAGGCGGGTGTTCGTCCATCCCCAGGACAGCCGGGCTCCATCACGCATAACAGTTACTTGGGAAGACAAATGCTGTAATGTCGAATGTCCTCCCCCTTCTTCTTCCCCCATTTTAATATACTGAGCGTGACGTCCCACGGTATGGAATATCCCTTGGGCTAGTTTGGGTCACCTGTCCTGGCTGTGTCCCCTCCCAGATTCCCGTGCCCCTCCAGCCCTCCCTCTGGCAGGGCCTGAGAAACTGAAAAGTCCTTGACTTAGTATAAACATGACGCTGCGACAACCAAACCCATCCGTGTGCTGTCAGCACTGGTCTCACATCAGAGCCAAAACATGGCACTGCACCAGCTGCTAAGAGGCAAACTAACTCTATCCCAGCTGAAACCAGGACACCAGTGAAACTTTCATGCCCAAAGCAAACCAGTAAGTGATGAAAGGGAAGCTTTACTGACAAGAACAGAAGTGCTAGATATAAAATGTTCCATCTATCTTGAGCCACTGCTGACAAAAGGAAATGAGAATCACCACACAGTTTCACATGATTGTCTTCCACAGAGTATTAGACAGGAATATTTGAGAAATAACCTACACCACCACAAATGCAAATAAGCCTTCAGTCTGGCACAGTTTGGCATACACATATCCGGAAATTCAATGAAAAAATGGAAGCTCCACCCCACAGAACTTAAAATGACATTTTATATTATTTTAGTATGAACAAACTTCCGGATTTTTTGATTCTGAACATGGATTAATCCATCATATTTGCCCTCTGTGCATTAACTCTTTAAATCAAAGCATTTAAAAATTAAAAATCTGCAAAAATAAACTATTATTCTGACAGCTGCTGTTTTAAATGCTCTTCTAACTCTGGCTTACTGCTGTGTTAAATTTAATTTAAATTCAGAATTATTTAGGGCAGAAACTTATCTTTTCATTATTCTGTAAATTCCATGTTCATCTGTAACGCAGGCTAGTAAGAGATGACGATACAATTGCGGGGAATGAACCGGCATTCTGAGCAAAGTTGTGTAGAAATCTATTACTCAAGGTATTAAGTATCTACTGACTTATTTTTTCTTATTCTGCTTCTCTGCATCTGCAGAGGTGGAAACAGGAATTGGTCTGTTTCACCCCAAAAAGAAAACAGCATCAGGCAAAACAGTAGACTGTGCAGCTGAAGCCTGAAATGAGAAATTAGGTACACCCTCAGTGTGGGCACCTGGGAACCAAGTACACTGCTGCAGAAATGAAATACGTCTGTTTCTCTCCAGGAGTGCTAGGAAGAAAAAAATGACACAAATGCTATACCACTTTGGAACAGCCTGTCAAGTAAACAGAGAGGCCTCCTCTTCCTTTCTTCACTTTCTCCCTAAAACATGAGGATGCCTTATACAAATAAGTGGTTTAGACATTTTCTCTTTGCTACACAGACCTTATTCAACTTTTCATCTGTTCTTACACTAACAGCTTAAACAGAACGAATACTTCAAACTAATTTGTACTTTCTTTTTTATTTCAGCTGAAAGCTCAAGTTTCTGACAGAGAGCAAAGCATGACTTAATTCTGTCTGTATTTTACATTAAACCTTTTTGATCAGTGCTTCAGCTAGAGGATGCTCCATCTGATAACTCTGTTCTGCCATGCTGATTCATGCAAGTAAACTTGTAAACTTCAAGGTGTTACATATGAACCAGAAATTCAGAATCAGGTACAATATTTAAATACACCTTCTATGTACTTGAAAGCTGCCATCAGCGGCTCCCCTAAGTCTTCTTTTCATTAGCCTAAACATTTCTAACTTTCAAGCGTTCCCCCAAAAGTCGTGGTTACATGTCTAATCATGTCGTTTCAAAACCAAACACCAACAGCACCATTTCTCTCCTATTGGTCATTACTCTTCTGTCAGTATCAGGATGTAGAGAAGAAGAATTTCATGTTTTGAAAGCTCACTCCTCATATGCATTCCAGCCTGATGTTTATCAACGTTGCAACAGTGTAGTATTACGTTCATCCTATTTTTCTGAAAAAAAGTGCTGAAGCTGCCAATAAATTCAGTTTTTGTTTAGCAGATATGTTACTTGGAATATACTTAAACTTTCTAAACATTTTTTAAACAAGGATTAGTGTTGAATTGGGGCAGAATTACTCAGGCATCTATGCTTAATGTCATGCATGCATTTGTATGCTTGATTCAGGCAGTTCCCTGATGCACCCGCCAAAACATAATTTCACTTAAGAAATAAAATGTACAAGAAACGTCATTCTCTTATGACAGTTGCTCACGTGAATGAAACCTAGACAGACTAGAACAGTAAGCTAACAGAGACTTCACGAAGTTCAGCAAGGGGAAAGGCGAGGTGCCCACCTGGGAAGAAGCACCCCTTGCAGCAGTACAGGCTGGGGGTGCCTGGAGGATGAGCTGAGCGTGAGCCTCCAGGGGCCCTGGCAGCAAGGAGCACCAACAGCATCCTGGGCTCTGTCAGCAGGAGCACGGATAGCTGATCGAGGGAAGGGATTATTCTCCTCTGCTCTGTACTCATTAGACTGCACCAAAGCCACTGCAGCCCATAACAAGTCCCACAGCGCAAGAAAAACGTTGATAAACTGGAATGAGTTGTGGAGGCCATCAGGACAGTCAGGGCTGGAGCACCTGCCACATGATGGGGGAAGTCGTTCAGCCTGGAGGACAGATGGCTTAGGAGGCACCTAAGAGCATCCCCCAGGGCCTACATGGAGACAATCAGGGGTCTAGAGCCAGGCTCTTCACAGTGGAAAGAAGAAAGATAACAAGGGTAAGTGGAAACAAAAGAGATTAAGACTGGGTAAAGAGAAAAGCCTTCCCCATGAAGCCAACCAAACAGCAGAGTATGCTACCCAGAGTGGTCATGTGGTCTCAGTCTTCAGAAGTTGTCAAAACTCAACTAGATAGATCACTGAGAAACCTGGTTTGTCCTTCTAGTTGACACTGCTTTGAACTAGTGGACTAGACCTTTTGAGGTCCTTTCCAACCTGAATATTCCTACAGTTCTAAAACCATGCTGACACCTTCTGGAAACCGACTAAAACTCTGAAAAGACGGGGGATATCACAACTTCAAATTGAATACACAAGTTCAGCATGTACTACTTTTTTACTTAACTATAACCTAGTATATTTACTACTTCTGCGTGAAGTTGCATTTAAAATTGTCAGCCACTATAGGGGCTTCAGTAGGGGGTTTGAGCTCCTATTCCAAGGCAGGCTAGAAAAACAAAAGCTGAGCACACGAAAAAGTCCTGCTTATAAAAAACTCCTTGAAAATCTGATTTGTCCCTTAATCTGTCCTTTATTACTTGCCAGTTGCATTTTTCTTTACATTTAACAAGCTCTACTTGCAAGGGCAAACAAGTTCTCTCCTAACGATGTTCTGACAGAAGAAACATAATTGCATACCATAAAATCTTAGTAGCTACTTTAATTGCTCCACAATTTATCTTAAAGTGCTGTGCATGATTTATAGTAGCAAAATGCTCCCCCCTCCAGCAGCTAAATAGAGCTGTCTGGGAACTTTCAAGAAATCTACCTTCTTTTTTTTTTTTTTTTTTTTGGTAGAAAAATACCCACCTGAAAGGCAAGCCTTTATTTCAGGGACATTTTAATTAAAAAAATAAATTTTGCTGGGAAAAGTTTCTTAACTTTTAGTAGAAGTTTTAATCAGATTTATAATACCATGTTAATTAGTTTCTTAATTACAGCAAGAATACCCAAGTTGAAAGACAGTCAATTTGTAAGCTAAAGCAGACAAGGTGACAGAAACAGATTCAAGATCTTGCCTCATCTAAATAGCAGAAGACCAAAAAGCTTGAACTCGGGTCTAGGTGAAAGAACTATCTTGGTTGAAGCTTTGTCTTTTCTATTGTACTGGAAGGACTTTAATGTAAAAGACCAACAAAAAACCCCCAAAGCATCAAATGAAATTTTTGTTTGCTGATGAGCCTTGTCTTTAAGTAATATTTAGGCAGCTGTGAGACAATAAACAAACACATATCCTTCCATAATTACAGCAATTTCCACATCCCCCTTCACCTCAGAATTTTATAACAGTAATTGAAGTGGTAACTTTGATGCAGAGCAGCATCATTTTTAGACAGACTACTGCTGGAAGTAGAAATATGAAAAGACTAACATTTCAGAAAGTGAAAGCTGTTTCTCTACAACAAGGCTCTACACTAATTAGGCCATAATTTATCAAGTAGGAAATAGAAATCAGTGAGCCATTAGGAAAAGCTTTTAGAAAGAGACTAACTTTGTAGCTGTACCATCAGACGAATATATTCTGATATAATTGCAGCTTATTTATTCAAAGAGTTATATATCTATGGGTTCCAACTCATTAATGAATAACGCTTGTTTCTATAGAATTCATTGTTGACATGTCTAAACAACTTTGAGCTGTACTTAATGGAATCTGATCTGCTGAATGAAATCCTCAGTCATTAGTACTTTATTGAGCCACTTGTAGCTCTTTTGAATACGAAGTGCTGAAACAATCTTGCTCTCTATTTAAGTTGGATATAATTATTTTCAGAATGAGACAAGTTGACTGGGATGTAAAAGGCACCTAGAGTTCAAGTTGGAAGTATACACAAATGCTAAAACAAAACAGATCTGAGAGGTAATATGCAAGCCTTGTGAGTATAAACTATATGTAAGAATAAAGATTTACGGACATCAGATCAGTAATAAGAACTACTCAAAAAATCAAATGTAGAGACAGATACTTTTTTCTGTTTTGTGCCACAGACCTCGTTTAAAAGACAGTGACTTTAGAAACCCTAAACAGTTTCAAACTGGATGCACCAAAGACAAAATGACAACATATTTCAAGCAGAAATGAACAATGGCTGTTTATAAGATAGATAAAGTATAAGATAGATAAAGAAAACAAAGATAAAGTAACAATTCAAGTAACAGAAGTTTAAGTTGCTATGGCACATAAGTAGCAAAGTATGTTTTGTATAATTTCTGTAACGACTTATGGCATGTAAAAGAAATAAGGCTAAAATAAAAGTAAATATACAAGTAAGATAGAAATTAAAAATACAAAGTATACGTATAAGTATATATATATTTAAAAATAGAAATAAAGTGAATGTATAATATAGAAGTGAAATTCTGAGGTAAGAGAAACTGCAAAATTGCAGAGATTGTATTTCATGCAAAATAAGTACTACAAGAATTTCATTACAACTCTGAATTAAAGCAAATTTTGATATGTCAGCACTTTGAAATCACTCCATATTCATCTTACTCTTTACATATTTCCTTTGAAATTTTTCACAAGTTAGTGTGTTCATACTTTTTCTCTTTATAAGTTATACAGTGTCTGTGCTAAAGGAGGCTTGTCCCTAAAATTCTAGGCAATCTGAAGCCTTCAATGCATAGAAGTTGGTACTAGGTACAGCTGGCCTTGATCTTTAGGAATTAAAATGTACGTTTCAAAATCTGCTTGCTTCTAAGTATTAAAAATCTTACAAAGTTACTGCGTTTTGACAAAAAGAAAATCTTATAAAAGATAAACACAGAAATTGAATGACTGATAATTAAGTTCTAATGAAAGTACAGGATACAATAGCTTCTTTACAGGAAATATATACTACTAACTCTAATGTACCAACCTCTCAACATTGGTAAATGAGAATTTCCCTCTCCTGATTTCATGCTAAGATATCAGCACTGTAAAGGTTCATTATTAAAGTGCTGCGAACAGAAATGTCCAATAATGTACAATTCACAATAGTCACAGTTTAAAAATAATTGTTAATCAGCTTATTAAAACTGAATAAATTAAGATTACTTCTACTATTTCTTTCTTTTTTATTGTGTTTATTTACCTTCTGGATTTCTTGCATGCTACTGAGAAAATCCATCTTCGTTTTCAGCTTTTCCCTTCTTTAGTATTTCAGCTGCAGTGATTTCAAGAGAGTCTTTATGGAAAAACAGCTATCTCCTATTGTAACTTTTTAAACACAGACTTTTATAGAAGTTTCTTTTTTCCATAGTATTCCTACTAAAGCTGTCCTTTTGAAGGTCAAAACAAAATTATCTTCTTTTTCTGAGCAATTTCCCATCCCTTGAGTCTTAATTCATTTACTGTCAGCTGCTCCCACTTACAGTTACTAATTCCTTCAGGATAATAAACAGCAGAGCTGATACAAGGATAAGATCAGTGGTGCTACCAAAGATTTAAACAGGTGTTGGAGATAGAATCTGAATATATAGCAGGACCCTTATCTTTGATGATCCCCTCTCCAAGCCTGGCTCATTCTCTCTGCCTTGGGGACCTTATGTTGATCATCATTTAAATTTCTCTTTGGAAGTTTCCCCTGGGCTCATACCTGCTACAAGTTGAGTAAATTAAATACAGATGAAAGCAGCATTCGCAAAAAGTAATGGTAAGCGTTAGTGAATTGACCGCAGGCAGCTGTCCTGGTGTGTATTGCAGAAGATGGTGTTAAGATTGACAATGTCTGATGCTGCCACAAGTGACCTGCAAGAGGGAGTAAAGATTGTACTAGTGACACTCTCAAACATATGCAGGGCATAAGGAAAGGACTCACAAACCACAATCAAGGTAAAGAAATCAACAAGAAATATTAATCAGAGGAATAAATACAACACAGAATGTTGCAGTTAACAGAAAAAATAAAATTAATGCCTCCAGGAAGAAAATAATTTTGAATATGCTTGAGGTTTCAGCCCAGGATGATCTCCTGCCTCGAGCTGCTGATTTGTGGTCTAGCTCTCACATGCCAGATGCTTTGGAAGCACAGGCAGTAGCCCTGCTCCTCAGCATCCTTTCACTCTGAGTTCCCTTCATTCTCCTTCCTGGGAGTTCAGGCCTTGTGGTTTGTCACACGTCTAAAGCTCTGCTCCCTTGCTTCTTCTAGGACTTGCCCTGACACCTTCTCCAGACCTTCTGAGAACCTCTGGTGACAATTCCTTCTGGTTAGGATGACATTTAAAGCAAAGGGCACAAATCTTGCAATGGGATTTGTAAACACACACGTAACTAGATGTTAGGCAAGACCTGAAACATACACGCAACAGGCACATCTGGGCAATAAACTATTTCAATCTCTGCGTGACCTTAGAAACCTTCGTCTGCACCAGGGAATTAGAGAGTGTCAGGGCAGAGAAGTTAAATCAAAATGCCAGAACGATCCCTGGTACCCTTTTGGCACTGGTCATCTAGCACTTCTCCCTCCCGCTCAGCCCAGGTGCTGGCACAGGCAAGGACCAACATTCAAAAGCTGCTGTGGACATGACAACCTTGATCAGAAGACTATGAGAACTGAAGCTGGCTTGATGGCCAGAGGAAAGCCCTGGCACTGATGGTGTGGCTAGTATAGATACGGCCTTGGAGTCCTGCGTGGCACCAGGGTAGCACATGTTGCACTCCTCAGAACGGGAACTGCAGCAGGCAGCACAGCAGGCAGGGAGCTATCTGAAACCAGGACAACTAGCAAGGTCCTGCTCAGGGTTAGTCACTGCAAGAGTAAGGAGAAGGCTGTGTCTTCAATGTAACCCTTTATGCAAAACAATAGGAAAGTGCTTGGGACCCACAAATTATCTCTTTTCTAAAAATATTTGTCTAGAAGCCTTTCTTTGAAAGACTGAGCAGGTATCACTGATTTTCCACACCTGGGTGAATGATACTGTGTAAGAAGAGTGACCTTACCACTGCGTTCTGGGGCCACCCTTTGAAATACGGTACCTGAAAATGCGAGGTACCCTTCTTGTGAGAAGTCCTGCAGATCACGTTGGCTTATGATAACTCTTTGAACCTATGTGGTTAGTACAGCAAATACAGGTATCTACCACAAGGAGAAAATTCGGACGGGGAAGGGCAGAGGGAGAGAGAAAGGAGTTTAGTGCACAGAGGAAAGGAGAACCGAGGAATCAGTGAGGTGGCAGACACACTTTTTTCCCCGACTGTAGCTGAACTGACTGAAAAGGTCACTTCTCAAAATTACTTCCAGCTGCTCACGACTGCAGTTGCCTGGGATCATGACGGCCTACTGAACTGCTCTTCTTCACACCCAAAACCCATCTCCGTTGAAATGAGCTACCACAAGAACACGTCTGTGCTAAACTGACCCATTTTAGCTGAAACACCTATTTCAGTGATATTAGAGGCTGGTTAGAAGTGTTTAGCCACTTCTTTCAGTGAAAAGGATGAACGCCTGAATCTTAATGCACAAAACCCCCCAGTGGTGTCAGTGGACTTACATGCCTAATGTATCCAGCACAATGTATGATGTTTTTGTACGTGCACAAGGAAGGCTGCAATCATATAAGGCAGAACAGGTACAGTCATAGCTAGAATTACTACTCTCCAGGCATGATAATGATATCAGAAAGTCATTATCAAATCATCTCACAGGGTATCAACACCAATGATGCTGCCTGGAAAGACTGAATTACAGGGGACAGTCAAGAGAGTTAAATGAAAGCAAGTGAAGAATATAAGGTCTGAACACGGACATGGAATTTCAAATGGATGTATTCCTCTTTATCAACACTTGGTAGCACATTACCAAGACAACATGTAAAATGATCTGGTGTTCATCAGTCTGGAAATTAGTAAGATACTTGTTCACTTGTAATTTCTAATCTTCCTTTAAAGTGCTGCTGACACAAATTCTGTTACCGAGCCTAGAAGTGGATTTGACAGTTTGGTTATGATAAGCAATTTTCTTCAAAATGCTTTTGAAAATAATCCATCCAGAAGAAATATAGAACAAAAAATGAAAACTACACAGGCTTCTTCATCAGTGTCATCTATAAGGTTTTTGTCTTTTACACTTTTTGGTGCAGGAGTGCTATGGGAGCTTAGGTCTCATGCCTCTGCTTTTCTGTTAATTCCTGCATCATGTGTGCATCCTGAAGTTAAATTAATAAACCAGAACCAGGAACAAACCCCCCCACCCTAAGTTACCCTGAGTAAGGAATGCAAATCTAACCCTTAGTTATGTCTGTGTGCTTGCAGCAACCAAAATAAAGGTGACATATCTTGCAAAAATAAAATAGGTAAGGACTCCTTGGGAATGTTTCATTTTAAAGGTGATCACACAATCTCAGTACTTCACCCTTCTTGTTAATTGCCAAAAAGGTGCAGATAAACTCTTACTGTATGGTCTGCCTAGCTAAAGCTGAAGACAAGGGAAAGCGTGAACAGTAAGGGTGGATGTGATACCTGTGTGTAGTCTAGTCACAGAAAGCAACAAAGCTTTTCAGCTGTCAACATTTTCCTCAGTTAAAAAGGAAACCCCTTAGTTTATTTAAAAATAACCGTAAGGGCACTTTGTGTGGAACAGAATCATTAACTCAGCAGTGAAATGCCTCGAGTGTAACCTGCCTCTAGTACCCTTTCCAACTTCACTAGAAACTAATGAGTGAAAAAACAGAAAGTGTCAAAATAATTCCAGTGATATACATGACTGGCATGTATTTCTTTAACTTATTTGTTTCAATTATTGCCTTAAATTGTTTTCATTATAAGCAGATTTTCTTTCTCATTTGGAGCAAAAAACTACAAATGACAAACACAACCCTAAAATTCATAGTCACTTTACTTAAAGTTTTGGATGTCGATTCTGGTTTACATAATCATTAGGAGAAAAAAAGTGAAGTAGAGTATGCTGCTCAAGTGCATACATTAATATTACACAGAAATGCTTGCAACAATACCTTAGTGCAGCAAGAAATCTGGAGTCAAGTGGTATCCATGTGGAACAGGCTGCCTTTGTGCATCTATTAGCTTCTAAAATAAGAATAGACCTTCAAAGGATGAAATAGTACAATCTGTTTTCTGAAGAGTAAAACAAATTGCTGCACCAAAAACCTACAAAAGACTATTCTGTCATATTCTAATGGTGGAAGACTAAAAGTCTGGCATAATTTCTTATGAATTCTTTCCACTCAAAGAGCCTTTTATACAAAAACAAAAAGATAAAGATAATAAAAATATTTTCTTCGAAATTAAGTGTTTGCCTTAAAAAGTGATAATTAACAGGAAAAATCAATACCAAAGGATTTTAGCAATCTTCATCACCCAGTTATGAGGGGTTCCTTTAACTTGTTTTTACAGAAACATGAAAAATGCAACTGGCTTAGTGTTTAGGAAGCAGAGTATACCTGTTTTATTAAGAACTATCCTACTCTGTCTCTGGGTGCCTGCATTGGTGATCCAAACCTGTTAGTCCTGCAGATCCCAGAGGTGCTGGGGACACTGCACTAGGTTGTGTGAACAGTTTTCCTACTGCTCCAGCCTAACGGCAAGGAACCTGCAAGGCATGGCTTGGTCATGCTGCTTAGACCCTTAAAAGGATGACACATTGCTGAAGGCTTGTAGATAATTTCACTGCAAGTTCTCACTTTCTGGGAGGTCTCATTACAGTTTGCCTTTTTGTTTCTTTGTTTTTCTCACCTGTCTTTTTTTCCCCTGTATTGTGAGCACAAGACAGCCTCAGAGTAAGGTCAATGCGGAATTATCTCAGCCCTTAGGACCGTTTTTACGGCTGGCTATTAAAATAAATGGAAAGACTAGCTGAAAGACACTCTGTTATCTCCAAGGCTTGAAGGTTCTTGATCTCGATAGGACTCATTACCACATGAGTAATGAGGATCAGTGAGGTACTAGTGAGGCATCCCGATATTCTATAAAATTCAGAGTCCTCAACACAGGTAGTGAGTTCCCCTGTGCAGAGTTAGCCCTCTTCCCTCCACCCTAATTCCCCAACTCCCCTCCCCCTCCCCCCCCAAAAAAAAAAAAAAAAAAAAGAAAAGAAAATAAGAGTTCAAAGGAGTCAGTCACTAAGAAAAATAGTAAGCTACAATATCAATCTTTTGTTCTTTTTCTGGCTCAAGGCATATTTCCTCGTCTCTGGTATAAAAGACAGAGCCCAGAATACCCAACGGCCAAAAGTAACAACTTTCCAGACAACGACACAGCGAAGGGCTGTGAAGGTCAGAGATGCCCCAGCATCTTCTTCAGGTAACAAAAGGAGTAGTATATACATGTGTTCAAAGCCTTCTGTGGAGCTAAACCCTTCTTGTTAATTCTGTATGTCAAAAAGATAACAGAAAATTAGGCTGACATAGTTTTTACTTGCATTCAGCAGAAACATAAATACTTCACTAAATCAATGGAGCTCATTTATGTTAGATGAAAACAATCTAATTTTGCCCTTGTCTTTTCCCTCATCTCTATAAAAAGCTTAAATGAGGATTTTTACAGTACTGATCTTTCTGCACATTGTGTCTCGTTTTGTCACCCAGCCATACGATATTCCTGTACTCATCTCACCTAGCACCTCCAGCAGAGTCAAAGGCTCCTGCTCATCTGTACCTCCATCTTCTCTTCAGTTTATTTTTTGGGTTGAGCTGCTTCTCCCCTTGTTGCAGGATGCTGAGGATAGCTAAAGGAATTACTATGGTGCAACAGCTACAAGAGTTTCTGCATGTATATATGGTGGTTTTAATACCCTTACTGAGAAGTCACTGCTATTTTACCCCACAGACAAGACAGTGTGCCCTTGCAGTGAGGAGGTTCTGAGAATGCCCTGCACTTCTGCAGTGTGAAAGAAGTTATGAGTAGCGCTTTCCACCTTTGAGAAGTCAACATTGTTCTGGTCCACTTCACTGTCCCTGCAGGCCAGACATGCTCACGGGTTGTGGAATTTTTAAATAAAAAAGCAGAAGCTGTAAGATTTTTTTTGATTTGACGAAACAGTCATTCTGAGTCCTCTGTTTCCATACCAGCAAGAGATCTAAAGACTAAATTCCCTTGTCTAGATCAATAAAATATGAACATATATTAATCACTCCCAAACCAATAGCTTTTTAAAGCAGGCTAAGCTAAACCGAATTTCAGATTGAATAATTTTACACAAATCTGATATTAATTCTAAAATTTCAAAGCCAGATCTCTTGTAAATGCAAAGATAAACTTAAATACTGATGACTTTCCAAGTGATTTACATCATAGTATTTCACAGATGGTTTTCAGTCAGATTAAGGATTCACCAAGCATGAAACGTGTAGTGACAGCAGACACAGATAAAGCTGAGGAACTTGTCTGCTGCCTTTGCCTCAGTCTCCAAATCAAGGTCTCCTAGGCCTTTCTGCTTAGTGAAAGTGCACAAGGAGAGGAACCATTAGGAGGACCTGAAGATGAAGTTACATTTTTTCTTTGTGAGATTTCAGCCCATATATGTTCATAGGAGCAGGTGGTCTACATTCACGGCTGCTGACAGAATTTGTCAGTGTCCTGACAAAGCAAGGGTAGGATATGTTTGGATATGTTAAAAACTAGGTGGGTAAAATTTTGATTATCAAGTTAATGGGTTGTACTTTACCTGGATGCCTGTCACAGAAAGCTATCCTGCAATATATCCTCTTTCATATCTTTATCGATGACCTGGAAGTGGGTCATGGAGTGCACCCTTATCAAATTTGCAGATGTCATTGAATTGGGAGTCCCAGTTGATATGCTTGAGGGCAGGGCTTAGAGGGACTGATGCTGGCTGGAAAGTCAGCTGACAGAGGCTATGAAATTCAGGAAGGACAAGTGTGAAGCGTCCAACCCGGGAAGGAAGAGCCCCTTGCAGCGGTACAGGCTGGGAGTGCCTGGCTGGGGAGCAACTCAGCGGGCAAAGCCCCTCAGGACCCCAGTAGGCAGCGAGCTGACCGTGAGTCTGCAGGGGCCGTGGCAGCAATGAGGGCCAACAGCATCCTGGGCTGTGCCAGCAGCACAGAACAAGGGAAGGGATCACACCCCTCTACTCAGCGCTTGTTATTCTGCATCTGGACTACTACTGCCCATTTTGGCCCCCGGTAAAAATGTTCAGTGAAGAATGTTCAGTGGAGGGCCACCGAGATGGCTAGGGTTGGAGCATCTGTGCTGTGAGGTGGGTTAGGGGAGCTGGGCTTGTTCAGCCTGGGAAAGAGATGGTTTCAGGGGGACCTAACAGCAGCCTCCAGTGCCTGTGGGGAAGGAAGCAAGGGGGCAGATCCAGGCTCTGGCTGGTGGGAAGACTAAAACACCGAGCATAAAATGAAACAACAGAGGTTCAGACTGTATATAAGGAAAAAAAAATTCACTGTGAAGACAGTCTAGCAGAAGGGCATGTTATCTACAGAAGTTGTGCAGTTTCTATCCTTGAAGGGTTTTAATACCTGACTGAACACTGAACCAGCAACAGACAACTTGGTTCGACCCCACAGCTAACCTTGCTTCAAGCAGGAGGTTGGACTGGAGACCTTGAGGTGCTGTCCAATACGAATTCTGTGTTCAGATGAATGCCAGCTGAATGTTGCACCACAGTAAACTATAGTGTTACTCTATATGAGCTAGTAATGCACAGGTAACTGGAAAAAATATTATTACAGGATTAAACCAAGGCAGTTTCATTTCCACTACTACCAACATATACGAGCAATAATTACCTTAAAAAATCAGTATGTCACAATCAAAAAGATTCAAAATTAGGTTTACAAAAGTATCCTGAGACAGTTCACTTCAAAATCCCACCCACTGCTGTCATTAGCAGGTATGTAAAATTCTTTAGCAAATAGAATAGTCAATGGAGCAGCACTAGAATAAAAATTTATTTTCCTTATCTTATAATTTTTCTACTTTCACGAAAAGAGACACTGTACCATAAAATCCTTTTTAAAACAGATGGAGACAGGTACAAACACAGTCACCTAAGAAAGTGAGAATGTGGCAGAGTAAAGAAATTACAAAATCATAAACCGCTATTATGCTACTAATTAATAAGCACTGCTAATTCAACCATATAAATATATAATTCATCCATATGTATGTCTCTGCATATATATATACACATATAAAATCAAAGCTTGAACAATTTGCATTTTCAGAACATTAGCATTTTGCCAAATTGTAAAGTACATATATTTACAAGAACGAAATCACCAAGACAAAATAAATATCCTTAAACTGTTAATTCTAAAATTGTACGGGTAACTCAGATGAAACACTCCAGGGAGCGATGACAGGTCAGACCAAGTTCTATTTTTAGTGTTTCCTATTCTTTAGGTCTATGACATGTTATGCTCAGCACATGGGAGTTTGAGATTGTTCTTTTGACTCTCCACTCAGCAAAGACCACAGGTACTTTCTCTGGATTTGGGATTCCTCTCTGGAGGCCAGATAGGTAAAAGTTGGATGTTGACATACCTATTTAGTACTTTAAAACTTAAAAGTCCAAGCTGCAGGAAGGTTTCTTCCAACCAGGGCACAAATCTTCACCTGTAACAGTTAACTCCAGGGACTGGCTCAGTCATCCTGTTTTATTTTAAAACTGAAGACAGTGATGTTTATTCAAATCACACCTATCAGTCATAGGACAAGCGCAGAAATTGTCTGAGGAGCATGGACTTAAATCTAGGATTTCCTACTCCTAAAAACAGGTAAGATACCACACATGTGGGATTTAGTTCTCACATTAAGACACCAAAATGCATGTTCGTGTCAGTGAGCTACATATCTAAGCTAATGCTATCATGACTGCTGGATTCAGTTGCCTATGCAGACATATTTAGTGACAGCGTCACTGAAGATGCTCCAGGGTACCAGAGACATCTAGATGAAGAGAGGAAATGTGACATAGGACTCTCAAAAAATCTGCAGCACAGTCCTTTTGGGGTGTAGCTGCAGACCCAGCCCAAAACACTATACTTTGTAAGTGCTTCATAGCTTAGACATCCCAAACATGCGGACATCTGAATGCACATGTCTACCTTTGTGCACCTTCATCTTGAGACGAGTCCCACCTTGGTGAAATACCTCTTGAAGAAACACAAGATAACAATCTGTGTAATAACTATTCTGTTTGCAGAGGTTATCGCTCCTACCAAAGTTGAGGTATGCTCATTAATGTGGTTCAGCTGCACTATTTAATTTTGCACTGAAACAGACATGGAGAGCCCAGGTAATCA